>NC_072385.2:66029230-66349230 GCF_028885625.2 Pongo pygmaeus | reverse complement strand
TTCTCCACATCCTCTCCAGCACCTGTTGTTTCCTGACTTTTTAATGATTGCCATTCTAACTGGTGTGAGATGGTATCTCATTGTGGTTTTGATTTGCATTTCTCTGATGGCCAGTGATGATGAGCATTTTTTCATGTGTCTTTTGGCTGCATAAATGTCTTCTTTTGAGAAGTGTCTGTTCATATCCTTCACGCACTTTTTGATGGGGTTGTTTGTTTTTTTCTTGTAAATTTGTTGGAGTTCATTGTAGATTCTGGATATTAGCCCTTTGTCAGATGAGTAGGTTGCAAAAATTTTCTCCCATTCTGTAGGTTGCCTTTTCACTCTGATGGTAGTTTCTTTTGCTGTGCAGAAGCTCTTTAGTTTAATTAGATCCCATTTGTCTATTTTGGCTTTTGTGGCCATTGCTTTTGGTGTTTTAGACATGAAGTCCTTGCCCATGCCTATGTCCTGAATGGTATTGCCTAGGTTTTCTTCCAGGGTTTTTATGGTTTTAGGTCTAACATGTAAGTCTTTAATCCATCTTGAATTAATTTTTGTATAAGGTGTAAGGAAGGGATCCAGTTTTAGCTTTCTATGTATGGCTAGCCAGTTTTCCCAGCACCATTTATTAAATAGGGAATCCTTTCCCCATTGCTTGTTTTTCTCAGGTTTGTCAAAGATCAGATAGTTGTAGATATGCGGCATCATTTCTGAGGGCTCTGTTCTGTTCCATTGGTCTATATCTCTGTTTTGGTACCAGTACTATGCTGTTTTGGTTACTGTAGCCTTGTAGTATAGTTTGAAGTCAGGTAGTGTGATGCCTCCAGCTTTGTTCTTTTGGCTTAGGATTGACTTGGCAATGCGGGCTCTTTTTTGGTTCCGTATGAACTTTAAAGTAGTTTTTTCCAATTCTGTGAAGAAAGTCATTGGTAGCTTGATGGGGATGGCATTGAATCTATAAATTACCTTGGGCAGTATGGCCATTTTCACGATATTGATTCTTCCTACCCATGAACATGGAATGTTCTTCCATTTGTTTGTATCCTCTTTTACTTCATTGAGCAGTGGTTTGTAGTTCTCCTTGAAGAGGTCCTTCACATCCCTTGTAAGTTGGATTCCTAGGTATTTTATTCTCTTTGAAGCAATTGTGAATGGGAGTTCACTCATGATTTGGCTCTCTGTTTGTCTGTTATTGGTGTATAAGAATGCTTGTGATTTTTGTACACTGATTTTGTATCCTGAGACTTTCCTGAAGTTGCTTATCAGCTTAAGGAGATTTTGGGCTGAGACAATGGGGTTTTCTAGATATACAATCATGTCATCTGCAAACAGGGACAATTTGACTTCCTCTTTTCCTAATTGAATGCCCTTTATTTCCTTCTCCTTCCTGATTGCCCTGGCCAGAACTTCCATCACTATGTTGAATAGGAGTGGTGAGAGAGGGCATCCCTGTCTTGTGCCAGTTTTCAAAGGGAATGCTTCCAGTTTTTGCCCATTCAGTATGATATTGGCTGTGGGTTTGTCATAGATAGCTCTTATTATTTTGAGATACTTCCCATCAATACCTAATTTATTGAGAGTTTTTAGCATGAAGGGTTGTTGAATTTTGTCAAAGGCCTTTTCTGCATCTATTGAGATAATCATGTGGTTTTTGTCTTTGGTTCTGTTTATATGCTGGATTACATTTATTGATTTGCGTATGTTGAACCAGCCTTGCATCCCAGGGATGAAGCCCACTTGATCATGGTGGATAAGCTTTTTGATGTGCTGCTGGATTCAGTTTGCCAGTATTTTATTGAGGATTTTTGCATCAGTGTTCATCAAGGATATTGGTCTAAAATTCTGTTTTTTGGTTGTGTCTCTGCCAGGCTTTGGTATCAGGATGATGCTGGCCTCATAAAATGAGTTAGGGAGGATTCCCTCTTTTTCTATTGATTGGAATAGTTTCAGAAGGAATGTTACCAGCTCCTCTTTGTACCTCTGGTGGAATTCGGCTGTGAACCCGTCTGGTCCTGGACTTTTTTTGGTTGGTAAGCTATTGATTATTGCCTCAATTTCAGAGCCTGTTGTTGATCTATTCAGAGATTCAACTTCTTCCTGGTTTAGTCTTGGGAGGGTGTATGTATTGACGAATTTATCCATTTCTTCTAGATTTTCTAGTTTATTTGCATAGAGGTGTTTATAGTATTCTCTGATGGTAATTTGTATTTCTGCGGGATCGGTGGTGATATCCACTTTATCATTTTTTATTGCATCTATTTGATTATTCTCTCTTTTCTTCTTTATTAGTCTTGCTAGCAGTCTATCAATTTTGTTGATCTTTTCAAAAAAGCAGCTCCTGGATTCATTAATCTTTTGAAGGGTTTTTTGTGTCTCTATTTCCTTCAGTTCTGCTCTGATCTTAGTTATTTCTTGCCTTCTGCTAGCTTTTGAATGTGTTTGCTCTTGTTTTTGTAGCTCTTTTAATTGTGACGTTAGGGTGTCAATTTTAGATCTTTCCTGCTTTCTCTTGTGGGCATTTTGTGCTATAAATTTCCCTCTACACACTGCTTTGTATGTGTCCCAGAGATTCTGGTATGTTGTGTCTTTGTTCTCGTTGGTTTCAAAGAACATCTTTATTTCTGCCCTCATTTCATTATTTACCCAGTAGTCATTCGGGAGCAGGTTGTTCAGTTTCTATGTAGTTGAGTGGTTTTGAGTGAGTTTCTTGATCCTGAGTTCTAGTTTGATTGCACTGTGGTCTGAGAGAGTTTGTTATAATTTCTGTTGTTTTACATTTGCTGAGGAGTGCTTTACTTCCAACTATGTGGTCAGTTTTGGAATAGGTGTGGTGTGGTGCTGAAAAGAATGTATATTCTGTTGATTTGGGGTGGAGAGTTCTGTAGATGTCTATCAGGTCCACTTGGTGCAGGGCTGAGTTCAATTCCTGGGTATCCTTGTTAACTTTCTGTCGCGTTGATCTGTCTAATGTTGACAGTGGGGTGTTAAAGTCTCCCATTATTATTGTGTGGGAGTCTAAGTCTCTTTGTAGGTCACTAAGGACTTGCTTTATGAATCTGGGTGCTCCTGTATTGGGTGCATATATATTTAGGATAGTTAGCTCTTCTTGTTGAATTGATCCCTTTACCATTATGTAATGGCCTTCTTTGTCTCTTTTGATCTTTGTTGGTTTAAAGTCTGTTTTATCAGAGACTAGGATTGCAACCCATGCCTTTTTTTGTTTTCCATTTGCTTGGTAGATCTTCCTCCATCCCTTTATTTTGAGCCTATGTGTGTCTCTACATGTGAGATGGGTTTCCTGAATACAGCACACTGATGGGTCTTGACTCTTTATCCAGTTTGTCAGTCTGTGTCTTTTAATTGGAGCATTTAGCCCATTTACATTTAAAGTTCATATTGTTATGAGTGATTTTGATCCTGTCATTATGATGTTAGCTGGTTATTTTTCTCATTAGTTGATGCAGTTTCTTCCTAGCCTTGATGGTCTTTACAATTTGGCATGTTTTTGCAGTGGCTGGTACCGGTTGTTCCTTTCCAAGTTGAGTGCTTCCTTCAGGACCTCTTTTAGGACAGGCCTGGTGGTGTCAAAATCTCTCAGTATTTGCTTCTCTGTAAAGTATTTTATTTCTCCTTCACTTATGAAGCTTGGTTTGGCTGGATATGAGATTCTGGGTTGAAAATTCTTTTCTTTAAGAATGTTGAATATTGGTCCCCACTCTCTTCTGGCTTGTAGAGTTTCTGCAGAGAGATCAGCTGTTAGTCTGATGGGCTTCCCTTTGTGGGTAACTCGACCTTTCTCTCTGGCTGCCCTTAACGTTTTTTCCTTCGTTTCAACTTTGGTGAATCTGACAATTATGTGTCTTGGAGCTGCTCTTCTTGAGGAATATCTTTGTGGCATTTTCTGTATTTCCTGAATTTGAATGTTGGCCTTCCTTGCTAGATTGGGGAAGTTCTCCTGGATAATATCCTGCAGAGTGTTTTCCAACTTGGTTCCATTCTCCTTGTCACTTTCAGGTACACCAATCAGACGTAGATTTGGTCTTTTCACATAGTCCCATATTTCTTGGAGGCTTTGTTCGTTTCTTTTTATTCTTTTTTCTCTAAACTTCTCTTCTCGCTTCATTTCATTCATCTTCCATCACTGATACCCTTTCTTCCAGTTGATCGCATCGACTACTGAGCCTTCTGCATTCGTCATGTAATTCTCGTGCCTTGGTTTTTAGCTCCATCAGGTCCTTTAAGGACTTCTCTGCATTAGCGATTCTAGTTATCCATTCGTCTAATTTTTTTTCAAAGCTTTTAACTTCTTTGCCTTTGGTTTGAATTTCCTCCTGTAGCTCAGAGTAGTTTGATCGTCTGAATCCTTCTTCTCTCAGCTCGTCAAAGTCATTCTCCATCCAGCTTTGTTCTGTTGCTGGTGAGGAGCTGCGTTCCTTTGAAGGAGGAGAGGCACTCTGATTTTTAGAGTTTCCAGTTTTTCTGCTCTGTTTTTTTCCCATCTTTGTGGTTTTATCTACCTTTGGTCTTTGATGATGGCGATGTACAGATGGGTTTTTGGTGTGGATGTCCTTTCTGTTTGTTAGTTTTCCTTCTAACAGACAGGACCTTCAGCTGCAGGTCTGTTGGAGTTTGCTAGAGGTCCACTCCAGACCCTGTTTGCCTGGGTATCAGCAGCAGTGGCCGCAGAACAGTGGATATTAATGAACCACAGATGCTGCTGCCTGATCGTTCCTCTAGAAGTTTTGTCTCAGAGGAGTACCCGGCCATGTGAGGTGTCAGTCCGCCCCCTACTGGGGGGTGCCTACCAATTAGGCTACTTGGGGGTCAGGGACCCACTTGAGGAGACAGTCTGCCCATTCTCAGATCTCAAGCTGTGTGCTAGGTGAACCACTACTCTCTTCAAAGCTGTCAGAGAAGGACAGTTAAATCTGCAGAGGTTACTGCTGTATTTTTGTTTGTCTGTGCCCTGCCCCCAGAGGTGGAGCCTACAGAGGCAGGCAGGCCTCCTTGAGCTGTGGTGGGCTCCACCCAGTTCGAGCTTCCCGGCTGCTTTGTTTACCTAATCAAACAACTAACTTGGCAATGGCGGGTGCCCCTCCCCCAGCCTCACTGCCGCCTTGCAGTTTGATCTTGGACTGCTGTGTTAGCAATGAGCGAGTTTCTGTGGGCGTAGGACCCTCCAAGCCAGGTGTGGGATATAATCTCCTGGTGTGCCGTTTTTTAAGCCAGTTGGAAAAGTGCAGTATTAGGGTGGGAGTGACCCGATTTTCCAGGTGCCCTCTGTCACAGCTTTCTTTGACTAGGAAAGGGAATTCCCTGACCCCTTGTGCTTTCTGGGTGAGGCGATGCCTCGCCCTGCTTCGGCTTGCGCACGGTGCACTGCACCCACTGTCCTGCACCTACTCTCTGGCACTCACCAGTGAGATGAACCCGGTACCTCAGTTGGAAATGCAGAAATCACCCGTCTTCTGCGTCGCTTATGCTGGGAGCTGTAGACTGGAGCTGTTCTTATTCGGCCATCTTGGCACCTCCCCGCTACTATTCTTTAATCATGGTTTAAAAGTTAATTTCCAGGTAACTTACCAAACTAGTAAAAGACATTCATGAAAGAATATTTGGGTGAGGAAAATAATTTAATCTTTTGAATAGTTAAATTCAAATTTTAGTAAATGTAAGAATCACTGTGAAACTTGTTTAAAACATAGCCTTCCAAGCTCTTGCCCCGCAAATACTGAGTTAGGGGGTCTAGGGTGATCTAAAGAATCTGAGTTTTTAAACAAGTGTCCAGGTAATTCTCATGTGGCCAAGTTCAAAAATCACTGCTCAGGCTGGTAGAAATAAAACCTTTGGATATTTCCAATACATTTTTGTTGTTGTTATTTTGTTGCTTTGTTCAAATATCTGTAGGTACAAAGGGCACTTGCAGAATACAGACTATTCATTGGTATTTGCTGCATTATAATTCCCAAACATAATGGCTTAAAACAATAAACAAATTCTGCATCACCTGGGTGATTCTGGGCTGGGTTGGCTCACCTAGGGCTGGATGATCTAGAACAGCCTCATGCACATGTCTTATGGTTGGCTTGAATTCAGGTAGAGCAACAGGGATAATCTGGCCACATGTCTCATTATATAACAGGCAAGCCAAGGATTCTTCACATGGTAGGTTGAGGGTTCCAAAGTATATCAAGAAAGGGCAAGCCCCAGTGCACAAATACTTTTCAGGTCTCCAATTTAGCCATGTTTGCTATTGTCCCACTTAAGAAGGTAAGTCATATGGGTAAGTGCAGAATCAGAATGGAAGGAAAATACCCAAGTATGTTGATTCAGGAAGGTAAATTATTGCAGCTGCTTTTGCAACAATATAATTTTCATGCTCAACTGGAAAATTCAATTGGATTCAGAGCAACTGTATGATAGAAAAAAAATCAATGATCTTGTAGATCAAATACCTGAGTTAATCTAATCCCAGCATCCCACTTAGTAACTGGAAGATGGTTGTCTTTTATTTTCTCTAATTTTCACGCTCTTCATCTACAAAATATAAATACTACTAATAATAATGTTTACTCCATAGAGCTATTTAGAGAATAAATGAAGTAGGGGGACAAGAATACTTTGTAAGCTAGAAATATGGCAAAATTCAAAATATTTTTAGATGTGTTTCATATGATTATTCCTCACTCCTCCAAAAATGACTACAGTATTTATTAAATCAATGAGCTTCCTAATATCTTTGTGACTTGATTGTTCTCAGTATAGCCCATCCTGAACCTGCTGTTAGAGTCATCTTCCTTTAAAACCAATCTTATCATGTCATCCAACACTTCAGTAAACCTCTGATAGCTCTCCATTTACCTACACAGTATAAGCAGAATCAGCATATAAAAATGTTCCCAATCTGAGCTGACCTCCCGCTTTATCCAAACTTCTTGACTGTCTATTGAATTTGGCATCATTCCCTTTATACATCAGACCATTATAATTTCAAGCTACATCCATTCTATTTCCCTCAAACTACAATTTTCTTTCACTGCATCTTCCCTTTGGCAAACTTCTACTCATCCTTTAACACCCAGATTAATATTCCTCCCTCATTGCATAAACATAAACATTTAGTGAGCCAAGAACCTTTTTCAACTTCTCAAATGTTAATTGTTCTGTTTTCTCTGTTCTCAAAAGACTTTGTTAATATCTCTAACACTTATCATAGTGCAGGTTCTCACTACCAGAAATAGTGCAGGTTCCCAGTATTTAGTTTTGAGTAAATGAATGAATGAATATTTGACTCCTTTATTCCTTCCCTGGCTGGCCACTTTATGCTCTGAGACTTAACCAACCATACTCAACCCCCTAGATTTCTCGTTGTCAGCCTGACCATAGATACCAAAGAGTATTCTTGCCCAGTGGCCCATTCTCACATCTGGAAGCCAGTTATAGTCATGCCCCACATAATGGTGTTTTGGTCAACAATGAACCTGGTTTTGTAATGGTTTTGTAAGATTATAATGAAGCTGAAAAATTCCTTTTGCCTAATGACGTCATAGCCGTCATAGAGTCCCCATGCAATGCATTACTTTTTCTATGTTTAGATACACAAATACCATTGTGCTACAGTTGCCTACACTATTCAGTATAGGAACATGTTGTACAGCTTTGTAGCCTAGGAGCAACAGGCTATATGCCTAGGTATGTAGGAGGTTATACAATCTAGGTTTCTGTAAGTATACACTATGATGTTTGTACAACATCAAAATTGACTAACAATGCATCTCTCAGAACATAGCCTCATTGTTAAGCAACGCAGATTTTACTGTCCTAACTCTCGAGTTGTCTACCAAAATTTTGACCCACTGCCTTTCCTGATCTTGTAACTATCTCATAGAGTCATTGCGTTTTTTCTGCTACCTTTGTAGTCATAGTGACACCATCCAAGTGTAATAACAATTCAAGGAATAGGGAAATAACTGATTTTTTAAACCATTGTGCCTACCATGAACCTTATCAGAAGAATGTTTTTCCTACTGCTTTACAGCTGAAAACCATGGCTCATAGAGATTAAATAATGTACCCAGGGTCAGATAGCTAAATATATGGCATATGGGATTTTAACCCAGTTTTGTCTGACAAAAAGGGGGAAAAAAGCCTCCTTTTCTCTCTTTACCACAGTAATTTGGCAACTTATAGGCTCACATCCAGGAAAGCTTAAGCTAAAGCTGTGATTTGAGGACTAGTAAAGGTTTACACTTGCCTATTTTAACCATTAATTTATGACCTTCATACCAAGAAAAGATTTTAAGCAGTTGTAAATCAACGTAAAATAAAGCATCTAGGAAGAAAATCATGTGTTGATGGTATTATATTAATAGTTATTTTGCTTCCCAAATTTCTAGTTTATCCAATGTTTTGAGTAAATATAAGAATACAAGGGTCACTTCAAACAAAAAACTATAAAACTTCAGTCCTTCTGTTTCAACTTGTAAGTTTAAGATTTCATCTCCTTTCTGAGCAAGAAGAAAACTTTTGTTTTTATTTTTACTAAAAATAATAATCATGGATAAAATGATACAGTTTAAAAAGATTGGCTCTTATTCCATCTTTGGAATTTCTCACTCCAGACAATCCTTTCTCTCTTTGCAAAATATGACATAATGATTTGAAAGAAAGGAAAAAAAAAAAAAACACTTAAGTGTTTGAGGCCAGAAGTTAATTGAATAAGACCTTGGATTCTGATGAGTTTGTGTTTTATGGTTGATTAACTTGTTTTAATACCAAAAAATGCTTAGAAAACCCAATTATCATGCCACTTAATCTGAGTTATTGGCTGATTTCTGCTAGTTTCTGGATGTCCTACTGACCAAGTTACATTTCGTACTATGATATACAAGAGAAACTGAGCTTCAGTTTGGAAAGAAAGATTTAGGTTCGACAGATGAACAATGGCCCGAAAACAGAAAGAATAAATTCTTAAATTCATAAATTGGATAACTTGAGCTTGTAATTTCCAGTTACCAACATATTCCTTGCCCGAAGAATAGGATGAACAGTGTAAGAAAATGAAGGCCCTAATATTTTTCTATACTTTGCCTATTTTTTACTAGTGTGATTATTACCACCTCATTGTTGTCTTTTTACTTTGTTTAAAATAAATATGTCAGAGCCAGATGCCTGGTTATAAATAAAGAAGGTAGAAGAGGAAATAACTGAAATCGTTATACCTTATTCTGGAGTCTACTGGCCACACTGTAAAGAACGACTTGCCATTGACATGCATGTGCTACTAGTTCTGTCTGTACCAAAAAAAAAAAACCCCTACTCTTCTATTAGCTGGCCATCTTTCTTCACATGCTGGAGGGAGGTAAGAAGGGCAGAGAAACATAGGCCTCCTAAAGGACTGTTGGAAATTCTTACATAACCCTTTAAAATAAGAGTTCTTAACTTAATCTGAGCTCCACAGATGAGCTTCCAAAAGTCTGTAAACCTCATAACCCACAGTTGTTTGCAAAATCATGCTACACATTTTTCTGATGAAAGATTTCATGAAATTTATCAGATTTTTATGAAACTCTGTGACCCATAAAAAATAAGTTAAGAACCAATGCTCCAGCCAAGCTCAGTGGCTCATGCCTGTAATCCTAGCACTTTGGGAGGCTGAGGCAGGTGGATTGCCTGAGCTCAGCACTTCAAGACCAGCCTGGGCAATACAGTAAAACCCCGTCTCTACTAAAATACAAAAAATGAGCCAGGTGTGGAGGTGTGTGCCTGTTGTCCCAGCTACTTGGGAGGCTGAGGCAGGAGAATTGCTTGAACACAGGAGGTGGAGATTGCAGTGAGCCGAGATCATGCCACTGCACTCCAGCCTGGGCCACAGTGCAAGACTCCGTCTCCAAAAAAAAACAGCAACAAAAAACAAAACAAAACCAATGCTCCTAAGTTCCTCAAACTTCTAGGCATAACTATTTTTCTGTGATAGCAGGGAATCAAGGGGACTAAAGGGATGACAGGTAGAAAAGGGGAAGAATGAGCCATGGCTTCTTGCCTAGTACAAGTGGAAGCAACATTAGACCATAGCTTTCAAGTACAGAATTATACAAAACTGAGTTCACAGACGGGCTGAAATGAAAGCAGCTTTCATAACCCTCAGGTTTGCCACTTCTCAGGTAAATAATGCAGAATCATATGTAGGGTTGCTCCTAAATATTTGAAGCAAGGCACTGAAACCTGTGTATTACTGAGATCTGTAGGTTTAACCTGATTGATATTTTCCATGTATATTTAACTGAGCAACTTCTATATGCCAAGTATAATATCAGACACTAAAGATATGCTGGTGAGCTGAACAGGAATTAGAAGGAAAGAATAAGCAAGACTTGATTCAGCCAAACTTGCAAGGGAATTGGGATACAATGAAATCTCTTTGCACTGTTACATTAATCACAAATTACCACAAAACCATAGAATTTTGGAACTAGAAGAAAACTTGATGATTACCTAGTTCAGTCCTCCTATTTTCTAAGGACTTTGTTCAGGGTCATTCAGTTCAAGTGGCAATACTGGGATTGAATCCTATGTATTCTTTCATCTAGCCTATTTATCTACCCTCTATTTTAAATTGTGTCTCCGTAACCTATCTATACCCTTTTATTTCTAGACTATACCCTTTTATTTCTAGAGTCAACCAATTTCAAAAATCCCTTCAGCCTCCCAAATACCTAGATGCCAATAGAGAATCCCTCAAAATCTTCTCTCCAAACATCAAAATCCCCATTCCACATACCAAGAAGAATGAAAATTTAGAATTTATTGTAAAGTATATAATTGGTTGGTATCAATATACCAACCAATACAATTGGTCTTGATGATGAGGGTGAACAAGTTATTGATGATGATGATGACAATACTATTACTAATAATAATGGCACCTAACATTTTCAGCTTGCTTAAGATTAGATACTCATACTTGTACTCTTAGAGGTCATGATTTTCACTATATAACATGGACATTCTAATTCAGGTATACTGATACCAAACAATTACAAACTTAGAAAATTTTCAATATTGAAATCCAGCTTTCACTCAGAAAAAGCATCATCTCTGGCTCTTTAAAATTACAGTCTCAACTGGTCCACTCGCTCATGATGTCATATACAGTTTGATGTTGTCTAGGCAACCTGGTAAACATACTGCTTCCTCCATTGTTTAATTCCCTTCCCTGAGTGAGATCCTTAGGCAACCAGGCTTCATTAGTTCAGGTGCTAGCCTCAGGGAACTACTTGTTTTAATTAGAGGGATGAAATGGCATTTTAATTGTGCACAATGATTAATAAACATGCTGAGCTGCTGCATAATGATCTGCTGCTTGAAGAGCTTTCTCCCTTATTCCTGATATCTACATCCATTAACCGATTGTTATCCAGGTGGAGAGCTGTCGAGCTCTTTCTCCAACCAAATTGCACACTGTCTGTCCTCCAATTTTTCTGCTAATAACAATTATTGTGACTAAGTCCCATTAATTTTTGTGGTAACAGAGAGACAAGACTAAAATGGAGAGAGCTTACAAAGTGCTATACTGCCTATGTAATTTATTTCACTGAACTTTCCTGTAAAAGGGAAATAATAATATGACCAACCTGACAGGGCTTTGCAAAGATTAAATAAGATAATGTATGCAAAGCTGGCCCAGAGAAGGCACCCTGAAAATGTTAGGTGCCATGATCATTAGTAGTAGTATTGTCATCATCATCATCATCAATAACTTCTTCACCCTCATCAGTTTCATCATCAAGACCATAATCTTCCTCAAGATTAGATACTCATATATTTCCTCTTAGAGGTCATAATGTTCAGTATATAACATGGACATTCTAATTCAGGGATCATTTTCTAAGGGGTGGTGGTTGACTGAAGATTTTTCCAATTTCTCCTTTATGTTGTATGAAAGTAGTTTCAAATGACTTATGGGAAATGTGTGCAAAGAAAGTCACATATTATACAGACTTAATATCACCTCCTCCGTAGTTAATACTTGCTGCATGTCTGAACTTCAATGAAAACAGAAATTAAAGAACTAGATGACAAAGTGACTTCCTCTACAAAGCTTCATCTGCTTGGCATTTGTAATACTTTTATTGGCTACCATTATAGTTTGGTGACTCCTTACAGCATTACAGCTTTTCTCCCTAGTTGCGGACACTAGTATATTGTTTGTTTTGTGTTTCCTGGAAATTGTTCCTCAAGGTCATATATCTATCTCCGAATCTTTGACTTTACTTGATTTGAGGGAAATAATTCTGGAGGAAACCGAGGGCAGCCGCCACAATTCACTGTTTGTAAATGGTTATTGTGATGTTGGATATTACACAATTGATCCTATTTCTTAGCTTGAATTATTAAAGACACTATTTTTAAAATAGGCCAGCTGTTCTACTGACGTACTTATCTTTATTTTTTGACATATTACCATAACTGCACACCAATACAACTCACTTATGCCCAAGAAAAGTAGTTATGACTGAGCATGTTAAAAGCTAAATATAAAACCGCTTTCTCTCCCACAAAATGTTAAGGATTTCATAGAAGCAAGTCTGCCCCACTGAAGATGTCTTCCTGTACACAGAGTCATTATGGTTCAGTGAATCAGATATGATTGATTACACAGGCCAAATTTTACCTTGCCTCCAGGGTGCTCCTAATTCTTGTTGTTATTTCCTTTAAAGGCACACAATTGTCTGCAAGAGTCAAAGGGGAAAGGTGAATGAACTCTTTTGGCCATGGCAAAGCAGAGAGAAAGGTTTTGGAATAGATACTGAACCTGAAATATCTAAGACAGCGCAGAGAGAAAAAGAGGACTGGATGCATTTTCTTATTTTCCTATTTCCTAGCAAGGAAGTCTTTAAAATCATTCACCTGAAGTTCCACTAAAATATATATATACACTTATTATAATGGCCAACATTAAAAATACTGACCATATGAAATATTGTTGAGGATGTGGAGAAACAAACTCTCAAACACGGCAAGTGGTGCCCTACATTTTACCAACAGTGCCGAGATTTCTGCAGGGGAGTGGAGCACAAGATTAAAATGCTACAACATTTTTGGAAAATAGTTCTGCACTTTCTTAAAAAGTTAAACATGCAACTAGTAGGCAATCCAGCATTCCACTCCTCTGCATTAACCCAAGAAATGAGAGCAGGTGTCCATACAAAGACTTTGACACAAACATTCATAGTAGCTTTATCTGCAATCGCCAAAAATAAAAAGCCAAAATGTTCCTTCTTAACAAGGGAACAGATAAACAAATTGTTGTGCATCTAATGAAATGCTACTCAGAACGAGAAAAGAATGAATGATTGATCCATGCAATAACAAAGATGTATCTTAAAATAATTATTCTCAGTGAAAGAAGTTAGACAAAACTGATATCTATGGTGGCAGAAAACAGTGCAGAGATTTCTTCAGGGCAGTGGAGTGCAAGAGTGGCTATAAAGGAGCATGAGGAAACTCTTGGGAATGATGAATATGTTTGTTATCTTGATTGCAGTTAGTTTCATGGGTGTATAACATGCCAAAAACCAAATTGCACACTTTAAATACATACAGTTTACTGAATGTCAATTATATTTCAATGAAACTGTTAAAATAAATAAATCACTTTCTTGAAATTTTTTGAGCATAGTTATCTGTTCTAATGGGACTGGTTACAATATAGTGTATTAATCTTTGGTGAATATATACATAGATACATGTTTTTCTATTAAAGGCTATCAATGTAAAGAGATGGGTTCAATAAACCAATGCCATTATGTCAATATAGACACAATCAGAATATTAGGAAGGCTTTTCTCAAGTAAACAACCATAGCACTAAAAACATAGCTGTGTAAAGACGCTTGTTGTAAACTCTTTGACCATTTGGAATGTTTCGAATAACCAGCCAGTAATATTGTACCAAATTAAGGCCTTAGATTATTTTTCTGATTCTCTCTCCAATGCTAGAAGAGCTATGAGGAGAGATTTTCTGGAGTATCCAACTTAGTAACCCCCCTACTATTCTCAGCCCAACCCCTTGGCATATCAGTCAGTCAATCCTAGGTGCAGATTTGCTGACTCAGTGCTGATCTCCATGAGTCAATCTATTAATGAATTCTTTATTACCAATGATTTTTTTCTTTATACAGCTTACCTTTGGTCTTCTCAGCCTCACCTGAACTTCCTTCCCATTTCTCTGTAGCCTTTACCATGTTGAGTTAAAGAATACTCATTGAATGAATGTCTACATTTTAAATGTACTACTTGTTTCAAAATATCCCAAGCTCTCAACACCTACAATAAAATAAAATGACTCTCAAAAAACGGTTTGTGACAAATTTACTAACTTGGTAAAGAAAGGCTATTTAAACATAATGTACACCAATATATATTCATCTAACGGTCAAGCCAGATGTGCATATATTTATATTACTAGTAAATTTATATTATTTATGAATATTCTTTAATAAGAAGCTATCGATTACAATATTTTAGATAAATCTATACTAATTCATTAGGTTCATGTTATTTTTCTATCTTTGTTAGGAGTGTGGCACATTTATTGAGTGCTTATTAATAAAAACTATCAGAACAATAGTTAAAAATGATTTGTGTGATGAAAGAAAAGAGACAAAAAAGAGAAAGGAATTGTATCTGTACTTACTTTTCTACTTTATCAGTTGTAACATGCATTGTTTGGATTATTTTAGATTCCCCACTTTAGTTCTTAATCTTGGCTGCACCTTTCAGATTCACCTGATCTTGAAAAACTGTTGAATGTCTGGGTCTCACTCCAGACCAAATGAATGAGAATATATGGGAATAGGCCGAAGGACTGATGATTTTGATGCAAAGAGGAATTTGTAAACTCTCTCTTAAAATGTGCAAATTAATAACACATTATTAGGGTGGCCCTAATCTTCTCGTCAGATATTGATATTTATTTAATGTCAGCTTTCCTCTTATTTTCCGGGCGTTTTGTCTATCATATCCACCATGACTTACATTTTGGCGGCCTTCTGGTTCTTCCCTTAGTCAGCTTCCTTACTCCAGCAGAGCTCTATAAGAAAGCAGAGTCATAGTAAGCAGTGGAGACTTTGGTGAAGATGTTGCAGGAGAATCAGGATACTTTGTATCACATATCTTACAACCACATGACACTTGCCACACTCCAAAGTCCTGTCTTCCTTAATACAATTGAGATTTTTTTTCTACTGAACCAGCATTTTATGGAAGAAAATGTAGAACAAAGTATACAAGTTTCCACAGCAATTCACCTCCAACCCAAACCTGTATACTCCCCCAGGCAAAAACAGAAGGTCATGTAGTTAATAGGTCTTCCCATTTTTAGAAAACATTTTATTCACCATGTTGTTATTTGAGCATGACTTTGACTGCTATACTCCAAGTGGCTTATCAAAAGCTTCTCCCAAACACACTTAATCATCTCCGTAAGAGGAATCTTGGTACCATCTGGTAAGATAATAAAATAGTCTTCATATCATTTTATGGACATATATTCATGCGACAAAAACTTAAGAAAAAATAAAGGTTACTCTTATGTTAAGAAAAGCAAATAATTCAGAGCTGGAAAAAGGAACAGTGACAGCAGAGTAAGGTCACTATAGTTAACAACAATGTACTGTATATTTCAAAATACCTAACAGAGAGGACTTGAAATGTTCCTAACACGTAGAAATGAAGATTGAGGTGATGGATACCCCAAATACCATAATTTATCATTATACATTCTATGCATGTAATAAAATATCACATGTACCTCATATATATGTATAAATACTATGTATCAGTAAAAAAATTTAATTTTAAAAATAAAAAAGGGAATAGGAAAGAGATTAACAAAACAAATACAGCTGCCAAAAATGAAGCCAGAAAGGATAGAATGGAAGCAACTAGTGTCAATCTTGTAGTTCACAATCAATAGTTTTAGAGTTCTAACGTGGATTTATATTTATTAAACTTGGGGTACCATCCCCAGTGACACTGATTAAGTAGGTCTGGGATTGGACCGAAACTGACATTTTTCTCAGATCCCATAGGATTCTGATGCAGATCATTGACACACCTCATTTTGGGATTTCAAACTGTAAAGTGCAAAAGAATCATCTGAGGATCTTGGTGAGATTCAGATTGCACTAATGGTAATGTGTAAGGATGAGGCCTGAGATTCTGCATTTCTAACAGGGTGCTGCCAATTATATGACCCATGTGTCATACCTTTACGTCAAGGTAGTAGGATTTTGAAAATTGGGTTTGGGTGTGTTATAAATACGATTTGGATTGGGCTCCATAAAAGATTATTTCATTGAAAAATCTCTTGGATTTCTTGCGTTGCCCAATGCATCCCTTCTCTGCCCTGGCCTGGCCCAATTCTTAAGATTTGCTCCCCATTATAGAGTTAGTTAAGCTACAATTAACAACTGTGGATTCAATAAGTCCTTCTCTTTCCTTATTTAGTATAGATTTGGTTATCATCTGTGATAGTAATTGGTAAACTACTACAGGCAGGCCAATCTGGCTGCTGCCTCTTGTTGTAAATAAAGTATTATTGAACACTGCCACATCCATTTATTTACATATTACCAATGGCTGCTTTCCTACCATAATGGCAGAGTTGAGTAGTTACCATAGAAGCTGTGCAGTTGACATGATCATATACTATCTGGTTCTTTACAAAAAATTTTGATGATCCTTGACCTATGACAATTCACAGTCTTCTAAGCTTCATTTTCTGCAATTAACCCAGGAGTATTTTTAGCACAAGATGTAGTAAAAGAAAAGGAGGAAACCTTTTTTATTAATTCTGAGGTTTTCTACAGAGCTCAGGAATTTGTTTCTCTTGCCTTCTACAACTTAATGCACTTCATTCACTGCTATTTTATTCTCTTATACATTTATTTTGTTCTTTGATTTGATAACTAGCTATTGACTTATTAAGCTTTGAAGGGGTAATAGAGATAATCAGAGGACACAAAGATAATTTTATGTTTGGTAATGAGAAAGTCTTTATGGAGAAGATGGGAAATAACTTTGCTATTGAAAGAAAGTGTAGACATTCAATTGCAAAGAAGCAGAGAGAGGTGGGAGGATGAATAAATAAAAAGGTCAAAGTCAGAATACTCAAAAGGTATTCAATAAGCGAGCAAGTACTCTGCATAACTATATTGGAGTGTTCATACAGGACAGCGGGACACAGGACTACACTTCAAAGCACCTTGAAAACCAGTGTAAGAATTTACAAGAGTTCTTAGGTCCTTGCGACTCAGTGTGGTCTCCAAACCAGCATGGGCATGCCCTAGGACCTTCTTAGAAATGCAGATTTTCTGCCCAACCCCAGACCTACTGAATCAGATTCTACATTTTCACAACATCCTCAGACCATATGCATGTCAGTTAAAGTCTGAGAAGCACTACTCTGGAAGAGAACCAGTTATGTAGTGGAGAAAGTGCTGGACTGGGGCTCCTGAAGATTCCAGAGCTATCATTCACAAACCGTGTGTCTTTGGACAAATCCCTTAAAATCCCTAAGCTTGTTTGCTCATATGTGAAATGATTATATTTGTGCCTTCCAACTCTGAAACTCTATTCTCTCACTCAATGGACATCAACTAAAGGGAGATTGTGATATGAGGGGATATAAATAGTTATGCTTTAGAAAGACCAATGTAAAAACTGTTTCAACATGGATTTGAGATAGAAAAACAAAAAGACAGAAACTGGAATACTAGTTAAAACACAGTGTAGAATTCTAAACCTGAGGTTATAAAAATATAAAAATACACTTTTGTGTAAAATTATTTACTAGTAATACTGCTAATACCTTCTTAGTATTAGCATTACATTCCATTGTCTGCATTTTTTATTACATTCATTAAACTATATGACACAGGTCATGCCACAAAAAAGTGAGAATAAGTGAGGGGAGGCAAGGGAGAGAAAATTAAAGAGAAAGAAAGGGAGAGAGAAATTGAAAACAATTTCCCAGAACCAGGCAGTAGCAAAGAAGGCCAAGCAACTCCAACAAATATGTTTAAAAGTCATAAAATGGGTTGTTTTTTAATTGGCACTCCTTTGATATGGCTGCTATCTCTCGGATTAGAACATTGTTACAAAAGTTCTAGGGCTCTAGAAAGGAAAGTCCTCATGCCTCACTCAAAACTAGCTACAACATCAGCGTTGCAAAAGGCATGCAATTATTTTTAAAGGCATGAACAAGTTGACAAAATACTGATTTTTTTTACTCCCAAAGAAAATTTTACTTTAATATATTAGGTTGCCTAGTGGCCCACTGGGGGATTTATAATCTGTCTTTCTTTACTTTTTAAAAAACATTTTTATTATAAAAATTTCTTCCAGTCCACATGAAGTATCTTTAGCCATCTCTTCCAGATAAATACAGTGTCTATTTGAATTGATCTAATTCAACGGATTCATTTCATGGTTTTTTATTTATGTCCTCCCACATTTAAAATAAATAAGGTTAATACTGATAGAACAAGGTTGTATGGGTCTTAGAAGGATCTCTTTTTTTCATCACACCTCTTTTGTTCCATCTTGCTTAGCAAATCAGATGCTAGACATATTTTGATAAGTTTGTACTTTAATGGATCATGTATGGAGGGTCCACCTTTCACATTGGGGCCATTAATTTTTCTTGAGTCTGATGGAAAAAACAGGTAGAGCTTTTTTTATGTGCTGATTGAAAAGTGATGGATTATTTTCATGTGGTAAGAAACACAATGTTTTCTTTAGCACAGCAGGATATGATGTTTGCAACGTCTAACAGTGAAATATTATGCATATCTGCCACTGGCCGGCTGCCAGAAATGGAACAGCAAAATCAGAGGAGATTTTGAATTTGAATCTTAAAACCAGCACAGCCTACAAAAAAGCTAATGAGCCATTCTAAGCAGAAAAAGCTTTTATACTAATAGATGGTGCCTGCCATACACGCCTGCATTTAACAAGATGGTAAATAATTATTCATTTAAATGTTACCTTGAACTTTATTTCAAGAAAAAAAAAAGACATTTCTGGTAATTTCCAATAGGCACTGCTGCAAGAATTTGTTTTTTTGTTTGTTTGTTTTGTTTTTTTTTTTCCCAATTCAGAGGCCCATGACATTTCCTTCCTGGTGAAAGTAGAATCATTTTCCTTATAGCGTTTGTCCTCTTGTGGTTGAAAAATTGACTCTCAGAAAATTTTATTCCACCATTATTTAGTATTGAAAACTGGCATTTTTTACCTAGAATTATGAAAAAGCTTTGAAATGTCATAAGAAATAAATATACAAACATAATCTTAAAAAGTTGGTAAGGGGATGTTTTGAATTTGCTGGATGTCTTGAGCTCCTTTGCTTTCAAAGTCAAGGATCTAGCACTAGGGATCCTTTCTGCACTTAGTACTTATTTCTGCCATGATAAACTATTGATATATTAAGGAAAACACAATCCACATGTTCATTTATAACCAACTCATCAAGATGTTATTTTCTAGAAATATTTGATATCTTAGAAAGTAAAATATTTGATATCTTAGAAAGTAAAATATTTGATACCTTAGAAAGTTGGAGCTGTCTTTTCTAGGCTTTAAAATTTTATTTTATTTTATCCTGTTTTTAGGGCCAGAACATTTTATTTAGTAGGCATTGAAAGGAATTTGGGTCTATCAGGGAACTGGCTCCACTTTAAATGAAAAAGCTACACAATCAATATGGAAAATATACTATATATTTCGAGAAAATATACGTGGTATTACTATTCTCCTGTAAATGGAAAAATCCAATGGGAAGAGACATTTGCTACATTTTGACGCCTTATGTATTTTATATTACTGTATTTCAATCTCCATTTTAAAGATGGTGTTATGACCTTAAATTACAGGCTTTCACTTTTAAGACCATAATAATCTCTCAGTGCTGCAACTCTGCAGGGAGGGGCACTGATGCTCAGTCCCCTAGAAACATAGCGGGTGGAAGAGAAGAGAGGAAAAGCCCTGATGCGCTGTCATAGCTTGAGCTCTAAAGTCACAATTGAGACATGCTTATGACAAATCCAATCTGGCCATCCCACCACCTGAGTTACACTGCCCGGTGTTCTGTTTTCCTGGAAGCTGCATTAACTCTTCTGGTCCTCTAGGGTACTGAAAAGTAATTTACTGATACATCACCCCAAATGGTGCTCTTGTGGTCCAAGATCTGGTCTATGTCCAAATGGATACAAAGCCTCAAAGACCTGCTAGGAGTAGCTTATAAATTAGGGCACTATGGTTTATCTTCCAGAAACTATTTTCCAAATGTCATGTATCACATAGTCATTTTTTATTTGCTTAATAGATTATTTTAAAGAGCTTAAGAGATCACATAGTCCATACATTAACCTGCCAACAAACCCCCAAAATCTTAATTTAAATTAAAAAAATGAAGCCCCATAAAGTATGAAAAAGAATGTGACGTAAATTCAAATGTTTCTTTTTAAGTTTGCTGTGTAACACTCACACATGACAGGGGATGCACTCTTGGTTTAAAAAAGGAAATCAATTCTACAAGGGCTGCTCATATATTGGAATTATGTTAATTGAATCTGTTTTGTTCAGATGGTAAAAGTTTGACTTATTAACTAGAAATTTATTAAAAATTAGAAATAAAAGATTGAAGAGCCTCAAAGAATGTATTAGTAGAATGCTTGAGTACATAAACAAAGTAGATAATGTCAATTCTTAAAACATCTACATTTTAAACTAATATGTGAATTATGCTAGATTCAATCCAACAAAACTAATAGTGATGTTTAGCCTGCACTGAAACTAAAAGATAATATTTAAAATTTATAGGTACAGCCGGGAGCTGTGGCTCACATCAGTAATCCTAGCACTTTGGGAGGCTGAGGGTGGGGAATCATTTGAGGCCAGGAGTTCAAGACCAGACTGGACAACATGGCAAACCCGTCTCTACTAAAAATACAAAAATTAGCCTGGCATGGTGGCACATGCCTATAATCCCAGCTACTTGGGAAGTTGAGGCACAAGAATTGGTTGAACCCCAGCGGTGGAGGCTGCAGTGAGCCAAGATCTTGCCACTGCACTCCAGCCTGGATGACAATGGGAGACTCTGTCTCAAAAACAACAACAACAACAAAAATTAATTAAAATTTTTAAAAATTTAGAAGTGCAAGGGAAAATAACTTTAAGTTTTGTTTTCACAGAAAATTTTTTAAAAAGGAAGGAAGGAAAGGGAAGGAAGAAAGGTAGGAAGGGAGGGAGGGAGGGAGGGAGACGTAGCTATGCTAGGATGCATAGTTGAAATGTTAAATGATAATATGGATCTGTCCATTATGATTAAATTAAGATTATAGAGTCTATTTGTACAAAACAACTCAAAAGAACATACAGTATATAGTGTGTATTTGCATATGTTTTGATACTGTATATGTAATATATATAGTAAGAATGAAAAAGTGTAATTTTTGTTTTTTATATATCATTTATGATTTTCTTGTTCCTGATGTCCATTTCTCCCTGAGTTGTTGCTCATGATAATCATGTTCCTATATTTTGTATTTGATAATGTTATTTGGTGATTAGCATGTCCTTCTGGTTCATCCATTTAGCCTATAAATTCCAAGTAGTGCTGCTTCAGTTGCACGCTGTCTTCTACCTTGGCCTTCACTTTGGCCTCTGAAAACCCTTAAATAGAACTAACTTATTAAAGAAACAACTGGCCTCTCCTGTATTTAATATTTAAGGGGATAGAGATTTAACTTCAGGGCACAATAACTACACAAAATACTTAGCTAGGTTGTTATTATTTAAATGTTTGAATGAAATTTAATTTGTAATTTAGGACTTTTCCAGTCTTTCCTACATTTTATAATATATTTAACCTAAGCAGCTAAAGTCTGAGCATGAGAAAGAATCATTCATAAATACAGATGGTACAATGAAGAGTTCCACTGAACATTGCTGAAGCTCGTGAAGTTGAAAGCAGAGTGGCTGATTAGCTATACACATATTTTTAATAATCACAGAGCAAGCATATTTTGTTACTGCATAATCAGATGCCTTAGGTATGTCAAATATACTTTTTCCATATGACCAAAGTAAGAATTTGCGAGTAAGAAAAGCAATCACCGTTCAGTTACATGCCTGTGATTATAAAATACTAAAACAAGTCAAATTTCTTTTTCTAATATCAAATTTGAACTTAACCATATTTTCCCAAGGGCAATTTTCTAGTGTTAAAAACCATGACTACCCTTTTGTCAGAAAAAGTGTTTGAGGATATTCCTGATACTGTTAAAGCTTTTTCTTATATGTTCTGGGCATGTTCTGTCTTCCTGAAATATTTTGATAACTTACAGAAGTTGAATCTGTATTTAAGAACAGTCACTGCCCTCCTGTAAATTCAAGAAACTCACGAGGGGACCTAGATTTTAAAAATCATTTGTGCTTTTGAAATCTTAGTGAAACTAAGAGTTTTCAATCCATAAAAATTTTAACTAACACATAAAATTCATTCAAATCTCTTAAAACCTTAAAAGTGATAGACTTCTATTTCACCCATACAAAAGAAAGCAATAGTGAAATTTTAACTGATAAATATTAAGATGCTTTCTTCTTTAAGGATTGTAGTTTCAAACGTTTTTGTACTAAAAACCAACTGACAGATCTTTTATGAATATTTGGAAAATCATCCTTAGCTTTTTTGCAGCCCAGCAAAGAAGCAAAAAGAATCATAATATGCATTTTAGAAAGCTGTGTGGTGATTTAAAAGAGTCCCATGGTAAGAGCAGACGGAAAATGGTAGTTATTATTAATTTAGAAAAACAAAAGAGCAGCCCAGCATTTCAGTAATGTGACAAGTTGTGTGCTCTTGAAGGAGAGAGGGTTTTATAATTGGATTTTAGAGTAATTTAGAAGACGAGATAAGATGTAATGGTTGTGTATTAGAGGTTAGAACTACAACAGAAACCCATAATGTAAGGGTTCACTGCATTGGGGGACAACAGAACAAAGAGAAGCAGCGCCAACCGAAAACGGCCCCAGTGAGAAGCAACAAGGTGAGACTGGGGGGACCCAGCGAAGGGGGTTCCCAGCGGGTGCCAGCAGGGACGCAGGCTCAGCCCCTGCAGCATACCGTAAGGAGCACAGGCTTTTCTCAGAATGCTTTTTCGTTAGTGACCTGTCACTGTCCCACCTCTCCTCCTCTCTACCTGCGAGTTCAGCTTGGCATTTCTTTCTTCCCTGCAGCCCAGCAGTCAGACCTGAGCATCTGCCACCCAGGCTTCCACCCGCAGCAGGCTGTCCTGGGGCTCCATCCAGGCTCCCCTGACACCACCCACACACCCACAAGTCCCCCCACACACAGCCCCCACACATACACACCCACATATACACACACCCCACACACATGCACACCCACAGAAACACACACCCACATATACACACACCCAGATACACACACCCCACAAACATAAACACCCACAGATACACACATACACACCCACATACACCCACACCCACATACACACACCGCACATACACACTCGCTACACACCCCACTCACACACACACCCACGTAACACATACACATATTTCCCCCATACACACACAGCCACACACACATCATACACACACTCCCCCTACACACACATACACACCCAGACACACCCCATACACATACACACCCACCCACACACATACCCACAGATACACTCCATACACATACACACCCACCAACATACATACACACCACACACACATATACTCCCACATACATACATACTCCCCACACACCCCACTTACATACACACCCACATAAACACACACATATACTTCTCCCATACACTTCTCCCATACACACACATACACACCCACATACACCCCTCCACACACACATACCCACCTAGTCACACCCACACACACATGCACATCACACACATCCACACCCCTCACACACACCACATAAACACACATATGCATACTTCCCCAACACATATACACACACACCCCTCCACATGCACATACTCCCCCCACACACACCCAACACACATACACATCCAAATACACCCACACCCACATACACCTTACATACATACACACACTTCCCCCACACACCCACATCCACATACACACACCCCACATACATACCCACATACACCCCACATATATACACACCACACACACAGACACCCACACACACCCCCCAAAACACAAACCCCACACACACACACACCCCCCACACATATACCCACAGACACACATACTCACACATGCACTTACTCTCCTCACACACATATTCACCATAAACACATACATACCCACACACACATTTACCCCACATATCCACATATACACAACCCCATACACACACACCCATACACACACACGCTCCCCACCACCCCACACACATATTCACCCACACATGCTTCTAACACACCTACACACACGCTTTCCACACATATACACAGCACACTCACACCCATACCCCTCCACACACACATGCATACCACCCCACACAGAGAACCAGGGCCTAACCTCTCTCTCTCTCTCTTCTATCCCAGCAACGCTCAGCCTGTGCCCACTGGGAGACAGAGAAAAGAATCTGAAGAAGAGTAAAATCTGCCTCTACCCACCCCACCCCCAATTTTCATTCCAAGCCTTGGGCAGATAAATGTACTTTTCCACCTGTTCATTGGGGTCCCTGTCCAGAGAATCCATCGCACAGGCTCCAGCTCTCAGGTGAAGGCCTCAGGTGAGAGGCTCTTTTTAGATTTAAGAATCCAAGCCCGGAGAGGAAATCCTGTTTCTAGAAAGGGAGAGCTGTGTTGCTGGCGGGTGGTGGGAAGAGATGGGAACCTATGGGGTTGAATTCCTGCCCAGTCGCCGGCGCTTGGCTACCCCCTGCTGGGCGGGAAGCTCTTGGCCTCAGACTCACACCATTATGCTCAGGGTCAAGTCCACTCCCAAGGCTTGGGACAGAATCCACTTACTTCCTGTCAAATTGTTATCACACGTTCCCAACGTGAAGCTGGAGTGTGAAGTTACCTTCTAATCCTCAAGAGGTGTTAAAGAGTTTTTTTCCTCTGAGCCCTTTGTATGCCAGTTTAAGCAGAACAAATCTATTTATTTTTTGTGAGGATCAGTTTATTAAAAGCACGCACATAACTCAAATCATATAGTAAAATGATGTTAGGCTTTGTTGAGCATGAAAAGTGTGCTTGCTCAAGCCCCATTTCCAACCTTTCGTGCGTCATTTTCCCCTGAAGCAGAACATAGGTTATGTTAACAGGACCTCATCCCAAAGGCCTAAAATCAGCTTAGCTCCCAGGCTTTCTCCAGCCATCTCTTCCCGCAACCCACTCTTTCCACCTCTCGGGAAAACCCCAGCTACACGATGTAGAAAACTGGCAAATATAAGCGGACGGGGAACCGATTTTTAACCAGATCAAGTTTTCAAATATAGATTAACACGTTTTAATTGTCCTATAAACTATTATTCTTAAAGTCACTCTTAACAAAACCCAGACTTGGAGGAAGTTCTCTGCCATAACTGTAATGTGTATACGCTATTAAGATAGTTATGAAACCTCAGACACATTTGGAAGACGTGGCTTAATAGTGCCTTTAATACAAAATAAAGTAAAATGTAAATAAAAAGGGATTAGTTGTTATAAGCTGTGACACAGCTGCAGCGACAGAAACTGAAGAAACATGTAAACAGAGAGTGCTTTTAGTCACTCAGTAACCCAAATGTCTTTTTCAGACTCTCACAATTCTAATTCTGACACACTCGTTCATTTCATTTATTTTGCAAACCAAGCAGAAATGAAATGGACCTTCAGATTAAGTAAACAGGGGCTTTACATATAGCCACTAAGCTGCCAGATAGACAACTTTCGGTTTACATGGAGTGTAAGGGTAAAGAAACAATGTCAAAACTGCATCCCTTCTTGCATTTATTGGCATGAAGTGAAAATCCAAATATATTCAACAAATTAATAAAGGGTGAACAGGCTGCTAACCTTGCATGGTGCGTTAAAGTGTCAGAGCACTTGAACTGCACATCATAGCAGAGCCTCAGAAATAAACATAAACATTTCTCTCTGTCAGAAGGGGGTAAATAAATTAGGATTTGGCTAAATCTCTGGTTGTTTTGCTCCCATGTTGTGGCCTAGAATAAGCCCTACACTATTTCCAGCCGAAGTTGACTCTACTTGATACCTTAAGCAAATGAGAAAAAAGACAAGGGTGACAGTGTAGGAAGGAACTGACTTGAGATTTTCCTTTCTTATTAGTTAACGGAGTTGTCAGTGAGTGAGAATGCTTTTTCAAAATCCTTCACTCTAATCCTATTTTTTCCTTAATGATCCCTTTGTCAATTACTGTTGTCTGGGTGTAGCCTTATAATAGTCATGTTCAGATTGTTTACCGAGGTTGGGTGAAATGGCAGGGTGGGGGTGGGGGGAGGGAGGAACAAAGAGATAAGCCTATCCCTGATAAGCCTAGGAAGCTCTTAACTGAATTCAAGTAACCCTGCCCCCTCCCTCAATGGGAGAAGCATGCCAGCCTTCCCACCAAGTTCTACCAGATGATACTCAGTACTTTAATCTCTATGCCTGCTCAGCAAATTGAGTGATTTCTCTTCTCTAACTCTTGCTATCTAGTGACTCCAAACCCTTTTTTCTTTGAGCCATTTCCTTTTTCCATTTCTCTTGAAAAGTTTTCTTAAATCCATACACATTAAACTAATAATGAAAAATGGAATATAAATGCTATGGTTTGAATGCCCCCTCCAAAACTCATTTTGAGATTTAATTGCCATTGTAACAGTATGAAGAGGTGGGCCTTTAAGAAGTGATTAGGCCATGATGGCACTGCCTTTGTGAAGGGATTAATGCTGCTATCACAGGACTGGGTTAGTTATTGCAGGAGTGGATTTCTGACTTAAAAAAAAAAAAAGATGAGTTCAGCCAACTTCCCTCTCTGTCTCACACACGCTCACAATATGATGCCATCTGCCTTAGGATGACCCTTCCCAGAAGCTGGTGTCATATTCTTGGACTTCCCAGCCTCCAGAACCATGAGCCAAATAAGTTTCTTTTCTTCATAAATTACCCAGTCTGTGGTGTTCTGTTATAGCAGCAGACACAGACTAAGACAACAAGCAAAAGTTAAATAGCAAAGTGATGATGGAAGATGAAGGACTCTGAAGAAGAGAAAAATCAATGGGATGACAGAACATTTAGGCAGCTTCAATAACAAGATGAAATGTAAACAAACAATAGAAAACATTATCTGAGTGATTATTATGTATCAGACACCATTCCAAATCTTTTTATGTTTATTATATACTTTCATCCTCTTTATCACCCTATGAGATGACATTATTATCTCTACTTTAGAGGCAAAAATGTATTGAGGCCTGGAAAAGTTAGAATTCAATAGCTTATCAGTGGTACAGCTAAGATTTGACTTTTGACCAGGGACTTGTAAAACTATGCTATGCTAATAGAATAGGAAAATGGGTTAAGAAAAACAACAACAAAAACAAGCCAAATAACATTGCAAGCCAGCCTTTTTAACTGGGTGGGTTTCATTGTTATTCAACTGTGGAGTCACATTTGCAAACATTCTTAACCAGAAGAAACTGTGACTGCTCCATATCCCAAAGAATTCAGTATTACATAGTCCAATATACATATTCATGGTCTCAAAAAATCCTGAGCTGCATATTAAAAGGTCCATGAGAGGCAAGTAAATTCAAATAACATAGGAAAGAAGCACATGCAGATGCAAAAGAACTATCCAAGTAAAGTAAAAACTATCCAAGTAAAAACTATCTGTCATGTGATGTTTATACTCAAAATGACCTAGATGAGAGGTAAAGGGTGGTTACATAATCAAGTGCCTACAACAGTAGCACTTTTAACAATTTTGGGGCCTGCAGCAAGAAATGAAGGCCCACATATTTTATGTTTTTATGTTTAAAAATATATATAGTCAAGCTAAAAAATGGTTAAAGTAAAATTCTATCCTCCTATGTAAATTAACAACTGAAAAGGACAATTTTTAACTTAAAATTCTTGGACTACTTCGAATGCTGTGTTAAAATATGGTAACGTGGAGTGAGTTGGTTTGTGTGTGGCTTCTGATCCCAATCCAAGTCAATCCCATGCTCCCCATTTCTCTTCTGACGTTTGGATGTATTCTGTAACTCAAGCACCTCACTCATCTAACCTGTGCCCACAAGGCCTCCACTCCAAGCACCCCCTTGGCCACCACTCAAGCCTAGAACAGTGCACACTGGCATCACAGTCTGTCTTCAGGAGAGACCCAGGGAGAAACCATATAAGCTTGGCATCCTCTGCTCAGGGACTTCCAGGAGCCTAGGTACTGGAGCAGGATATAGTCCTTCGCTGCTTAAAGTATAGTCCACAGCAGCAGGGGTCTGTTAAAACTTCAGACTCTCAGACCCGCGCTGGACCTACCCACTGAATTAGAATCTGCACTTTGGCAGGATCCTCAGGTGTTTCATATAAGCACATTAAAGTGTGGGATGCACTGGGCCAAAAGGGATGGTGGCTGCTTGACAGGCAGGTCCACTTGTCCCCAAGAACTCCTCACCCTGTAGGGAGAGCCATGGCTGGGTAAGGGCCAGGATGGAGACAACTAAAGAGTAGCACTAGGACAGGATTCCTTCTAGCTCAGGTCGGAAGCTCAACAACAGATTTAATTACATTCAGGAGGGCAACAGACCTAGTGTAAAAACATATGCTGACCTATGATGGGAACATCAAGGATGGCAGCCCTGCCTAATGGAGGCAGCCAGTGCTCAACTATAGCTTACTGTGGCCTGAGGCTATACTATGCTAGCTATGGGGTGAGGTCAAATCATAGACAGGTGGAATTAATATACTAGCCTGGTAGTTCTCATGGTGGGTGGGAAAAAAATGGGTATCAGAATCTGCTGAAAAGGTGTTAGAAAATATTCATGTCCCTGCCTCCACCCCAAGAAAGTATCTAAAATTTTGGTTGAGGAAGAAAAACATATATTTTTATTTTTAAAAATCCCCAGATCATTTTGATTAATCCTCCTTAACCCCTGCCTCCACCCTTGCTGTGTTAAAAACTATTCTGGACAACAGAGCACAGTTAGCTGTTTCCATTGATTGTCACTGCTTAAGGCCCGGGGTTGTGCTTGGATGAGGCTGCTGACTTGCTTAATCCTTTCTCAGTCATTCTCTTATCACAAGTACACACGTGAACAAAGGTTCACTCTCCATCTCTACATGCTAAGTGGAGCCAAAACGGACACATGGTGGAATTATAAGCGAAAAATTCCCAGACCATTTGGTCCCTGTATGAATCTCTACAGGAAATGCATCTCGTCCTGTGCATCTGGGTTTTATCAAAGAGAAGGTTTATTTCTACCCAGGATTCCGTTTTTGAATAGTGATATTCTTCAAAGTAGGTGAAAAGACAAAAAGAAGAAGAAGACGAAAAAAAAAGGTGGGGGAAATCTAAAGTAAGTAACATAATTATTGAAGAATACTGAGGCAATCACTTCTGTTCCTTTAGCCACATTCCTCTGTGTGTATAATTACACAAATATTGTCCAAGTCATAATTCAAAAATAATTTATCTTTGACATTGGCATGAAATGCTACTTTTTTCTTTAACAAATATTTATCGAGAATACACTACATATTGGACACTTTCACATACATTCTTTAATCCTTACAATCACTCTTTGAGTGAGGCATGTGAGCAGTCTAAGACACACAGAGAATGATTGACCTGTTCAGATCACTACATAGCAAGTTAGTGGGCGAATGTCTCCAATTCACCCAGCGTTCTTTCCACAATACCTCTTTTACTTCATTATCTGGCCCTGTTGAGAATGGGATATTCCACAAAGATTATCTCATTATAGAAGCTTAGCCTACAGAGCAATCACAGTCTAAAAATGTAAATATTTCTGAGGAAAGACCTTTTGACATACATTGTCTATTTCCCTGTCTTCTAAATAAAGCATGGTGAACATTAGCTTTTTCCTAATAATTCAGTCATAATTTTTTTACTGTGCTATATAGTAGTATAAATGTTTATACCTTTTTCAAATTTTATGTCTCTTTCCCCCTCAACTGTTATATGTCAAAATAAGCATTAGGTAGGGTCTGAGTTAGAGCCCAACAGGTAAAGTGCATGGAATTCATGTAAGGGCTTTGTGTCTATTTCATGGGCTGGAAGAACTTTTTGAATTCCAATTTTGGGAATAAGGTTGCAAGTAAGCTGACTTCTGGATAGGTTGGGAGGTAGCATTTGAGGTCCTGGGACAACAGATTCACTTACCTAAATCAGTCTCATTTAAGAAATTCCTGAACCACACGAATAATTAGATATAACTGCTACCACTTGTTGAACAATAGAAGAAAGAGCAGAGTCTAAATAGTTCAGAGCACATATTCTGGAACTAGACTGGGATATTCTGTCTTTGCCATTTCCAAGAAGTGTGACCTTAAGCAAGTTATGTAACTTCTCTGTGCATCGTTTTCCTAACCTGCTCTTAGGAGTTCCTATGAGGATAAAATGGATTATTCACATTCATAAGGCTCTTCTGATAGTGTCTGGTATGTAGAAATTGCCATTTGCTCATAAAATAATATAGACAGAAGTCAAATTCTGATGGGAAAAAAGTCAGATAATCCTGAAAGTGTATAATCAAGGATCAGCTATATAACCAGAATGACTCTAGATTTGAGGCTCCCATTCCCTGCCATTCTGTGTGTGATGCCTATTAAATGGGCCCCTCAGAAGTAAGTTGCTTATTTCTAGTGAACTCTATGGCTTGTGGTAACACGATCCATCATGAGATGCTGCAACAGGCTGACATTTTCCACATGTAAATCCTTCACTTTGTAATGTAAGAGCAATTACTTTTATGAACAAAATCTTTTCAATTGACCATTTCAAATCCTTGTCTTGCCATGTCATAGTCAAAACATCTGTCCATTAAAGCTAACGTAAAAGTATATTAAACCAAGTGTGTTTGGTTTGGGACATCTGCTTCTTTCCACTGGTATGAGAACTATTCTAAATTCAATGGATTCTGTCTATAGGGCTTTCATGAAAACTTTTTAGTCATATTCATGGGGATTATCAAATAGCCTACAGTTTTGATTACTGTTTCAGGTTCAAATAGAATTCAGAGTTCAACAAGAGACTCAATCAAAATAACGACAATAATAACAACTATAACACAAAGAATAAAAATCTTTGCCTGACACTTTTACATAAAGAGTTTCATATATTGATGTTAAGTATTATATAAATATGATATAATGGCTTGTACAATAATGAGTACTCTATATTTTTAACACTATTGATTTTTTTATGTTCTTCATTTTGCATTCTTGTTAAACTTAGTCATTGTTTTCATACTGAACTTAAAAGGGGAAAAGAATGAACAGAGACTGAGTTCAGGAGACCATGATAGGCCTAGATTTCAGATCAATCCCAATAGCTTTACCTCTTTTCTATGTTGACTTCTTACTGGAAGCTGAAATTATATGAATGTTTGGATATATTTCCAAGAAAGCATTTATTAATAAATATATCTAGAGCTTGGTTATAAAGTTGTGCCAGATGTAATTAAATTTTGAAGAAAATATTTTTTTAAAAAAGGCAAGAAAATAGCATTCACTATTTTCAACCAACATTTGGCTTATAAACAAAGTACAGTTTTCTAAAATAACAAAGCCAACCACGTAAGCCTCCTTGGCCATGGTATTCACTGATCACTTTCCATATTTCATTTTCTTTGTAATATATCCACAGCAAATTGTAGTAGAAAGAACAAAGAACTTACAGTCTGAAAAAACTCTGTTCAAGTCCTAATCAAATCCTTATCAATCCTTGACTATATGAATTTGAGCCAGTAACACAACCTTCCTTCTCAGTTTCCTTAACTCACAGAGTCAACACACGCCACCTCTCTAATAAGATTGAATGCTGGTGAAAGTTGCAACATATGAGATTTTATGCATTGATCAAGTGCCTACTGTGTGCTAGGCTTTATTCAAGGCATGACTGATGGTTAAAAAGAGTCCCCAATGAATCAAGCTTTCCTCGGTGCATGCCAGTTACAAAGTGAATTTGCTGTTCCTCTCCTTTAGAGGTGAAGTCTGTTTTCCATCACTTGAACCTGGGCTAGCCTGGTGACTTACTCTGACTAACAGAATGTAGCAGAAATTACTTTCCAGGACTCCATACCCAAGCCTGCTTTTGCTCTTGGAGCAAAGAAGTTCAGCCCATCCAACTGGAGAGAGAGGCCAACTGGAGAGAGAGGCTGCTAAGAAGTTCAGCCCATCCAACTGGAGAGAGAGGCCACATGGGGAGAGGGAGACCCTAGAGGATGCGAAACCACAAAGAAAGGGAGGTCCGATGACAAGCACTGACCCACTCCACCTCTGGCCAACACCACATAAAGCAGAGAGGAGCAGACCCTCTGAGCCCTGCCCCAGATCCTGACCCGCATGATCATGAGCAAAACATGGTATAGTTGTGTTAGGCCACTAAGATTTGGCATGATGTGTATTTGTCAGTATATAACTGATAAACAATTCAGTATTTTCACAGTATTTGCAATCTTCAGAACAACCTGTTGAAACAGTTATTGTACCCATTTCACAGAGAGGAAGCTGTGGATCAAAATAAACTGATAATGGGCCAGGCACAGTGACTCACTCCTGTAATTCCAGTACTTAGGGAGGCCGAGGTGAGTGGATCACCTGAGGTCAGGAGTTCGAGACCAGCCTGGCCAACATGGCAAAACCCCGTCTCTACTAAAAATACAAAAATTAGCCTGGGATGGTGGCAGGTGCCTGTAATCCCAGCTACTTGAGAGGCTGAGGCAGGAGAATCGCTTGAACCCGGGAGGCAGAGGTTTCAGTGAGCCAAGATCGTGCCACTGCACTCCAGCCTGGGCAATGAAGCAAGGCTCTGTTTAAAAAAAGAAAGGACTGACATTGGATGTAAAGACCATTTCATAAACCCCTAAAGTGCCCTAACTGACAGCAAAACCATGAAACTCTCCCCCTCTTGTGAAGGAGTACACTTAAAAAAAACTTTCTATATAAAAGCTTTGTTCTGCTTCATGTAATGATTCAGAAACCCCCTAAACATTCTCAGTAAATCTCTGTCATTTCCCAGTGGGCTAAAAGCCTATTGCTAGGTCTTGGAGACAGCAGACTCCAGTTTAATGTAAGTTCCAGGACAATCAAAACCACTTGTATTCTAACAAAATGTTCAGTTTTTCACATTAATGGAAACAAGACTCAAGTTTGGATTAAGCATTCTAGTCTTTTGATTCAGTTGGCCTAACTCATAGGATTTTAGAGCTGAATCAAAGCTTAAGGTCATCTGGTCCAAACCTCCACTATCAGCCAAAAAGTTACTCAAGTCTACCCACCCAGTTAATGGCAGCAGGACCAAACCAGGTATCTGATTCCCAATCCACTCAGCACTGCCTTTCAGACACAGTTCCAAGAGTCATTGCAGAGGTCATCTAGTGCAGGATTACCCACTTCCAGAATTTTGGAAAAGATACATAATTGCATGTCTTCTCATATAACAGTTTCATCTATTTTCACTAATAGGATTATGTAGTCTTTTAACGCTAGATCTAAAGTCTTTCACAAAAGAGAACATCTGCATTACTTATTTTTTAAAAAAATACCATAACTTTTAAAATAACATAAAGAAAAGTGCACAAAAGGCGTGAATGGCATGTGATCAGAAGAAAGGATGATTTAATTGGGCAATATGAGCACAATTCTCAATTCATTATTTATGATGCTTGTTGACATTTGCAGTGAAACATCAATGTTACCTTCTTAGTATAAAATAAGTGATTGGGAGGAAATACCATGCAAACTAACAGAACATCTTCGGCACGTATCTAATGGTAGCAAAAAAAAAAAAAAAATCCCATCATTACCTAGTTTTGTTTTCATGATGTTCATTCTGCTTCATTTGTACATCTTTTAGCAGCAAAAGTTAAAAAGAGAAGTTGCATTCCTAAAGCCAATTTTGCTAAAATATATTATCTTGTTATGAGAAAAAGGACTCCTATGAAATAAAAAGCAAACAAACAACATCAAGAACAGCTTTATTGGCTCAAGGACTGGGCTGGCCTGTGGAAAAAATCCTGGAGCGATTTGTCCTAGTCCTATAGTGCATACATATTTCTTGCCTTGAGCTATACCTTATACAATTGAAATGTTACTATGTGCTTCGTGTATGTCTTATCTTCTGAACTACATCAGATTCCATAAGAGTAGAGACTGTTCCTTAAATATCTTCCTTCACAGTGCCTACCAAATTCTATACTTCTATGTAAAACTAGAAAATTTGCTAAGAGAATACAAGCGATATTCAAAGCATGTTGCCCTTTTTTCCCAGGTAATAACAATTGTATGATGTACCACCACCCTTCTCCCAAAAAGGAAATCAAGGGAAGACAGTAACTCAAGTTAGAGCATCTGGAATTAGAATGCAACCAGTCCCTGTAGTCTGCATTTTAACCAGGAGGGATTTTAGGTATGAGGCATCTGTAACCTAGAGAGGGCTCAAGACATCATGGCAATTTAGACATACAAGTTGTATATTTTGGGAGCAGGATTACTCCTTTACTGTAGCCATACTTGGTATTGTGAGCAGAGAAGGAGACGTTTTTAGATTGAGAATGGTGAGGGAACAATGCATTGGAATTATCCAATTACAAGATGACTGACTGCCATCATCTTCTTGTATACGGCTGAATCTGCCATCGATCCTTGACTAACTCTCCATGACCCAGGAAGGAGGAAGAGAGGAAAAGAAAGAAGAGGCATTGACCTGAATTAGCTAAATAACACTTGCAGAGTTCACATTTCCTCCCCTCTAGGGTGTGCCAAGGTCTCCTGGCAGTCTGTGTCTTTTTTTTTTTTAAGTTAGATATTTGCTCTTCTACCAGAAAGCCTTTCTATTGACAAAGTAACAGAAGAGTAAATTTTAACTTCAAGTTTTTCCACAGGCCGATGTCTTTTCTTGTGAGAATTGGCATATTTTTACCCTCAGAATACTCTCGGTTTCATATGCCTAATTAAATTTTAGAGGTCCCCTGCTTAAATAAAGATTTATTAGCTGTTAAAGTTGTAGCATAACTCTTCTGCCACCTACATGCTATCCTTGAACATATTTACAAGCAGACTAGCTTATCCACTATAAAAAATATGGGTGATTTAATACTCTGATGTTATTGGTGTCAATTACAAAATTCAGCTTCACAATGGAGCTTTCTGAAGATACTGTTACTTGACTTTCAGACTGTCAATTTCCTTGAAGAAAGAGCATCTGTGAATTTCAGCTATGAAGTATTGGAACTAGTTAAGCTAATGAAGGCAGTCAGCAGGTCTGGAACCCTGAAAATAGGGCCCAAGAAAGGTTACAAGCTGTGCCATGTACAAATATGGTCCCATCACTAAAAAAGCCTTGTCTTTATGGGTGAATGCATGGGCACTGACGTTCATGTGAGTGTTTAGTGGGACACACAAACTCACAGACATATCAAGGGTCATTGTTTGAAAAATACTTCCGCCCACCAACAGTCTTGACATCTTCCATTATTCCTAGGCATTTTAGCTGTAAGTTTGCCAATCTTAAATTTTGTCAACATATCTAAAATATTCAGAATTAAATGCAATTTGGCAACATTAGCAACTTCCAAAGTCCTATTTCATGAGGACACGTCTAAGTATGGATTGCATTGTGCCTACATCTCAGTGGAGTTACTTGATCTAATCAGACTTTCAGAAACAATGCAGTCAACACAATGAAAGTCCCCATTGACCCCAAGGTTGAAGCATCCCTTGCAGAAATAATCAGAACATCCTGGTGTGAGAATAGAGACTGGGTAGAAACAAGTTATATGTTTAGCTCTTTAATAAAGGGATATTTTGAAAGATGTAACGTCTATTTTCTAATTCTCAGGAAAGAAGAAACACTTTTAAGCTCTGTTTCTTAAATCCTCAAGCTCAGTTGCCTTCCAGGCAAGAACCAAAATACATAGATTACATTCAGCGTAAGTTGAAGGTCAATAGATTGGCGTTCTACTCTAGAAAATAAAAAGAGACAGAAAGGTGACAGAATTTGAGCATTATAATTAAAATGGCCTTTCTGGATCTTGCAGTACTATAATCCAAAGACTGGACACAGGTACTTCTAAATAATTTTCATAAAAATATCCCCCCCATGTATTCCCCGCCATCAGAAAAGTATTCCAATCTTTGACTAGCAATTTTATGTAAAATGCTTTTGGGTTTTATGTATAAATTTTAAGTATAACTAACTTTGTTACTTCACTGTCAGGTTTAATGCATACAATTTCTTGTACATTTTGAGTTTACATAAAATTAGAGGTTTTGCCTCATTGTGTTTACTTAACTTCAGAAACATACAAAAACATGTTTTGTATGTCTGTGTTAGCTAGTCAGGGACGTGAGCCCTTTTTCCCTCAGGACTTCAATTCCCATACTATTTTCATCTTTACTGACTCACTTGTGGGCCAATTTCACAGCATAATCTATGGGCAAACACACATTTGCTCTAAAATCATTAAAACTTTTCAGAAGGAGTAAACCTGTTTTTCTTTAATTTTCCTTGTCTTTCATGGCCACCTGATGCTCCATGCAACATACAGGTGTCAGCAATTCCAAGGATATAATGGCCAGGTGAGGTCATCTCAGACCTCATCAACCTGCTGGAAAATTATGAACTGTCCCTGTTGAGATTTCAGCAAGTTTCTTCCTTCAAATATCACTTCAGATGCTAAATAAAAAGCAACATTTATAAAATAAACACATTTACTCAGGCAGGTTTCCTTGATTTTTATTGCCAACTTGTTTTAAAATTACCATAAATGCCAGAGAGAAAGGGAAAAGAAAACCCAGTCTGAGACACAAAATGCATGTTACTACCTATCAAGATGTGAATTGTTAATGTTGCATCTCATTTAAAGGGAAAAAAAAGTACTATATAAATATTTGTGTAAGCACATGATTTTCCAAGTGGTTTAATCACTTTACTGAGATATCTTTTGACTCATAAGAAAAAAAAAAAAACTATTAAAAAATCCGACTAAGAAGTAAACTATTTAGATAGTCTTCAAGACATAAACATGTAGATGTTTCATTCTGGAAATATAATTACCACATAGAGTTTAATTTATAATTTTAAAATTGCCATGTATAATAAATTGTCACATTTTATTTGGAATCACTTGACTTAATTTGCTTGATTAATAATAGAGACAATAGGAAAATAATATAGTTTTATAATATTCAGGATTAAATCATCTGTGTTCAATAGCTGATTATATTCTGTGTTTCTTTAAAATATAGAGTGCTGATTACATGAAATTATTTAGTGTGAGCTATTAAAATGGTAGTTCATTTAGAACGTGCACTTTGTTCTTGCTATACTCTTACAAGCATTACCTGGAGTTTTCTTAATAGATTGTTCTGATAAAATTAAGTCAAAATATGAATCAAAATGTTTTTTGTAGGCCACATCCCCACCTAGAAGTGAAAGAAATCTAGTTTTCCATTAATGGCACATCCCTCACCCACCCTGTCTCTACTCCCTTTCCCCCCATACACAATTTTGGGAAGTGTCCTGTGGGTGTCTGACATATACTCTTGGTTGAAATATGACACCTAGCATTTTCCTCTGTATTAGAAAGGGTTCTCCATGCAACAGAAATAGAAACAATAAGAGAGATATATTATATATATAATATATAATTATACATATATACATATAGTTAGATTAGAGATAGAGATAGAGATTGTGGGACTTTTCCTTAGTTCAGCTGAAGATGGGGTCCTTGTCATATAGCCATGAAAATTTAGGCTCGCAGACGATTTGAAGAGTCGGAAAAATGGGATTTATTGTGCAAAAAGGAAAAAAGGGGGAAACAGAGACTCTTAGCAAAGTGAGAGTGTTTCCTGCCCATGGGCTTCCTGCCTCTCATCTTGAATCGGAGGTACCACCCAGGAAGAGGAGGAGTCAAGCTCCTCTCCACTGCAAAGGGTGCGAACTTCTGTGGCTCCACCCCAGTGCACACTCCTCCCAGTGCATAGGCAGGTTGGAATTTTGCCAGCGAGTCCTTCCTACCTGGCTGTCTCAGATAGATAGATAGATAGATAGATACATACATACATACATACATACATAAATACATAGAGACAATTATGGGAATCAGCTCATACAATTACAGAGGCTAAGAAGCCCCACAATCTGCTGTCTGCAAGCTGGAAAGTCAGTGGTATAATTCAGTCTGAGTCCAAAAACCTTAGAACCAGGGGAGCCACTGGTGTAAGTTCCAGAGTCTGAAGGCCGCAGAACCAGTAGCTTGATGCCCAAAGGTAGGAGATGGATGTTCCAACTCAAAAAGAGACAGAATTCACCCTTCCTCTGCCTTTTTGCTCTATTTGGCCCCCAGTGGATTGGATGATGCCTGCTCACATGTGTGAGGGGATTGTCCTTACTCATTCATTACTGATTCAAACACTAATCTCTTCCAGAAGCACCTTCTCAGACACACCCAAAAATAATGTCCTACCAGCCCTCTGCATATCCCTTAGCCTAATCAAGTTGACATATAACGTTAACCATCATATCCTCCCTTCCTGCTTTAGTTCTCTCTGAAAATGTCTCCTCATCTGCCTTTGAGTGGTATGGAATCACTGCTTAGCCTCCACTATTGGTGCCATCAAAGACCTCAGTGATGCCAAGGTAATGACACTGATGCCCTCCAAGAGCATCCTATCTTTGTTGCTGCCTGTTATACCAATGTTGTGTGTGGTCCTCCCCAGTTTCTTGTTTCACTGAGCTGCAGATTAGTCTGTTCACTGCTTGAGCCCTGGAATTGAACACTTGAATGTGCTTTAACCTTGTCATATCTGCCACCCTTCTTGTTACACTCTCTTACATATTTCCATAGATTTACCAGAAAAAAGAGATCCTTCTGACTTTATTTTTGTTTTACTATAATTTATTGACAAGCCCTTCTTCCTAGAACTCAAGTTCAAGCCTATGCAGGCTGGACTGGAGGCTATCTTTTCTCTCCCAAGCCTGATGCCGTTTGATAGCTCAGCTGTGCTTTGGTGATCTTTATTCTTATGATGAAGTTTTTCCTAAGAGATGTCTTCATTCCTCATGCATAGACTCCTCTAAGTGCATTTACAGGTCTTGCAGATTTGCACACAAAAATTTCCATCTCCAATAAAAATACATAAAGTCAAGATAAGACCTCCCTTTGACATGTGTATTTTAAATAATTATCTGGATGTTTTTCTTTTAAAAATTAAATATATTATCAGTATTGAGTCATCTGTAGGATTTACTGAACTTCATGAAAGACCTTGCACCCCAGAATACCCTAGTCTTTTCTATTATTCAGTGTTAAGGGATGGAAAGAATCCCTATGTAGTAGCTTACACTTTCTTCAGCTTTAAGATGCCTATTTTGGGGTTTTTTGTTTTTGTTTTTACATTTTAACATTTATAAAATCAAGAAATTTCTTACAAACAATGTGTACATTTAATGCTTGGGGTTTTAGTTTTTGTATCCTTGAAAACAATTGAAAGTATGTCTTACAAATGATAATATCATTGAATCAAGAAAATATAATAATCAGCTTTCTACTATTTCTTGGTTCTTTTCACTTGGAAACTATATTTGGCCTGAGATGTATCCAAACGCACATGTATTAACAAGCAATAATACACGAATTTAACTGAATAATTAAGGAAGTGACCTTTTGATACAATGATAGAGGCAGGGGGCAGAGAAATTCTAGGCAGAAAAGGGCAGGTCCCTGACAAAACCCCACCTTCGAGCCAAAAACCCTAAAACTGTGGCCCAAAGTGAGAACTTCTATCCCTGTTTTCCCACTTGAATGTTGCCTTTTCCTAAACTACCCATGGCCCACCCCATCCCCCATCCAGTGCCTGTAAAGACCTCAGACTCAGCCAGCAGAGAGAAGCAGCAGCCAGACATCAGGACTATGGTTGGATGTCAGAGAGAAGTGGCTTGATTTCAGAGGGACAGCATGATGGCATAACTTTGGAGAAAAATCTGGTCAGAGACAGCCAGACTTCAGGGGAAGATTACCTACCCACTCCGTTCCCTTTTCAGCTCCCCTTCCTGCTGAGAGCCACTTTTATCAGCAATAAAATCCCCTGCATTTACCATTCTTCAATTCGTTCGGTGCAACCTCATTTTTCCTGGATGCTGGACAAGAGCTTGGGAGCCATGAGTATGGATAGAAAAGGCTGTCACACTGGCCTTTTGCTTTTGCTGGTGGAAGGCAGCCACCTCATGTGAAAAGGTAGAAGGCCTCCTCAACTGTTAACACTTAAGCTGTCCACAGACCAGACAGCAGAGCTAAAATAGCACAAGTAATATGCCCTCTGGGGCTTTGGGGGTTGCAGGCATCCCCCACCTAGATGCTGCCAGTGCCCAAAAGCACTCGTTCCAGCTCCTGCACCCACTCACCTGTGTGCTCCCTCCCACAAGGGGTGGAATGCAACAGATACACACGTGAGTGGAGTTTGATCCTGCTGGCACCAAAGCAGCTAGCTGGTTCCAGTGCTCATGCACTCCAGTTCCTGCCTCATTTACTCGCACACTCCCTCCTGCGAGGAGTTGAGAGTGGTGGGCTGAGTAAACAAGACACCTGTGTCATGAGTCCCCCAAAGGGGTCAGGGAAATATCCTGCTTCACTTTGACCTAGATACAAATAACATGACTGAGGAAACCTAATTAATTTAGTATAAAATGTTTAAACTGCTGAAGATTGCCTGCCAGAGGATTTGAGATGTGTAAGTACAACAGAATTGTTCATATTCTTGATGTATATGATGGGTATTATTATTTTCATGTGAGTCTACATAGATATACATTATCTTTATAATAAGTAAACAAGTATTTTGCATGGATCAGCTTGACTATCATATAGGATGGTTTTTAGAGAGTGGTGCTAGGGTGTCAACATCATGTGTGTGATTCTTACACAGACCAATAATCTTTGTCCTGCTACATGACTATGGACTGAACCTTGATATCAGTCTCCTGTCTTCAAAATTTGCCCTATTGTTTTTAATGGGTTTCTAATAAAAGAGTGTAAATAAATTAACATAAGTCAGTTCACACTACAGAGAAATAAAAGAGTCTCCAAGAACATTCCATAATCAGGCTCTTCTTGACTTGGCACTAAGGATAATAAATTGGCTCTTCTGCTTCAAACTTGAGTTATGTGGTCAGAACATTCTCTCAATTCTTCATCAGGCTTGGAATCTTTGCCATCTACCCATTAAGTCATAGATCACCTCTGGTCAGCATTAGTCCCCTCTCCTGACCCAGAGGCCATGATGATAAAGTATGTGGACTGAACTGTATCGATGGTGCTTCTGATCTGTTGCCTATTGAACACGTGTTCCAAAGGGTACAGAGGATGCAATGAGAATGTATATCCTGAAGATGTATAATGTGGTGCTGGGATACTGAACTCATACTGTTCTAGATATATCAAAATTCTGCTAGTCTTACCACATCTGATTTAAACTCTTTCATCTTTATTTTTCCTAGCTTAACAAAAACCTCTGCAAATTTCCAAGTCTCATTCTAACTTGTAGTAAAGCTCCAAAGAGCATCCATTTTTCCTCTTTCAACTTTTATTACATTGGGTCACCTTGGCCTTTGAAGAGGCTGTGTGATTAAGTGTACCCTGAAATCACTGCCTCAAAACCACCTGAGATCAAAATACAGATGCCTATTCCCCACCACAAGCCCACTCAATCAGAATATCCAGAGGCAAGGTGCAGCCCAAAAGCACCCCTTGTTTAGGAACTACTGATTTGGTGAGACTACCAGCAGTACACCTTATAGCAGTTGAGTATCGTAGCAATTTAATCATGCACCTAATGGGAGTAGGAGGTGTGCAAACTGCCCTTCATGAGTAACCTAGAGACACTCACAAGAACCAACTTCACCATCACTATCATTCTCTATCTCTGACTGAAAATGACATTTACTTCTTCATAGAGGCAAACAGGTATTCTACCACAAACAGGTCCTCACATTAAAATTTTGCTCGAGGCTGCAGTGAACTATGATCATGCCACTGCTCTTCAGCAAGGGCTTCAGAGTGAGACCCCATTTCTAAAAAAGAAAAAAAAAGAAAATTTTGCTAAAAACAAGTAGACACCAAAGACCCATCAGTCAGAAGCCAGCCTAGTATGAAAGAAACCACCACAAAGACCGTCTGATGTTTTATTAGCAGCACTTTGCTCAGCCCCTGGTTAAAAAGCAGTTCTCTGCAGCAACCCAGTTTTAGTTGTCCCCAGGGCTCTGGCTTGAAAAGAAGTTTGACATTATATTTTCTAAGCCAAAGGGGCACTTCTAGCTTAGAAGCATCAGACCAGACACCTGGTCAGGAGCATTGTAACTCATTTATTTCTCACTGAACAAGTTATTACCCTTTCCTTTTTGTCTGAATTGCTGTCCCTAGATGCCATTCCACATGGGTGGTCTCTTCCTGCACATTGCTCTACTCCTGGTATTGACAGGTCCATGTGCCATGCAGCCTAAGGAGAAACATGGTTTGATATCCTAAGGGGGCAATTTCTCTCCTTGGGGAAGAGCCGGCTTCTGTTGCTGTGCCTTGCCTCTCATTAATGTTCCAGCTAGGTCTCTTCACTGCTCTATGTAACGGCATCCACTCCATTATTGATCATATTTTGTGTAATGGTAGATTTGCTGGTGAAAATGATGATTATGCTGTAAAGAGAGGGCAGTGTTCGGGATCTCACGTCTATAAAATTTAGCAGTGCTGTGGAGTCTGCCTCAAATAAGTGAATTGGAGATGCATTCTGGATGAGTGGTAATAGGAGTGAAACCAGTTCCTGAGAGTGAGATGATCTAATGTTTCCTTCTACACTGTAATCCAGGACCACTCCAAAGCTGATGTTTCATGTTTTAGCCCAAAGGATTTAACACTACAGGCCTTTTGTAATCTCTAAGTGGGTACTCTGTACATTTTAACATGGAACAATGTGACCACATTTTTGTATTTTCCACATTTTCAGTCTTTCTAATTTACTGCTTTATTTGATATATGGTAAAGTTAAGAGTTTTGATTCATTCTTTCATTATTCTTTATACTGAAAATTGCATAGGGTTGTAATCTTTTAATTCATGTCTGTTTCTTCTGAAAGCTGACAATTGCTTAAATTATATTCTGTCACCTTTCTGCTATTACCAATACCTCCTTGCCTAGCCTTTTATATTTAACTCAATCAGTCATGATAATAAACAAATTAATTTACTTCTTTTTTAAGTCATTGAATTGAAGATGGGAGGGTCACTGAATCAGTCAGGTTCCAATCAGGAGACAGAAGCCACATAGCAATGTGAACAAGGAAAGCTTAGTGAAAAAGGAGTATTAACTACAAGAGTGGATTGCCATCTTAGGAGTAGGTAATTCTTACCTATTTGGGGTAAGATTACAGAAATAGCACAGAGAGGGAGCAGCCACTACCTCTAGGTTTGAGGCAGAGGACCCAGTGAAGCCCTGCCTCCTTCAAGGTCTCAGTGAGACCCAGTCTCCCTTGGAGAGGACTTGATCATTCATGGCTCACTGAATGGCAAGCCAGTTTCCCATAATAGTGGAACATCTAAAAAGCTGCCCTCTGCGTTGCTGGGGAAAAGCTGCTAAGGGGGAGACACTGATGAAATGTGCTGCCTCTGAGCCCTGCTGGTGTCCTGTGAATGCTGCCTACTTTATACTACAGAAGTAACCAGAAAACACACAGAAACCAGAAAGAACAGCCCTTTCCTCCTCCAGTGTCCTTCTAGTGCCCTCTACTGCAAAAATGGAACATTGTGCAAGCTGTCAAGGGAGAAATGTCCCACTATCAAAAGCAGGGCAATGAAGCGCAGATTTGGAAGTGAGAGGCAATAGCCTAATAACTGACATAGTCCACCCCTTTGGTCACTGAGCTTCTATGTGCACCCATCTGCATGCAAGTGAACTTCTTTACAACAACAATGCAAGTCTATGTTTCCACCTAACGATGTATAGCTATCCTTCATACAAGGGAAGATGTTCTTATCCTTTCCCCAAAATGAAGAGACATAGAATGCCAACAGTCATTATAACCATCATTAGCCATATTAATTACTCCTCAAATTCAGTCATAGTCCCACTAAGTATCCCATTACTCAGAGACTAGGTATATTGACAACTGGCACAACCATTAAGAAAATGGAGCCCAAAGCTACCTCCTCTAACCTCTATGGCAAACCTCCCCCTACATAGTATCTCCATGACCACAAATCTTCTTCCTCTCAAGCTTTTGTTTCCCTGCCTAGTCTGAAGTAACATGATCCAGTTGATGCCCACCTACCTACTGCTGCTTCTGCCACTTCCCATCTTCATCATTGCTGCATTTTACTAGCTGACACCTCTTAGACAAGGCCTTGATACAGTGCCCTATGCAGTAGCTACCTGTATCCTCATGATATGGAGTATGAATGACAGTAAAAATTACACAAGTAACAGTTAAATTTAATCATTTCAATCTCCTTCCCCAAATAGGGAAATTGGACAATTTAAGTTTAACTCATGTCTCTCCCACCTTGGCCAGTTAATAAGAATTGAGTATCCCAAAGTCAATGAGGAAAAAAAAATAACTTAAATTTTAAAATATCGTCAATGAGAAGAGGACTAAAGAGAAGCAGTCTAGATCATTCACCCATGGAAAGTGAAGACTTGCCAATACAATGTGCCTTTTTAGTGTTTTTCTTCAACTGTTACAAATCTGTGATTTGTTATATTTGACCCAGTGGAAGTCCTGCAAGTCACACTGACCTATTAATAGAAACCCAGACTCCAAACAACCAAGAAACAGTGCTCAGGCCTGCTTTATTTCTCTACTTGCACCTCAAGAACAGCAGTGACCTTTGCCTATCATCTGGCAACAATGCGGATGGCGTCATATTTCTACCGATATCTCTGTTTGGTGTGTGAAGTTATTTCCAAAAATCTTCATTTATTTAATCCTCCAGCTGTCTAAAAATCTTTATGGGTGACCATTCTTAGCATGCCCTTTACCCTTTGCTCTCTGAACCCATCCAGGTCCTTGCTTAAGGCTCCCAAAGGTCTAAGAGCAGTAGGGGGAGAAAGTGAAAACTGGGTACCTAATGATATAGAAGTCAGCTGGTAAAGTCCATAAAATTACTTTGGGGATTAGCTGGTAGAAGAGATGGTGCTGTGTTTGTACTTCTACTTTCACAACACAAAATAATTGATGAGTAAAAAATACTTTTTGTTTAATAATTGCTGTTCTTCATTAGTGTGAACCAAGGGCACAGTCTATCTAAGACAATAACATCTGCACCCCATATTTCATTATCACCAAACTTCACATTTCACACAAAAGCATTGCTAGCACAGCCTTACAGCTTTAATTAGTTTCTGCCATAGCTGTGAAGGTCAGCCAATTATTCTGTGTGAAATTTCAATATGAAGTGGCTGAATTGAAGACAGCATTGCAACAGTGTGGGATTCTGCAGTGCTGTAAATCTAGTACTTCGGAACCATTTTTTAAAACACAAGATAACATAAAATAATCATCAGGTATGCATGGCTTCAAGGCTTACTGGTTAATTTAACATGTGCTTGGTGGGGGAAAAAAACACATCATTTCTGATTGTTGCTTAAATTCCCTCATTACATCGTCATTATCTGTGACACAGTTGTTAAGGCTGAATCCATGTTTTTATGATCAACATCTTTTAACTCACTTAGAATTGCACTGGAACATTTGATTTAGAAATAAAGCCTGGTTTTACTGGATTTACATGATGCTTACACACACACATACATATAGATACATACATATATACACATATATTTTATATAGGTACATAATGTTTAATATGTACATATTCGTATGTATACACATGTTTAAACAGTGCACGTTTGACCCATCAAAATATAAATAGATATTAATCGATTAGGTCAACTTAAGAATGTCATTTTACTGAAAAACTTGCTGAATTAGAAAAAAATTACTAGGGATTCAACTTTATGAGTTTTCTATTTAGGATCATAGAACTTGGAAATTAGAAATGATCTTGAAGCTCATCTGCTCTAGCCCCTCTGTTTTATGCATGAGGAAATATGCCCAAGAATAATACAGGGTTTCCCAAGTCCAAGAGTGTCAGCAACTCAACTCAAATTCTGGACTCCCTTTTCTCCTGACTTTCCATGGGCCTGTTTTACCATGGCATAACAATGTAGATAAGATGTGCCACATGATACATAAAAGCTCCAAATTTTGCTCTCGAATTTTCATGAGATTGGAGGCCAGTTTGCTTTGTTTTGTTTTCTACATAGACATATATGTAGTTTAATCCTAATTCAAGCAAACAAATATTTTTTGAGCTATCCTTTGTGCAGGGAACCCTGAAAAGCATCCCATGTATCTAGCATGATTAAAATGTTTTCACCGAGTTTACAAACCAGCAGCATAGATAAAACAAAGAGGAGGAGGAAAAAGAGACCACAGAGTTAATGGAAACACCTGTCAGATTGGAGGAGCATAAAGACAGGGTAGAGCTAAGGAGGAATACCAAAAGATAAGTCAGAAGAAAGAAAATGGAAGAATATTGAGCAGCATCCCTGGCTTCTACCCACTAGATGCCAGTAGTGCCCCCTGCTCAAATCATGACATTAAACATTCTTTCTAGACATTCACACATGTTCCCAGACAGGGGTAGAGGGGGAGCAAATTTATTTAAGAACCACTGATCTAGGGTCTAGATTCCAGACTATAAAGTATTGTGGATCTTGGAAGACTTCTCATTTCCAAAATAGACAATTTACTTCAACTTCATTGGGATGCATGATCCTTTGATCCTTCCATGATTTCCCAAGCTACAGGCTGGGAAGGTAATATCACAGACTGCAGAGAGGCTCAGAAGCTAAAGATTGAACTGAGGTTGCTTGATTTGATGGTTTGGTGACTTATGGAAGGAAGTTAGATTGCAATGGATTAAAGAGTAAGTGAATGTGATTGAGCAGTGAGCAAGTGGAGTTGCAGGTGTGCACAATTCTTCCAATGAGTTAAAAAGTAAAAGAAAAAGCAGAGGTGATGTAGCATCTCCAGGGAATTATAGGGTTGCGCACTCTCAACCTCAGGAACTGTTGATATCTGGAGCAGATAAGTCTTTGTTGGGGTTGGGGGAAAAGAGGGCCTGTAATTTTAAATGGGATGTTTTGCAGCACCCCTGGTTTCTACTCTCAAGATGCCAGTAACACTCCTACCCTCAGTTGTGAAAACCAAAAATGCCTCTGGATGATGCCAGATGTCCACTGGAATGTAAAATCTTTCCTAATTGAGAACCACTGGGTTAGGGAAAAGGATTTTTTAGTTTTTTAATTTAAGGTAAAGAAAACTTAAGCAAGTTTTCAGAAACAGAAGAGAAGACAAGGAGAATGAGAGAGATTAAAGATGCAAGGGGAAACAAGGACACACAGGGAGGGGACCAAAGCAAGAAAAAGGTAATAATAGGGAAGACTAAGAGTGCCTTGAACAGGAGAATGGACTTTCTTTCAGAGCAAATAAAGAAATAGAAGGTCTGTAAATGGAAGACAGATGTTAACAGCAGTCAAACCAGGAAGTCTTGATCTTTGAAGCAAAGTTGTAGATGAGCTTTGTTTCATGATAGGATTTGAGAGTAGGAATTCACTATAAAATTGAGAGGCAAACTTCTGGCCACTGCTTAGCTGGGACTTGAGAGAATACCTTGGTAGCAGAACCGAGAAGTGTATCAAAGATGCAGAAGTTGTTTCTTACTCAATTAACCTTTACCTGCCTGGCAGCAGGAGCAGAAAAATGGACACTTCTGCTGAGACAGAAACAGCAGAAGTACAAGTGGCGAAAGGGAATGGGGGCAGAGTAGGAAATCTGTGAGTGTACATGAGGCATAGACTGAGTTAAGAGGGAGAAAAGGGATGAATCAAGGGATCATGCATCCCAATGAGACTGAAGCAGATTCTGTGTTTTGAAATTAGAGGCCTCTCTAAGATCCATAATACTCTGTGGTCTACAAACTAGAATCCAGATCAAATGACTTTGTCACATCCCTACTTCTGCCAGGGACATTTGGCAATGTCTGGAAACTATTTTTATTATTATGATTGAGGCCAAGACAGGGTGGCAGTGGGAGTGGGACAGGGGTACTACAGGCATCTAGTGGGCAGAAGCCAGGGATGCTGCTGAACATCCTATAATGAACGGTGTAACCCTCACAATAAAGAATTATCTGGTGCATGGTGTCAATAGTATCACTATTGAGAAACCTTAAGAAACCTTATTCTAGATTAAAACTAGCTATCTTGGCAGTTAGCTAATGAAAACTCTTAGGACTTTTTTTAAGAAATTAAGCTGCTGAAATTTCTTTTTTACAACCCTGTTATACTTTAGCATCAATTTTGTCGTCTTTTGGAAAGAAGTACCTCCAACTGCTTTTATTTATTAATTATTCCATCCCAAATAAGTTGAGTTTTATAATGGGGCCCATGTTAAGCATAGAAAATATAAAAATAAGGTTGACATAGACAAGCACTAACTTAGAGAGAAGCATAACTATGGAATGAATTGTGTCCCTCCAAAATCCATATGTTGAAGCCCTAATCCCCAGTGTGACCGTATTAGCAGATAGCGCCGCTAAGAAGGTAATTAAAGCTAAATTAGGTCATAAGGGTGGGGCCCTGATGTGATAGGATTAGTATCTTTATAAGAAGAGACACCAGAGATCTAGTGTCTGCAAGCCAGGAAGACAGGCCTCACCAGAAACCTGCCATGCTAGCACCCTGATCTCTGTCCTCTCTCCCCAAGAACTGTGAGAAAATAAATGTCTATTGTTTAAACCACCCTATGTCTAGTATTTTAACATAGTAGCCTAAGCAGACCAAGACAGAATATTCTCCTGTTTTGTTGCTATTGTTAGTTTGTTCCTAAGCAAATGCTAAGAAGCCAATTTTGTCTTAGGAGTCTTCCCATTCTAACCTAACTTCTTATTCTCCACTCTTCTACCCATCTTTGGCAGTAAGGAAAAGAGATTGTACTTCAGAATTAGACAGACCTGTGCAAATTCTAGCACCTAACGTAACAAGCACCAGGTTCGTTTTCCTCATGTATGAAAAGGGGCGCAATCACATTTACTTGCAGGCGTATTATATGACTTAAGTGAAAAATCAGGTGAGAATGCCAGTATTGTTAAATTGAGAGACATGGTAGTCTCTCTATAGATAACACTTCTGATCCTCTTGGATCAGAATTGTAGTCAAAGGTTGTTTTCCGAAATTATTTGGTTTGCCCTTCCCAACTGTCTCATTAGGTGCTGGCCTAAAGAGGCTAAAGTTTTCTCTCTCCCAAAGAATTTTGAGAACTGGAAAATCCTCATTGTCTAACAATTAAAACTTCATGATAAATTTCTGGCCCCATAACAAGAGGAAGAAGCAATGATATGTTGAGGTGTGAGTACCTGAGTAGTACCTAAAATGAAATAAATATATAGTTTCTACTAAAGAAAAAAGAAACAAAATAAAGCCCAATTGCGTTTATTCCCAGAATGTTTCAACATTTAAGCAATTCACTTAGCATTATTTTTGTGACATAAAGTGAAGCAGGAACATATCTACAATCTATATTATATCTATTAATCCTTGCAGTTTACAACATGCTTATTTTATGTCAAGTGCTGTGCTGAGCTGTTGACGTTTGCCAACTCATTTAGCCCTTCCAGAAGCCCTTCCTTCACTAGCATGTCCAACTAGATTATGAAGTGAGGATGGGAGCCTCCATCGGATATTTATGACTGTCCCTTCCTTTTGCGACAAGTGAAGCTGTGTAATGCTGACTCATCTCACCCAGATAAGCAGAGTTGTAAGGACTCCTGGAAGTGTTGGGTGGTGTCTGGGCCAGTTTCATCTGGAAAATGATTATCACAAGTTTCAGATCAATTTTGGGGGAGCTTTCTCCAAACAAGATCCAGAATCATCTTATCTTCACCCTCTTTCAAGTATCGATAAAAGGGACAAAGGCTCTTTTCATGAGGAAATGTTCATACTCTGCAGCTGTTCAAAATACAAGTAGTCTCTCTGGTTCATCGTCTGGAATCACATAGAACTCCATGGTTGAGAGAAGGGGAGGGATGGTGGATGCACTCCTCTGACAAGCAGGAAATGTGGCTCCTCTTGCTCTGTGACTGGGTCAGGACACCTGATCTTCCAAGCTGCCCTTCTAATAGAGATTATAAAAGAGACCATAAGACCAAAGAATTGCATGATGGGTACCCATTAGAGCATGCCTTGCCCTTTGCCTTCCAGGCTCCAGCCTCTAAACTTTCTCCTAGCTGACAACACAAATTGGAGGCTAAAATGCCAGGCAGGGATCTGTCTTGGCCTTTTGTTACATGGTCTACCTCCTTCAGATTTCCAAGACAACTGGAGCCATGCTGGCAGAGAACTTGCTAAGTCTTAACCGACATTGATGGACTCATTGTTTATTCTCTCAGTTCACTAGTATAAGCTGCATAAAGTCAGGGACCTGCCTGTCCTCATCACTGCTATATCACCACTCCTAGCAAGTGCCAGTCACATCTCAGGCATTCAGGAAATGATGGCAGGAAGGAGGGAAGGGAGGAAAGGAGGAAAGGAGGAACGGAGGAAGGAAGGACGGGAGGGAGGGATGAAGGGAGGGAGGGAAGGGGAGAGGAGAGGAGAGAAGAAAAGAAGAAAGAAAGAAGTCATCCTAGACCCTAAACAAGATGAAGAAACCCAAAGAATGCAGTACATAGTACACTAGAATTCCTTTTGGTATCAAAATCCAATACTGCAGTTGGACGAATTCTCAAAAATATTACTGAGCTCAGCCTCTCCTTTACTCAAGTCCACAGGGTTAAGTGGTTTACTGTGGTTACACGCAAGTTTGTAGCAGAGGCCTCTTGGCCCTGGGTCCAAGAGCTTTTCCCTTACACTCTGTGGCTTCTCAGGTGAGTTTTTCTGGCGTCTGCATTAACATTCTCTGTTTTCAAAAAGCACGGTGTACTTCACTTAGGGCCATTAAGAAATAAATGATGTATTTATTTGTTTATTTGTTTAATGAAGTAGGTGGATAGAATCAGTTTTGAGTTTTTTTCTTCTCTAATTTTTTTATTTTTACTTTTTAACTTTTGTTTTAGGTTCAGGGGTACATGTACATATTTGTTAAATAGGTAAATTGTATGTCACAGGGGTTTGGTGTACAGATTATTTCATCATCCAGGTAATAAGCATAGTACTCAATAAGTTTTTTGATCTTCATCTAGTTTTGAATTTTGGTAACAAAGCATTTCCTGTTTCTGGTATGCATATATGTGGATTTGCGTGTTTTCCCTTGTAGTTTAAAGAGCAGAACAAGATAAAAATCAGTAGGGGTTTTCTCACCAAAGGAGAATAATTTTAGTGGAATTCAAGGGCTCAAATTCTCAACAATGTCCTTTTATTAAAAAAAAAAAAAAGTGCCTCTACAATTTTGAAATTGAGACAGTGGTGACATTTAATAAAAAGATCTTGAGATTTCAAATCCTGAACTATGGCTGTGTGCAAACTAATGATTGTGACTTGGAAGAAATTATCTTATAATTCCCAAGTTTAATACCATGCCTATGAATAAGGAAACTGAGCCAATCAGGATTTCTCAGGAGACAGCAAGTGGACCGCTACCCACCTAGGAAGGGCGAGCTGCTGAGGCCTGATGCCAAAACAAGAAGAGGTTCTGCAGTGAGGGGGAGGCACCTTCACACATGGAGCAGAAGGGCTCACAGCCACTCTCTCAACCTCCTCTAGTCCCTGGACCAGAACCAAGAGCTGTTGTAGGAGTAGTTTCCAAAGAGTATAATCTTAGGAGTTTCAAATTTCAGATATTATATTTACACAGTGCTTTTAACTTTTTAAGTGTCTTTTTCCTGTTAATTAGTGTTAACACCCTCCTCCCCACCACGAGGACTAGAATGCACTATTTTGTGTCTATTTTTAAAATAAGGAACCAGAGAATAAAAAAGATAGAGAATCTCTGAGCCCAGAGTAGAAATCTCTTTCCTAGCCACCAGTTCCATGGTCTTTCTCTTAGACCTTTCTGGGAACTTTTTTTTCTTTTTTGGCAGACAAATGGTTATGCTAAAAATTTAAAACTAGAAGCAAATATACTGGAAATGGAAAACTGTATTCTAATTGCCTCCCCTGGATTTCCTACTCCTGTAAATATGGACAAATATAGTGGAATAAATGAAATCCACAAGTATTAAGGACCACCGTATTGGAAAGATGAAGCCACTTCCTCATAGAGCTATCTGAAGAACAAGTATAGCTAACATGCTGCTAATCTTTAGCATGCTGTTAATTTTGAGTTACATGTTCTCCACCTTCCTCAGCAATCCTTTGGATGGCAGTTCCAATGTATGAAGCAATGGACACAAGGATCAAAACACAGTTTTGGAATAACTGGCCCCCAGGTAACTGAGAGCTGACTGTCCTCCCGTAACCTAACTAACTGGTTCCTTCTACCAAGTAATAAACAACTTTCCGGAAGCCACTTTTCCATCCCTTGGAAAAACATCTTTCAAGGATATCTCTAATGCAATTTTCTAGCCCCTGGGATTCAATATTTCAAGAAATACCTTTAAGCCAACTAAACCTCTAGAGATTTTTCTGTTTTCACTCAACTCTTGTTTCAGTTCCAATATTTCTAGGAAAACATTGATTGATTTACTGTGGTAAATTACGAGATGTTTTTAACGTTGGATGCAATATATCTGATTTGTGATCTCTAGGCCTCAGATGTTTTATAGCAGAAGTTAAAATTCTACACTGCAGGCTGGCACGAATAGGCTCACCTGTAAGCCCATAAAACCCTCCACCAGATGTGTTGCTTCTTTTCTCACACCTCTGACTCCGCTTTCCTTGATTCGTCATGATCCACGTCAATAAATTAGTGATGCATAATTTCAAACAGCTGATTTCAGACTAGTCCTAAAGTGATCTAAGTGTCATGCTGAAAGGCACAGATACTGAGGCTTGATGGAGATTGGCTGCACATGATGGTGGGAATCACAAAAGCAGAAAGGTATGCTTGATGCATCTGAAAAAAGCAAAAAAGCCTAAGCTTCCAAGTGTAATAGTTGCCTATTAGGTTGTTTGCTCTTCCAAACAGTAAGATCTGTGAGGTCTTGTGTCTGTCCTATTCATCATCAAATATTCAGTACCTACTCCTGAGCCTAGTGCAGGGGAGGGGAACAGTAAATATTTGTAGAAGGGATGAATGAAAGGTAGGCCAAATGAGCCATGAGGAGGGAGAAGCACAAGTTCAAGTCATCAAAATCTAGAGCTGAATTTTTCAACTTATTTCCTCCTTTCTTTTCAGCGATACTTGCAAATCTCAAGAAAACTTATTGTCATTTTTTTTTTCAGTTGGGCTGAACTGTACAATCATCAACTTGCCTGTTGACTCTGCCTCTAAAGACAATAGGTCTTGGGTTCAAGCTCCACACGGATCTGTTAGTGTCTTTTTCTGTTTTATGGCCAGAGATGCAAATTACATCTATGTTTATTCCTCTTGCTATCTATGTCTTTTAATGTTTCACACTCTGCATAGGAAAAGTACTTCGTAACATCTAATTCTAGTCTTCCCTGTCACAATTTAAACCCATCCCTATTCTGCGTTGGGGGAGGACAAAAGACAACTCTTGATTAACTTTCATGCCCCATTTTGATTCCTCTCTGGATCAATTAGCTTTTGCTGTATAACAAACCACCATCATTAGTGGCTTAAAACAACAACCACTTTAATTAGCTCATGATTCTGTGTGTTATCAATTTGTGTTGGGCTCATTCAGGTGGTTTTACTCGAGTGATCTGGGCTCAACTGTCCTTGACTGGGCTTACTCATATATTTAGGGGCTCCAAAAGATGCCATGAATAGCCAAAGGATGGTACCTCCCTCTGCAAGGTCTCTCATTCTCCAGGAAGCTGAACCAGCATTGTTCATATGGTGGCAGAGGATAACAAAAGCTATAAAACCTTGGAAAGCCTAGTTCAGGAGTCAATTATAATTTCTGCCACATTCTATTGGTCAAAGCAAATCACCAGGCCAGCCCAGATTTAAAGGGTACAGAAATAAATTTCCCTTCTTGACAGGAAGAATTTATGACCATTTTTGTAATCTACTACACCATCCTAGGGTTCCTTCAGTTTCTTCAGTCTCATCGTTTCCTCACATTTTCCCCAAATAAGTCTTTTTTCTGTTGATTTGGGATGCAACTTTAAGACTCCATGTATATCTCAATCATTTATTCCATAAAAACTTATTAGGCATCTGCTGTATATCAAGATCCATGGTAGGCTCAAAGTCTACCAAAGCATGGTTCTTAACACTTAAGGGGCTTAAGGATAGAGGATCAAGCAAATAATTAAGAACTAGAAAGTGAAGAAAAATTAAAGAATCTTAGTAACGATGAGAACATGATTCAGGGTCATTAAACTCAAGTCAGAAATAGAGAGCCAGAAAAGATTCCTGGAAAAGATGGTGGTTAAATGAGTAGGAGCCATATAGATCAGTACTACTCAAAGTGTGGTCTGTGGACTAGTGGCAGTATGCAAACTGTTGGTTACTGGTTTGATGCAAGAGAAGAGTAAGAGTTTGGAAATTATAATAGTAATTTGGTATTGCTGCAAAGTGCAAGCATGTGATTTTGAAAAATTGTCAGTCTGTGACAAATTTAAGTTTAATTTCTTAAATGATCCATCATCATAGATAGTCTGAGATGTGCTGACTAGGTAACAAAAAGTGGACAGAATGCCCCAAGCTAAGGAAATAGCATGTGGATGTTAGACTGAATAATGAACCCCCAAAAGATATCCAAGTCCTAATCTCTAGAACCCATAAATGTTCTGTCATATGGAAAAAGGGTTTTGCAGGTGTGATTAAGTTAAGAATCTTTAGATAAGGAGATTACCCTGGATTATCTGGGTGGGCCCTAAATGTAATCACATTTGTTCTTTTAAGAGGGGGGCAGAGGGATATTTGACACTGACAGAAGAGAAGAAGGGAATGTGGCCTTGGAAGCAGAAACGGATTAACATGGCCATGAACCAAAGAATGAGAGCAGCCACCAAAAGTCAGAAGAGAAATGGAATGGATTCTTCCCTAAAGCCTCCAGAGGGAGAGTAAACCTATCTTCATGTTGATTTTGGACTTCTGGGACGCAGAACTGTGAGGGAATAAATTTCTGATGCTTAAGACTCCAAGTTTATGGTAATTTGTCACAACATTCATTGGAAACTAACACACAATTATGAAGACAAGGGAGCATGAAGCAGCTTGATATATTCAGGGATCTGTAAGGAGCTAGACAGTAACTAAAGGAAAATACACATGTAGGGAGGAGTAGTAAGGATAGGGAGAAAGGAGGAGGCAAGGACTGGGAAGAACAAGGATCCCAACTTCATCTCATACTGGGGTTGGAATAATTAAAGAGAAAGACTTTAGAAACCATTCAGTTCTTAGTTGGCAGAGTGTAGTTGTATCCTACATGGACTAAAACACAAAGGAATATTGTCTTTTGAACTCAATACAAGAAAAATGAGCACACCTTGCATGCATCTATAAATTCAAACCAAGTTGTGTGAATTGATGTGTACTCTAAGCTCAGCTTTCTCAGGGGAGAAGAACAAGCCAAATCTGATGATAAAAGAGAAGAAGATATATTATTTACCTGGTTCATAAGGAGTGGATACTATAACAAGCTAAGAGTTAGTAAAAACAAATCTTCCAATTTGTCTAGCCTGAAACACACACACACTCAGATACATTGTAAAACCAGCCTATCATACTAACCCAAAGCAAAAAGGAAAACCATTGGGGAAAAAAAAAAAAAAAGAGTGGGGAAAGACTGAGGACTGGCAATTGCTAGTGACATGTTTACTAAATATATTCTAAAACATTAAACATAACATTGGAAAGCAAAGGAGCCAAGTGGTTGGAGAAGCCCACTGATTACTATTCAGGTTTGGTCTCTGATCTGCTTTCTCGGCACTTGGCTTCACAACCAGAGCTCAGCCAAATAAATCTGCATCTCTGGCATCTCCAGGCAACTCCGAACTTGGCATTTCTGATGCAGGAGAGCTAGCCAGGAAACCCCTCTTTGGAGGGGAACCAATGGGCCAGATTCACTCTATCAACATCCAGACATCATAGCTAATTACAAACACACAGGACCAACCTGACAGCCAGCTCTGTAAGTAGCAGACACCAGCATTCCCCAGGGAACTGGCTTGGCTCCAGTGAGTACTCCCAGTGACGAGAACCCTTTTAAGCAAGACACTCCAAGGGCTCACCAGATTGTGATGGGTTTTGTGTGGTCATGTAAAGACATTCTCCCACCAGCCCCCAACCCTAGGAATACCAAATTTCTATTCAGAGAAAGTAAATGGAAATCTCTATCAATAAGAGCATATTCAACATTGTAGAAATATAAATAAATAGCTAATCACATCCCTGCCCCCACCCATCTGGCACTAAACTCCTTTTTGATTGGAGCCTAGTAAAAATTCTAGAAAGGAAATTGGTAAAACCCTTGACCCATGACTCAGGGAGAAAAATAGTTTGACTCAGAAGCCCATGATGTCTTTCCCTTTTCTGACATTTTCTAACAAGAAGTTATTCAGCAGGAAAACTGGAAATTTGGCCGCAAATGTTAAGATCTAGGCAATGAATTAGTCAAATGTTTTTATGGAGAATCCATTTGTACTTGACATTAATTTAGGTTGTCTTCTAGAAGGTCAGACTTCTTGGAAAAGTTGGGGCCAGGAGAACAGAGTGCTATGCCACCGGATACTGATGGCCTAAAGCATCTGAGAAATGCACTGTGCTTCACACCCCTGCATCAGTGTGATCCTGGCACTTGTGTTTGTTACAGGAGGGTCGTCTAAGTGGCTGGTTTAATCATATTACTCCAGTGGCCCGCAAGTAAGTGACACATCAGCAGCCTAGATGGCCAAAATCACTCAACTCAACTGAGCCGGAGCATTGAGCCAATATTCTGCATGGAGTCTTTACATCCCTAAGACAATTATATTATTGTGCAATTTGCCACCATAATGTGGATCTTGGCTCTTAGGAAGAGTTTATTAAAGCTGATTTTTAAATTCCCTCTCTAGCCCATCTGTTCTACATCCCTTCAACAACTTTTTGGGCTACATTTGACTAGGTAAGAGCTTTATGCATTAATCCTGGTTAGATGGTAGAGAACTTTCCTAAATCTTTCTTCCTCAAATGGAACCATAATGAGGACGTCTAACTTATTTTTTCTGATGAAGGAATGTATATTTCTGCATAAAAGAAAGATTTGGTATCCAGAAATCACAGTAGCATTGCATTCTAGTAATCCTTCATGTGTCATACTTGGAAAGATGATCAAGTAACATTATCCCATTTGTATTCCATTGTCCTTTTACATGTTGCCACTTTCAGCCCTAGGTTCTTAGACCATGTGCACATTTGTCACAGAGGATCCTTTATCTTGAGCATTCCAAGGGTCTGTGGCAGAACACCAGTCCTCCTTCCACATCCTACACTAGTCCAGGAAGAAATCTGTGTCCAGAAAGAGAATAGCTCTAGTAGAATGACCTTTACTGAGGCTTGACATCTGCTACCTTATAAGCTTCTTATACACTCAGCCTAATCCACCTGGAGGCTTTGCTGCCTGATGGCAGGTGATAAAAAAGTTGTTATGCTATAAGCCCTGTCTTAGATTCAGGGCATGTAGGCTGTGTAAGAGTCTGAGGCTTAGGACAGACAGAGGGGGAAATAATTCTTGGTTCAGGTGCAATTCTCAAGATGCTTATTAGGATGAACTCTGGTTCTAAGAACAACTTTATTGGTATGAAAGTCAGGCAAGGCTTCCTAATAGGAAGGAGGCTCCCAGCTTCCCAGCATTTCAGAGGGGCTAATGTAATGGTGATCATAAAACTTGACAAAAACCGACAGGAACCAAGAAGCCCAAGTCTAGAAATTTACAACCCACAGAGGATCAACAGCTTGTATTCTGGATATCTTAAAGGTGAATGCTCTAAAACACCCATCTGCCAGTGGTGATGAAAACCTGGACGCCCACGGTTATAAATAATTCATTCTATTTCTTACAGCAACTAAGGCGAGGGCCTAAATTCCAAATTCAGCTGGGTTTTTTATTTACACCCTTGGCCAAGAAAAGAAAGCTCATAGATGGAGCTTCTAAGAATGGAAGCACGTCTCCAAGGAGAGAGGGAGACTTTGAGATACCTTACTAAAAAACTGCTTCTCTGAGTAATAGGATAATTGCTTCTCAGAATCACAAAATGAAATGAAAATATAAACTATAGTGGAGGAACTAAAAAACATAAAAATGTTATTGTATTATGAAAGATTTTTATTTTTAATATTTGTGGGTACATAGTAGATGTATATATTAATGGAGTACACAAAATACCCTGATACAGGCATGCAATGTGTAATAATCACATCAGGGTAAATGGGATATCCATCGCTTCAAGCATTTATCCTTTGTTTCACAAACCAATTACATTCTTTTGTTACTTTAAAATGTATAATTAAATTATTATTGACTATAGTCACCCTTTTGTGCTATCAAATGCTAAGTCTTATTCATTGTTTCTATTTTTATTTTGTACTCGTTAACCAACCCAATTTCCCTCCTACTTCTCCCACCCCCACTACTCTTCGCAGCCTCTGGTAACCACTCTTCTATTCTCCATCTCTATGGGTTTAATTGTTTTGATTTTTAGCTCCCACAAATAAGTGAGAATATGCAAAGTTTGTTTTTCTGTGCCTGACTTATTTCACTTTACATAATGACTTCCAGTTCCGTTCATGTTGCTGCAAATGACAAGATCTCATTCTTTTTATGGCTAAATAGTACTCCATTGTGTATATGTACCACATTTTCTTTATCCAGTCATCTGATGATGAACACTTCAGTTGCTTCCAAATCTTGGCAGTTGTGGACAGTGGTGTAATAAACATGGAAGTGCTGATATCTCTTTGATATACTGATTTCCTTTCTTTTGGGTATATACTCAGCAATGTGATTGCTGGATTTTATGGTAGCTCTATGTTTAGTTTTTTGGGGAACCTCCAAACTGCTCTCTATAGTGGCTGTACTAATTTATGTTCCCACCAACAGTGTACAAGTGTTATCTTTTCTTCGTTTCCTCACCAGCATTTGTTTTTGCCTGTCTTTTGGATAAAAGCCATTTTAACTGGGGTAAGATGATATGTTGTTGTAGTTTTGATTTGCTTGTCTCTGATAATCGATGATGTTGAGAACCTTTTCATATGTCTGTTTTCCATTTGAGAAATATCTATTTGAATCTTTTGCCCATTTTAAAATAAGATTATTAGATTTTTTCCTATAGAGTCATTTGAGCTCCTTATACATTCTGGTTATCAATCCCTTGTCAGATGAGTAGTTTGCAAATATTTTCTCCTATTCTGTGGGTTGTCTCTTCACTTTGTTGATTGTTTCCTTTGCTGTGCAGACACTTTTTAACTTGATGTGATCCAATTTGTCCATTTTTGCTTTGGTGGCCTATGCTTGTGGGGTACTACACAAGAAATTTTTGTCCAGACCAATATTTGGGAGAGTTTCCCAATGTTTTCATGTAGTAGTTTCATAGTTTGAGGTCTTATATTTAAGTCTTTAATCCATTTTGATTTGATTTTTGTATATGGTGAGAAATAGGGGTCCAGTTTCATTCATGAAAGAATTTTCTTTCCCTAAAGCAAAAAAATGGGATTTTTTTGTGCTCAGCAAACACATTTCAAGGGAAATTATTTACAGTCTGCATTGAAAGAAAAGTTTCTTCCTTTTAATAAATTTTCAGTGCTGAAAAATCTGGTATATTGGAAAGATATTTGTCCATTGATAAACTGTTTACATTTTTCTCTCTCATATATTCCTGATTAGATTATAGAAATATAGAATATCTATATTATATCTATGTTACCATTATAGCTATATTACCAATATCTATATTATTATTGATCAGGTGGCATATATATATCACCTGATATGTTGTTGGCAGGTATAAGATAAGACTTATAGTCACTGACATCACCAATTCTGTGTCCTTTGAAATATACACATATTTGAATATCAGAACTTCTGAGAAAACCTGTCCTTTGGGAGGAGTGGATGATATACATAATTTCTTCACAATTATAATAGAATCTCCATCAATACTCACAACAGGGAATTATTTTAGCCTCATTTCATAGAAGAATAAAATGTGAGCCTGGGAAGATTCAGTGACTTGCTCAAGGTCACACAGCTAGGAAAGGTTAGAACTGGCATTCTTGATTCTTAATCTGTGCTTTCTCTAGTACAGTATGCTGCCTTTAGTCTGAACCCTAAATGGACCACATTCCAGAAAAGCTAATGATATTTGTAAATGCCATTATTAGTAAGTGATTTATCTTACCCAATTTCCATTTTTCCCGAAAGAGATGTCTGTATTTGCCATGAGCTAAAACAGTAGCATTCTACCTACCTGGCAAGAACATGACTCCCCCGAGTTGCTAAGTTTAGGCATATCAGATAAAATGGAAGAATGTCAAGTTACAATGATTTTATATCTCCCAGTTGAGATAATGCTACTGAGAACCACTTGGAGCTGAATAAATTGAACAAGTGCAGTTTTGATTAGTTTCAAAAGACAAAGTATAGTATTTTTTTTCGTAAATCAAAAAGAAAAGTCAATGGCAGCAAAATAAAGCTCTTATTCTAAATAAACTCAGTTTTATATGTATTTGCTGAATTTCAATAGTATATATACAGAATTTGAGCCATCTATGCATAAAAATGATACTTTGCATTAGAAAGATTCATAGGTAAATACCTAAACAAATGAAACATTTAAAATATACAATGCCACACAATGCAGATGAATCTATCATAATAGCTTTGGCTAACATTCTTCCAGGCTTACCATGTGCCAGGCCTTGTACTAAGCGGGTATTATCTCATTTCATCCTCACAACAACCCTATCAGGAAAAAACTAGCATCCCTTCCGATTACAGATAAAGAAACCAAGGTTCTGTAAAGCTAAGTGGCTTGTTTGAGCCCCTGAGGGAGGAAGGGGCAGAGCTGGAGATTGAAAGCAGATTGACAGAGGACCAAGACCTCGTGTGTTATCACCACATATGGTCTCCTCTTTTCACATTACCTGATATTCTATCCACATGCACTAATTTGAGGAGCAAAATAAGTTGGGATTGTTTTTTAATAAAGTTTTTTTTAAAACAACTAGCTGGTAATAAGTTATTTAATTTCTCCTCTGAAGACACCACATAAGCCTTACCTATGATCCAGTGCTAACCCTAACATGGTGCATAAAAACTGGCCTCTTCACCCAACCCCCAGCACTTGCCTCTTCAGCTCGCCTCACACTTACCTCACCCTAGAATCAGACCAAAGAAAGTCACGAGTGCAGCCTGAGGTATTAGAAGGTAGAATGGACCTAGCAGAAAGAGACAAGAACACAATGTGGGGGCAAAAAAGGCCTGTACCGTTACCAACACCACCAGACCGACCATTCTGCCCTCCCCCAAACTAGTGTTTTCATCTCTCCTGACTGATCAAGTCTCATCTGTCTGCATTTTGTCTAAATGCAAGTGACATTTATATCCATCCCCTCCTTCTTTTAACCATTTGTTCATGTCTATATTTGAGTTTCTGGCATCATGCTAGGTTCTAAGGATACAAAAATGAATGAGATGCTATCACCTGTTGTCAAGAACTTCACAGCCTAGGGAGAGAGTGACATATGACCAGAGAGAGTCCAATGTGGACAGATAATGAAGAAGGGAGTTAGCAGAGGAGATTCTGAGAATACAAAGGAGAAGAGAGGCAGCAACCCAGCATGAGTGGGGTGAGCTGATCAGAGAAGGCCTCCTGGAGCAATGGACCCAGAGCTGATATGGAGTTGGAAAGGTGAGTGTATGAGTGAAGGAAATGAGTGGAGTAGGGGAACAGTGTTCTGGGCAGAGTGGACCTCATGACCCAGAAAGAGCCTAGTGTGTCCAGTGATTCACTATCTGTGATCTAAGTAAAATGTCTAAAGAGAGGCAGGTATGTTAATCCCCAAGACCCCTAGAAAAAAAGAGATTGGTGTAGAGAGGCTTTGCACTAACTCCTCCTTTCCTGCCTGTTATGGTTTGTCTGTGTCTCCACCCAAATCTCATCTTCAATTCTAGTTCCCATAATCCCCATGTGCTGTGGGAGGGACCCTGTGGGAGGTAACTGAATCATGGGGGTAGTTACCATGATTGTGAGTGAGTTCTCAAGAGATCTGATGATTTTATAAGGGACTTTTCCCACTTTGCTTGGCACTACTTCCTGACATCATGTAAAGAAGGACGTGTTTACTTCCCCTTCCACCATGATTGTAAGTTTCCTGAGGCCTCCCCAGCCATGCAGAACTGTGAGTCAATTAAGCCTCTTTCCTTTATAAATTGCCCAGTCTCTGGCAGTCCTTTATGGTAGTGTGAGAATGGACTAATACACTGCCAATGTATTTACCCAAATGACTCCCATTGCCTTCATCTCAATTCTTTACTGGGCTATGACCACTCAGCTGTGGATGGCACCAGATTAGCAAAGCAATGCCTTGGGTCCAGGTGACAGCCTTTAAACATAAGCAGAGGCACCAGCCAAGCCTGGCGTGGCACAGCACTGATACACACATTCTGTGCTTCCATGTCTCTCCCATATCTATGCCTTTACAAGTGCACATTCGCTCCTGAAAAAGCCAAGAAGCCAAATAAATCCAAAAGAAATGTATGCTTTCCAGCCAACATGAGCCTGTCCTCTACCTCTTAGAAAAGCAATTACAACAACCATGGCAATATGATTTATTGAGGGCTTCCGGTGGGCCGAGCTACCATCATCTCCCATCTGCACCACTCTGTGGCTTCCTCATAGATCTGCTTGTAGTTTCTCTCTGGCCCCTTCTGATGCCTTCTCCTTTCAGCAGCCAGGGAAGTCTTTGTAAAGTTGGTTTACAAAATTGATTTATTTATCCCCACCCTCCTGTTTCATGCACCCAAGTCTACATAACAACTGCGCTTCCGTGGCTTTCCATGGCACTTAAGATAAAATAAAAACTCCTTCATTTGACTGGAGTCTGCCTCCTCTCTCTCCCCATCCTTCTCTCACACCACATCTCCCTAAACTCTACGCCTAGCCAGGAGCTCTTCTTTCATTTCCTTGAATGTTCAATGCTCACACAGGCTTTTCCTTCTTTCTGGACCATTATTCCCATTCCTCTTCACCTAGACAACTCCTAGGCCTTCTCTACAAGGTGATTCAATTATCACCTCCTCAGGGAAGCCTCCCTGATCTCCTTGGCAAGGAAAAATATTATAACCTCTCCTATTTAAAAAAAACTCTTATATGGCCAAGCCTCATATTATAACCTCTCAAAGCAGCACATTTCTTTATTGCACTAACCATGATAATGATGTATCATTTATTTAGTGATCAATGCTTGTCATTGTTCAGTAAAGGACATGCAACAATGAACAGATGAGCATGGGAATATGGGATCTATTGACACTGCCACATATGGCACCACCTGAAAGCAGCTGACCTGATAAAAACACTGGATCATCCTATAAAAGTTTCCACAAAGGTGCCAGCTCAGGGTTCACAACCTGCAGTGCCAGGGTGCTATGCCCCAGGAGATACACTGCAAAAAGTCTACACTTAATATGTGAGGCTATGCCCCAATAGCTAGAATACACAGGGCCATGATCTCCCAGCAACCCACCTGTTGAATTTGTGTGTCTCATCACTACCACTTAAGGCTCTGTTGGGTTAGAGGTTCTAGGTCCTAGTGGGAGGCAGCGTGGGGAGTATGAGGAATGTTTCCACAGGGGGACACAGTAAGGAGACCTCTGTACCTAAAAATATGATCACTGCCTAGTTCCGTTGGGCTGCTCATGCCAGTGAACCACCTCTTGGTGCTGTCATGAGTGTGAGAACAGGGAAAGGGCAGTCATGGCAACTTCAACCTGACAAAAGTAAGGCAACCAAGAACCAGACCCCTCAAGGAAGAGGACATGAGGCCCACCATGAGCCAATGAAACATTTGGCTGAGAGTGAGAAAAACCCAGAATGAGTAGAACAGGAGAGTTATTTTTTCATTTATTACTTCCCAGCTGTAGCAGAGGGGACTATACATATCTATCTTAAGTCTTTCTGAAATGTCAGGGACAGAGTGGACCTAATATGACACACAAGTGTCACTGAGTGGGGTAGGAGGTGAACTGTAGCAAATGCCACATCCCCTTGGCCACCTTAGACATCAGCTGCAGCCTGGTGAGCATTTCCATGCACACTGGCAGTGTCCTACATCAAGTCCCCCACCAGCATCACCTTACTTTTCTGCCTGTAGAATATTTTTAAACAACAGAATCTCCGACAGCTTGTTTACCGGGCAGGCCATAAGTGCAGGGGAGTTAACTTTCCTAACGACAACCCTCAGTCTGGATCCGTACATATATATTGAGAACAAACTGCCTGCAACCACACAGCTTAATAGGAGCAAGAACTAAGACTACCTATATTATTATAACTTTATTATTCTAGGACTCAGCCTTAACCAGCTTTGTGGTTTGAAGCATCAAGTTCCTAGAGTGGACTAGATAAGATTAAAAGATGAATGGCAAAGATCACCAAGGTCATAATTACTTAGAAGTAAAAACTTCTAGATTGAAGAGTGTACCTTTAAACCCAGGATTAAGTCTCTAACTAGTGATGAAATGTCAATAAATGTTCATTGGAGCAAATAGCACAAAGATTTAGAAGAAGAATTAGTTCTAATAATGTTTTATACACAAACAAAATATATGAAAATTTCTACATTTTGTTTATGTGGAAATTTGCCTCACAAGACCTGTGTGTGTGATGGTGGCAGGACACTCCACCAGGCACGGAAGGCTGAATTATTGCCACAAACAAGCTGTGAGATGCCAGGTGGCCATTTCATTTCTTTGGGCTTTCATTTATGCATTTGTAAAATAAAAGAATTGAACCAAATCATCTCAAGTACTTTGTACCTAAAATTATTAGATTTTCTAATGTATATCCTTAAGTTGTGTTTTCACAATGACTCATTCTGTTTTGATGAGGAAGCCAGCCTCCAATTACATCATCTCCAAAAAATAAAGACAAGTTGCAACCTGTTTAATCACATGCAATCAGTATCAAGTATGTATTACAGGTATCATAGATAATACAGAAAGAACCTATTGACTCTCCCCCTATTCTAGGACTCAACCCTAACTTGCTTTATGGTTTGGAGTATGAAGTTCCTAGTCTGTAAAGAGAAGGCAGTTCTTGTATTTGCCCTCTAGATCTTTTCTAAACCTACGAACTTAAGACTAATGGCATCCCTCACCTCCCACAGCTTGTCTGTGTTGTTTATTTCTCACCCATTGCTTCACTAAGGAAACTAACATTGCAACACAGACAGAGGGAACAGGACAGGGGCAACCACAATTCAAGCAGCTGGTTTTAGAGTCACTAAAGCAACTGCTGTTCTATTTTCCACCTGCAGGCAGTGCACCAGCATGGCACATGTATACATATGTAACTTACTGCACATTGGGCACATGTACAAAAAAAAAAAAAGAAAAAAAAAAGAAACTAGTATATTAATTATCTACATTTTGAAGTGACAAATATTTATAATGTAGACAAAGAATGTTATATTTGTATTTTTTACATCAAAAATATATTAAGAAATAAAATAGAAAAAAAAAAAAAAAAGTGAGTGAATTATTTCAAACGTTAGCTAAAAATTCCTACCAAATCTAGTGTAGTAGATTTGGATTTGGAGTACAGAGAACTGGATTATAATTCTGATTCTGTCACCTGATGGCCATGTCACCTAGCCACATCACTTCATCTCTCTGTGATCCTGTTTCTCCAAGTGTAAAATGGGGATAATAGCAGGGAGATGCTGTGGAGATTCAGAAAGATTAAATACAGTAACCTACATGAGAGAACCTGGCATAGCACCAGGCACCTAGAAGACTTCCGCTGAATGATTGAAAGGAGGATCTAGCTGTCTGCCAAAGAGAAGAAAATAGAAAACATGAAAACACTAATGAGTATAAACAGAAAGTGTACTGGATGCAGAATGAGATTTGGGTTCTAATCTCAGTCATTACTAGCTAAGTGTCCTTGAACAAGTCAAGGTCTCACTTTTTCTCACCTCAATTTCTTCATCTGTAAAATGTTGGGCTTAACTGCCATGATTCTGCTTTAACATTCCAGGATTCTGCAATGACGTTAGTTTGCCATTGCTGATGTTAGTGTTGTTTTCTTCTCAGTGATCCACATTCCAAGAAACCATTCTGGGAATGGAATAGGATACCTAAACCAACTCATCCTACTCATTCGTTGTAATGGAAAAATAATCAGTTCTTTTTTATGCCACAGGCATGACTCAGAGCATAAAAGTATGAGTAGAGGAAAGCTATGGCCCTTAAAGAAAAGTGCTAATAAATAATCTGTTTTAGAATTATAATTTTCTTTCCTTTTTTTTTGAGATGGAGTCTCACTCTGTCGCCCAGGCTGGAGTGCAGTGGCGCGATCTCCGCTCACTGCAAGCTCCGCCTCCTGGGTTCACGCCTTTCTCCTGCCTCAGCCTCCCAAGTAGCTGGGACTACAAGTGCATGCCACCATACCTGGCTAATTTTTTGTATTTTTAGTAAAGACAGGGTTTCACTGTGTTAGCCAGGATGGTCTCGATCTCCTGACCTCGTGATCCACCCGCCTCGGCCTCCCAAAGTGCTGGGATTACAGGCGTGAGCCACCGTGCCCGGCCTTACAATTACAATTTTCAATAGGAAAAAAAAACCCTATGAATTCTCCAAAAACCAACAGAAGCAACATTAGCCTTTTTCTCTCTAATAACAAGGTGGTTATCTCCAGTGCCTTCTAGAATATCTATGTCTGTTATTCTTACTCCTCATAAGCCCCCAAGCCTAATACTATCCTCCTACAGCCATACATTCAAATCGAGCCTCGGGATCTCAAGCAAGGTCCTTCAATTGACCTGCAAAATGGGTGTTGCCTCTGCTGGTAAGGAGACCTCTCCCTTGAACAACGTCATATCCCATGGCATCACTATTCCTCTTCTTCAGATTAAAGGCTGGATGGTGATGAGCAGATTTCATCTTTCTGCCAAGAACAGATTGACCTTGAGGTAAGTAGATAGCTTACAGTCTATCCCAGGACAAATGCAGGTAGCAGGCCTTCTTTCTCAAACAACACAAGTTTCTAAAAATTCCTTTCACTTCACATTAAATTTAAAACATAGTGTATAGTACTCTTTTCTTTATTCCAAATATTAAAGTGCATATCCATGGTAAAAATGACAATTTCTCAAATAGATACGGTCCTATAAATCATCTAGGGGTAACAAAAACTAAGTTTCAATGAACATGCCAATTCTAAATGTCGTGTAGTGGTTGCCTGGAGTACTATGTTGTAAAGGACTGTGAGCTGCATTTACACTCAGTGGGGATGCTGCATTCAGTGAGCCAGCGTTGCTTAGGAGGATGGGAGAAGTAGAAATAGATCATGTCTATTGTCCTTGACCTCGTCCAGTGATAAATACTGGACCAAATCTGGCCACACCTATTCATTTACATATGTTCTGTAGCTGCTTTCCCTCTACAGCAACAGAGTTGAATCTTGCATCAGAGTGTGTGGCCCACAAAACCTAAAATATATTTACTCCCTGGCTCTTTACAGAAAAAGTTTGTCAACCCCTGATTGTAGTCCAACCCCTCTCATCTCACAAATAATAGAATTAAATATATCTTCCTGTTTTTCCTTTCAACTTAAACCTTAGATTCTGATTAGCTAATCAAATCAAAGTAATAGCGACTTCTTACTAGAGTGGTACAAGCTGAGATCACAGTTTGTTACATGGAAGAACCACCATACGCGGAATCAAATCATGACCCAGACACCCAAACCATATGTCAACTGTATTCTCATCTTAGAGGTGATATTTCTGAATTTCGACCTAGAGTATACTTATCATGTGGCTTTTCTAGTTAAAAAAAAAAATAGTATAATTTTGACAGGAATAATAAAAAGTATGTTTCACAATTGTAAATTGTCTCTCCATTTAAGTACACATTTCTGTCATACCATTGAAAGGAGGAATAATAAATCCAATATTTATGGTTTCACTATGGGTTACTGGCATCCTTGCAGTTTAAATAGGTGACTAAGAAGAAATCCTGCTGGCAAGCAAATTTATACATACTTATTTTGTGGCTTGACACGCTGAAAGTGTTCACATAAAATAATATAAGGCTTCTATAGCATTGATTATTTCTGAATACTGCAAAACCTTACACTGGTATTGCAAACACACTTTGAAAACAGCTGGGGTAATCATGTTTAGTCTCAATCTGTGCCGTCCAATACAGTGGCCACCTGCCACATGTGGCTATTGAGCACTTAAAATGTGGCTAGTTCAAATTGAGCTATGTTGTATGGACTGGATTTCTAAGACATGGTATGAAAAATGAATGTGAAATGTATCATTAGTAATTTTTTGTAATATTGTATGTTGAAATGATATTATAGATATATTGGGTTAAATAAAATGTATTATGAAAATTATTTTCACTGTTCTTACTTTTTTGATGTAGCTACTAAAAAATTTAAAATTATCTATATGGGTCATGTTGTATTTCTCTTGGATGTGCTTCTGGTGGAGAAATTTTTAAAAAAATATTTATGAAAGCAAGCCCAATGAGATAGGGAAATTGATACACACTTATAGAAAATGTACTACATTCCCATGCCTCTGCTGATGTCATAGCCCTAACAACAATGATCAATGTTCTAGGAAAGAAATAGCGCAATAAGTCAACATCTACCTGTTAAACATTATGAGAAAACTGAGGTCATGTCTCATGACTAAAGGCCTAATCATCTACTTCTCTTCCTTTTAAAAGTTTTAAAATAGTCCAGCAAAATTAGCAAATAATCCCTCCCCGTATACTCACCCTTTCATAAAGGAGCATGGCCTGAAAAATATCTGTTGATCTAACAAAAATAAAGAGAAGTTATAAACCAGACACTATCGTGCAAATAGTTGAGTTGGCCAGGAATTTACTTCAAGTAATACCACATGACATTGTTTGATCTCTTTTGTTTCACCAAGGATAAAAAGGCCAGCCATAAAGAGACATGACAAATACCATTGAGTACTGCAGAGCAACTTGGCAGCTGCCTGAGGTAGAGCATCTTGTTTACATCACTATGCCAAGCCAGGAAGCAAAGAGTGAGGCTTTAGTCCCTGAGGCGTTAAGTCCTCACCCTGATACCCCAATCCAGGTCTAGCCACCTCTCTCCAGACATAGTCCTGAGCATAACAGCTGTGGAGATCAGTTGCCTTTTCTGTGAAATTGTCATTAAACCATGAGTAATTTGGCACTATTTTCTGCATGATTTGTCCTCTCTGAAAATGAGCAGACTCAGGCTTGTGAAAATGGAAATTGATTTACTTTCTATCCTTCTTGAGCTCATCTATTTAAGGTCTACTTCTTCTAGGATGTGCCAGGAGACTGCACTACTTTCAAGTGGTGGAAATTTCTTAAAAAAAAAAAGCTGAAGGAAACTTGGAATGAGAATGCACTTGGCTAATTGGTTTGCCATCTAGCACTATCTCTTTCTCTAAGCAGGGAGAATGAAGCTGCTGTCTGCTTGATGAGGCAGTGGCAGCCTCGTGTAACCTCTGTAGTTACCTTCTGACTTCTCAGCTGAATCCACAGCATTCTACATATCTTTCTTATTTAAAGTAGAGTATGCATTTAAAAATAATATTTCTATAAACCTTATCAAGCAAAACATGGCATGACTCGATGCCAAATTATAGTGATGATTATTTTAAGAAGAATCACAGCGCTTTGGCCCAGTTTTTGGAAAATGTGATTAATAGCACCGCCAGTGCCTTCTAGTGAGCCAGCACCACAAACTAGCTATTTGATTTCATAACACAGTGCTGTTGTGATCACCAAAGCAACACTATCCGTTTAGGTGCTGGATTAGAATCCAGGCGAGTCCGCAGTATAGTCTTTACACTTCATCAGCTTCCACACAGGACATAAATTGCACTAATATAGTAATATACTGAAATCTCAGACCAACTGTTTGTCATCGGATTAGAATGTGATGACACAGAATAAAGATGTGAGACAGAATCTGTGCTGAGGTCTAAATTCACATTGGAAGTCTGGAAAGAGAAGACTGTTTATAAAATTATAGCCCAGGAATTGCTGCCAAAGTCGGCCTTTGGTGCAGCTGTAAGTCGGATGGAATCCACCTTCCTGACGTCAGACCCACCCACTGGAACACTGCTCCTCTGACTGGGGCTTCCCTGAGTGGAAACTACATGTCATACTTCAAAGTAGGTGCTGTCGTTCTGGAGCTGTCGGCACGATTGGATCTTTGTAGTGGGTTATTTGTTCTCTTCCATCCAGCAAAAAGGCTATCAGCACACTTGTGGTTTTAGCATTCATATTTTTCATCCCCAAGTTCTGAGTTTTGCTCAAGCTGACAGATTTCTTGAGTTCTACTCCCTAGGACCTTCACATCTGATGATGGGGTGGTTTTTCATTTTCTTTCCTCCTGTTTTGTATTCTTCAATTCACTTCTTCATCTTCTCTTCCCAAGAAATGGTGACCTCCTTTGTACAGATTCTGCTACCATAGACAATGTGCATTGCCATTTACAAAACCCAAGGATACATTTTGGTTTTCTATTATTTAGAAAAATTGGGGCCATACGTAAAGATGCCATGGAATAGGTGTTTATGCAGAAAGTTTGTCTGGACTAAAAACAAAATGAAGTTTGATGTCATTACTTATATATTTCAGAAGCTCCTAGATTACTATCTTAAAGGTTGTTTTTGTTTTTAATATATGACATTTGAAGTTTCAGTCACAGCGTAAAAAATATTTAAATCAGTTTCAACTGGTTTGCCAGGGAAGCAGGATGGTAAGGGCGGTGGGCATAGGGCTAACCTAAGCTTCGACTAATTACTTTAATACACATCACACAAGGTGATCCTCATAAAGGGTTATATTATGAATTCAATTATATAAGTAAGAAAACTGGTGTTGAGAGATGTGAAGTGACTTGCCCAAAGTTACCTCCTATGCAGCAGAGTCTACATGACTAGAATCCAAGTCTTCTGGCTCATTTTTGTTTGTATATAATTTATTTGCTTTTATTTTTAATTTTACACAGATAACTATATCACTAAGTAATGTATCATTTAGGTTTCCATGACGTGATGTAAATGTAGTAATTCCACATGTTACCGGCCTTTTTTTTTTTTTTTTTTTTTTTTAAGAGATGAAGTCTCATTACCTAGCCTGGTCTTGAACTCCTGGGCTCAAGGAATCCTTCTGCCTCGGTCTCCCAAAGTGCTGTGATTATAGGCTTGAGCCACTACACTCAGACCTGTTACTGACATTTTTTTCTTTTCTTTTCTTTTCTTTCTTTTTTTTTTTTTTTTTTGGAGACAGAGTTGTGCTCTGTCGCCCAGGCTGCCAGGCTGGAGTGCAGTGGTGCTATCTCGGCTCACTGCAAGCTCCGCCTGCTGGGTTCACGCCATTCTCTTGCCTCAGCCTCCTGAGTAGCTGGGACTACAGGTGCCCGCCACCACGGCCGGCTAATTTTTTTGTATTTTTAGTAGAGACGGGGTTTCACCATGTTAGCCAGGATGATCTCGATCCCCTGACCTCATGATCTGCCCGCCTTGGCCTCCCAAAGTGCTGGGATCACAGGCGTGAGCCACTGCACCCAGCCAACATTTTTTAAAAAACACTTTTTGAGGTATAATGGACATACAAAAAGCTGTACATATTTAAAGTATACAACTTGATGAGTTTAGGGGTAAGTATATACCCATGAAACCATTACCACAGTCTCGATCCCCTGACCTCATGATCTGCCCGCCTTGGCCTCCCAAAGTGCTGGGATCACAGGCGTGAGCCACCGCACCCAGCCAACATTTTTTAAAAAACACTTTTTGAGGTATAATGGACATACAAAAAGCTGTACATATTTAAAGTATACAACTTGATGAGTTTAGGGGTAAGTATATACCCATGAAACCATTACCACAGTCAATGTCATAAACATGTCCATTACCTCTAAAAGCTTCCTCCCACCCTCTTTATTTATTATTATTGTTTATTTTCATAAGAACACTTGACAGAAGATCTACCCTTTTAGCAAATTTTTAAATATACCATATAGTATTATTAACTATAGGCACTATTCTGTACAGTAATATATCTCTAGAATGCACTCATCTTGCATAACTGAACATTTGTACCCTTTGACCATTACCTCTCTGTTTCTCCCTTCCCCTAGGCCCTGGAAACCATAATTCTCCTTTCTGCTTCCATGACTTTGCCTATTTTCGATTTCTCATATAAGTGAGACTGTGCAGTATTTATCCTCCTGTGTCTCGCTTACTTCACTTAGCATAACATTCTCCAGATTCATCCATGTCGTCACCAATGGCAGTATCTCTTTCTTTTAAGGTTGGATAATATTCCATTGTATGTATAGGCCACATTTCCTTTATCCTTTCATCCAATGATAGACATTTAGGTTGTTTCCATGTCTTGGTTATTGAAAATAATGCTGAGATGGACATGGGAAGGCAGGTATCTTTTCAAGACCTTGATTTCACTTCTTTGGATATATACCCAGAAATGAGATTGCTGGATCATATGGTACCCCAATTTTTTACGTTTTAGGAATTTCTGTACTGTTTTTCATAGGGTCTGCATTAATCTACATTTCCACTAACTGTGTACAAAGGTTCCCTTTTCTCCACACCCTCACCAAAATTTGTTCTTTTTGTCTTTTTTATAATAGACCTTCTAACTGGTATGAGAGGATATCGCACTGTGATTTTGATTTGCATGTCTCTGATGGTTAGTGACATTGAGCACCTTTTAATATACCTGTTGGTCATTTGTACATCTTCTGTAGAGAAATATCTATTCAGTTCCTTTGCCCATTATTTTAATTGGGTTATTTGGGTTTTTGCTAATGTGTTCTTCATATATTTGGGATATTAGCCCTTTATCAGATATGGTTTGCAAATATTTTCTCCCAATCTCTAGGTTGTCTTCTCATTTTGTTGATTGTTTGCTTTGCTGTGCAGAAACTTTTCAGTTTGATGTAATCCCACTTGTCAATTTTTGCTTTTGCTCTCTATGCTTTTAGTTGTCATATCCAAGAAATCATTGCCAAGGTCAATGTCAATAAGGCTTTTCCTTATTTTTTCTGGGAGTTTTATGGTTTCAGGACTCACATTTAAGTCTTTAATTCATTTCAAGTTCATTTTTGTGTATTGTATAAGGTAAGGGTCCAATTTTATTCTTTTGCATGTGGATATCCAGTTTGCCCAATTTCAGTTTTTGAAAAGACTATCTCTTTCCCATTGTACACTCTTGGCACCTTTGTCAAATATCAGTTAACCATATGTGCCTGGGTTTATTTCTAGGCTCTTCTAACTCTTAATTCAAAATTCTACCTCCAATAAATCATTTATATGTTAGAGCCTGGTACTTGGTTACAAACAAAGACATCCATAGATTCAGGGCAGTGAATTAGAATTGCCTAGTCTCAACTACATTTTTAGAAGTCAGTGAATGTAACTTTTTCATATTGCACAAACTCTTAATTGCTATAGTCAAGCAGCTGATAATTATGGATTGGCTTGTTAATATTTATTCCTAACCATTTCTTGAGCATCTGCTACATGCCAGGCTCTCTGCTAGCTTATAAACCATTAATTAATACAGTATGCTTTGTATTAAAGTATCGCCCCAGATGCTTTAAAATGAACTGATTATTCTAGCTGCTGAAAGATTATTACAAGTTGATAATTTGTTTTATAATTGATTCTTGGTCTGCAGGATCAGTGAAGAGACAGTCCACCACCATATATACATAAATGTTCTACCATTTATTCCAAGGGTAGAGTATCAAGATGGGGATCCTTTGTAATATCAGTGTTGAAATGGAGTAGGAAAACCTAAAATAGGAAACAAATTCATGAAAATGCTAAGGAGATATAATAAATCATCAGGTTATAGCACAAGTGTTTAGGGGTCAGGAGATATTGACTCTGAACAGTCATGTGAGTCTGCAGGTCAATTTTAAATTAAGGACAGCAGAATTTTTTGTCTTTTTATTTTTTATTTTTTTAGAGACAGGGTCTTGCTCTATCACTCAGGCTGGAGTGTCATGAAGCAATTACAGCCCACCGCAGCCTTTAACTTCTGGACTGAAGGGATCCTCCCATCTCAGCCTTCCAAATAGCTAGGACTACAGGCATGCACTACCATTTCCAGCTAATTTTCATTTTTATTTTTTACTTTTGTAGAGACAGGGCCTCACTGGTCTCAAATTCCTTCTCAAGTGATCCTCCCACCTCGGCCTCCCAAAGTGCTGGGATTGCAGGCATGAGCCACTGCACCCAGCAGAAATTCTTAAGGAGGCAAGGCCAACACAGGCCATTCATTCAACATCACGGCACCATAGTGGCCTCTTTTTAAGATTCCTCAGGCAAGTAGAACTTATTTGTCTCAAAGACATTGTATCGTGAATCCAATGTCTAAACTTTCACATGTGTTTTGAAGGATGTTTTTAAGGAAAGAAAAATTTCTGTTATATAAATTATTAAAATAAAAGTTGCTGTGGTGATCTTTACTTTTGTTTCATTCCCTGGAATTAACTGCGGGCTCAAGACGTTCCTCAAGATGCTATTGCCCTTATATAATTCTTTCCTCCTAGAACTTCAGATGCTCTTCTGCTATAATAAATATCCATGACTTTTGGATTTGGAAAGTCCAAAACTGTTATCACATGCCCTCTGTGTACTTATAACATGTACCTTTAAAGATTTTCTCCTTAAACAAATAGCTGTCTTTCAAATCACACTTTTACCTCAGCGTTTTCTGATATTATTACTTGGAACTCTAAACAGTTACAATTATGGTGCCTGTCTCCTTAAAGGCAGCAGAGATAGAATAATTTTCATTTGTGATGTTCCAATACATTATTTTACCAAAGTCTTTGGCTAATCTAATTACCACTGAAATTCAAATTAGATAATTCACAAGAAAATAATTATCTATATGTGCTGTGCCTACATGGTACCCTGTGAGGCTAACCAGTAATCTGGTTTATTTCATCAATGTCTATAATTCACAACTCTTTATGCTCAGCATTGTGCCATGAATTAAATACTCCAATTTTGGAATTTATTTTACAAAAATGCCCTCTTTGACCCTAGCTGTATAAGATGGGGATAGTGAGACTATGAAGGATAGAAATAATGTGACAGTTTATCTTCAGCCAATGGCACAGCTTCTTTCAACCAAAAAAAAAAAAAAAGTACTGAAAACTATTCTATCATATACAAGAGAAAGTGATCATGGGGGAGGGCTCAACAAGAGTTGGCAAAGGTACTCAAACAGGGAGTCTTTGAGGGAAACGATGTTGCCTCCAAAACTAAACATTTTCACACCAGTATTTACAGGAAAACAGCTGTGTACCTAGCTCCCTTATAATGTGGCACCAATATCTCACCCTCAGCTTCAGTTATTCATTGCTATATAACAAACTACCCCAAAATTTAATGGTTTTAACTACCACAATTTTATTTGCTCATAATTCTGTGGGCCAGAAATTTAGGCAGTGTTCAGCAGGGCCATTCTTCTGTTCTGTATGGCATCAGCTAGAGTTGGAATGTCCAAGATGGCTGCCATGTGGCTACATCCAGCTGGCAGCTGAAACAGGCTGGAAAGTCCAAAAATGTTTCACTTATATGTCTGGGGCCTTCATGTACCTCCATGTAGCCTCTCTTTCTTCCATGTAGCTAGTTTGAGCTTCATTACCGCAAGGTGAACTGACATTTTACATGGTATCTAGGTTCCACAAGGAGTAAAAGTAGAAAGTATAGATCTCTTAAGCTCCAGCCTTCAAAATTACATAGGATTACTTCTGCCACAAAACAACAGGCATAAGATTCATGGAGATGAAAAGATAGATTACTTCTGTAGAGAAGAAGAGGGACAAAAGGAATCCAGAGCTCTGTTTTGCAGTCTACCACACCTATCAACCTAGAGTGTCATCATTCATTAGGTCAAGCTAAAGCTCCAAAATTTAACTCCCCTTCTTAATTTTTGAACCATTTTCCCTGCCTTCCAGGATCCCTGAAACCTGAAATCCAAACAGTTTAATGATACCAAATGTTTCAAATTAGTGTCTGTCTTATTGTTCTTGGTAGTTGGGGAGGGGATCAATATTAATGAAGAGAGAAGCAGTAAACATTGTTAATGAGGATAAAGTAGGAGAGACCCAGCTACTGCAGGGATGTGTTTCAGCATGCATTGAATAAAATGACACAGGGTATGAAAGCCTGAGTCTTTGATGCACCCACAATAATAACAACCCCAAAGTTAGCACTATGGGTAAATTTTAATAGATGATGTCTTACAAAAAGCTGTTTGATTGAAATGCAGCCCAAAGACTAAATTAGAGTCAAAGCCCCAGTCAGTTAACTGTGCTATAACATGTGAATAATTGATTTTCTTATTTTCAGTTGTCAGACCTGCTACAAAGAATGAGTTTTAATTCTGGGGATGTTATTAAACTCCTTGCTTAACTGGCAGAAAAATGGAACTGCTAGCTGGGTGACGGTAGAGCTGCTGTCGGATTGAATGACACCTGTCAGAGTATGATGAATGACCCTCTCTTCCCCACAATCCCCTGTTCTGTCACTCAGGTGAGGCCCATTAATCTTCATCCTGGGCCTGTCAGGCTAGGCACCCATGACGACAAAATGTCTTGAAGCATTTACCCCCAAGATGCACGGAAAAATACGATCTTCTCATTGTCAGAGCCATGTGGAATTAGCATAATTTATTATGACTTCCCTCCCCCTCACTCTCTACCTCTATCACCACCCCCAAAAAAGCAAGTGGGGGCTAGATGGGATTAGACAGATGGAGTGTAGGACCAGACTGCCAACCACCAAACCCCCTGCAGTGCCTGATGATGGGGGGGAGCATCTCTACAAACCAATCAAAAAGCTGGCAGTTCAATTACAGAGTAATAAAGGGACATTCATCATTCAATTAGGCACCTGTCATGGTTTCACAAAAGGGAAAACTTCTAACCTGAGACTCCTGGGAGAAGATGATACAACCAGGAGACAGGGAAATAAATGAAAAAAGGGACAAAGTCAATTACTGGCCAACCAGACAAAAGGATATATGTTTAAAAAATAAAGTTGGGCGGGGGCTGGTTCTCCCCAGGCAAAAATCAGAAAAGTTAGATGACCTTATCTAGATTAAGGGCTAATATTAAAAGTAGCATGGTGCCCTCTTCTATGGTACATCTCATGATTGAATTTTCCCTTTAGGAGCTGCCAAGGAAACTGAATTTTGTAAGAAAAAAAAATATCAGGAGGAAACAGTAACTCTGTTACTCAAAAGCATTGTTCTTTAAATAACTAAGACATGAGGGTGAAGAGGAGATAGCCTAAGTGGACATTCAACTTTGATGCTTTACTGTATTGAGGAGGAATGAGCACAAATGACATTTTGAAAATATTATGCCCCGCTAGTGACTGGAAATAAGAGTTGACAAATTTAATTTCTAAGCAAGTGTATGTGATGGTAATTGAGGCCAGAATATAGTTTCCAATGGGAAAAATTTCCATTTTGAGCAGGGGAGGGATGTAGAATTTTTTCTTATGATCTAATGGTTATTTTCTATCTTCATTTATATTAAAGGTTCCAGATAGATTTTATCATGCAAGATAAGCAAATGGACCACAGAATTTTGAAGTTAGAAGTAATTACAGCAATGATCTTAGCCAGCCCCCACACATTTTGGGACACATAGGTTCAGGACTGCCCGCCCTGGAGCTGATTCCATGAGATACCCAGTAAGTAAGTCCCTGTCAGGAACTGGACATAACACCCCTCACCTCTACCCCTGTGCTCACTCCACAGCTCAGCACAACTTTGAATTATTATCCCAAAGACTTTTAAAACAACAAAACACTTCCAAGAAAAAAATCTAGCAAAGCTTCTCATGTTGTAAAACAGTTATAGGTTAAGTAAATTAAAATATTTCTATTTTGAATGGCAGTTTTCATGCTATCACTTTTCTAAAATTGATTGTTCATTCTAATAACCTTTCTCTATAGATTGTCAAGAGGCAGATTTATAATACACGTATTAATTATTTTCATAGCGACTCAAGCCATGAGTTTCAGTGTACTTGACCATCATGTGTCATCTTTCCAGACACCAGGCTTTTAGGCGTGGTTTTGAAAGGCCCTCTGATGTTATCATGAGCCTTCTATTTTATTTCAGGGAAGAGAGAGTACCTTTTTCCTTCTCCTTTTCTTTCTTTGTTTTCTTTATTCTTAAATTCTTTTTTATTTTCATATTTTTTATTTGAAAAGATACTTAATATTTAATCTAGATAAACTACACAACCAAGGTGAGGTTAATTTTGAGAATAAATACTCAAGAAAATGTAAGTTTCCATATAGAGAAGGGTGATGCCTCACTCAGGCTTCTGTGGACATACTGGACAATGGTATTCTTAACCTTTAAGATCCGTAGTGGGGAAGAAAAATATATGTCATGTATGAAGCCCATAGGTATGTGTGTCTATATGTGTACACATACACATTATATCTTAGATACCCACACACATACTACACACTGTAAATATATTCCTTTCTATTTTAGTTTTGAAGCTTCATCTGCTGCAAAACATAAAAAAGCAAGGCAGAGTCAACCTCAATTTGTTGTATACTAAGATATATTGGCAAGCCCTCTCTGCTCTTTTTTCAGAAGCCCTTAAATGTCATATCCTAAAATCAGTAAGATGGGTCATTCCATCCAGAATGTATTTATCAGTTTAATAGGCCTCTAAAATATATTGTCAATTCCACTGGAGGAAGTGGAATAGAGAGGAGAGAAAATGACTTTTGCTACCTCCTTTCCCCATCTCTATCCTCCTGGTTAGAGTCAAGCTGATGCATTTTTAAATCCAAAAGAGATTGTAGCATTTTTTCCAAGTTTACATTTTTTTCTATTGGGAAAATAGAAAGATTAAAGGATGAACAATAAAAATTACCAAGGTCGTAATAACTCAGAAGTAAAAACTTCTAAGACTGAAGAGTGTATTTTTAAGCCCAGGATTAAGTCTCTAACTAGTGATGAAATCTCAATAAATTTTCATCAGTGCAAATAGCATAAAGATTTAGAAGAAGAATTGAATCTAATACATAACTAAAATACACAAAAAGTTATACATTTTGTTTATGTGGAAATTTGCCTCACAAAACCCATGTGTGTGATGGTGGCAGGACACTCCACCAGGCACAGAAGGCCTAATTATTGCCACAAACAAGCCAGGTGGCCATTTCATTTCTTGGGGCTTTAGTCTATGCATTTTTAAAATAAAAGAATTGAACCAAATCATCTCAAGATACTTTGTACCTAAAATTATTTGATTTTCTAATTTATATCCTTAAATTGCATTTTCAGAATGACCCACTCTGTTTTGATGAAGAAGCTAGTGATAGTTGGAGGCCAGCCTCTAATTAGACCTCCAAAAATTAGAGATTGTATCCTGTTTAATCACATACAGTCAGTATGAAGTGTGTATTATAGATATTATAGATAACACACAAAGAACCTATTGACTCTCACCCTCTGAGAGCTTCCCATTGCTCCCACTGGGAATGGCAAAGCTGGACTCAGTACCCATCACTTATATCAATTGCCTGAGCTTAAACTGCCTCAAGGACCAGCAGTTCAATTCCATCTTTAACATGTAAAGCTAAACTGAAATTAGGTAAAAATTAATACTGTATACAAGACATGGTAAATCAGTCACAAGGTAGCTATTCTTTAACACAACCATACTGCTATTTTAGTAATTTTAAAAGTTTAAGTTGAATTTAAATTATTTCTTTACCAGAAAGCTCGAATGAGAAAAAAAAAATCCAAGAGCTTAAAGCCAGGGTTTCCAATATATTTTACACCATGACATACACAGAAAATGATTAGAAGCTAAAAATCTATCCACTGAAAGACACATCATTACTTTATATATCCCTAAAAAAGAGAAAACCATTTTTCCCACCTCTAATGGAAGAGCTTTGCTTCAGACAGGTTTCATCTATTTGTGGGCATCTTCCTTTCTTCAAAACTCATGAAGCATTTGGCTGTTCATCACTTCTGTGACTTATTTTCCTTTATCAACATCACATTTATACCTACTTCTCTGTTTCCCTGCCTTTCCATGTACATAATAACTGTTTTGTTTCAATGCTGAATCATAGTGTATTTTACTGCAGACACTTTAAGGGAAACTCAACCCAATGCAAGCAGTACAATGCACATCACTCAACTGAAGTTTGTATAATATGAACAGCTGTGACCAGGTTTTGGCATGTGCAGGCAATAACAACTACCTTATCACTGCCACCTGGCCAAAAGCAATTGTAAAATATTTATGGGAAAACACATTCCAATTTCAGAAATGTTAAATGAGAGAAAAAAACATGCATTTTAGAATCCATGATGTAAGATCAATGGATAAGGCCTCTCTTGGTCCAGGACAAACAGCTGGAGGGTCCCAACCATCCTAGCCCAGCTAGGTGCCCCAAGGAGTAAGGACAGCAATAGCCCAAGCACTTATAATCCATTCTCAGCATGACTGACTGATGACAGCCAACATAAAGGTCTATAGAGAGAACTTCCAGACAATGCTTCTCTAGATACAACCCCATAGAATTGCAGCTTAGTTGAGATTTAACAAGAATTCATTTGGCAAAAGTTTCCAATCACCTTTGGCTTTGCAGCCTGCCTGCCAAAGCTGAACAATTATATCCCCATATTCTTACCTCTTTTATTCATTCTAATCATTTGGATCTTTGCTCTCTTTTCTAGTATTTGAGTAGTCATAACTGGTTGGAGATAATGCTGGGGGATGGAATGTCAAGACGGTTCCTCACACCCATCTATGCCTTGCCTCCCTTTGTCAATCTGCCTTTCAGGCATCCATCATCCCACCTGCCCAGGACAAATGAAAAACACTTGCAATCTTTGTTTTTTTCTAGCCTCACTATCTATATGGGGTAATGACCTTGATCAGCATCACAGCCTCCAGCACTTCTCTTCCTGAAGAAGGGAAACTGGCTTCCTGATTGACCCTGAGCAAGTGAACCAAATAATATACTTAGTACAAGCTCAGCTGCTGTCCCATTCCAAAGCTCCCTCTCCCTTAAGCACATTGGTCTTCACTCAGAAAAGCTCACTGAAATTCTCCTCACTTGTATAAAACACAATTCTGTGCCTAAAACTATGGTTGATTGTGGTAAGTAATTTCTTTAAAACAAATTATTAAAATAAGCATATGTAGAACTGATTACCACACATACTTAGTGAGTACTCTACACCAAGCTTACAGACACATATTCACCTGAATGACCCAGATTGTAAATGTAGAATTCTGTTCTGTTTCATTTAGCTTCCTCTGGAACATGCAGGCAGTGCTTAGGCCTCAGCCTCACAATCTTCTTGACTATAGATAGACAGGGCTGAATATTAGGCATAACTGAGCACCCGTATTCATTCATTTATTCATTCACTCATTTCCTTATTCAGTAACTGTCTGTTACATATCAGGCATTCTCTAGGAATTCACAGTCTAATGGGAAAGAATCATACATAAATAGATAATTATAACACAGTGTGATAATCAGCGCAATGTACAGACAAACCCAGAGTATGAAGGAGGCAAAAAGTCAGGGGTGCCGTAATTCCCCGACACTCTCAGAAGTTAGACTTCCCCTGTAGCAGACTTCCATTATCGTATTTGATATCCTGGATGAGTATTGAGAAGAGATGGTGTTTGAGCAGAAGAAAAGGAAACTATAGAACAGAAGGCTTTGTTTACACTCCAGGTAAGGAAATGGAGGGTTAAAAAAAAAAGTAATCACACCAATGCAAAAAGAGGAGGAAGATAGCGAAGTATCAGGAATGCAGCTGGATGAATAATTGATGAGCTGGTAGCCTAAGACAGAGTCTCATTAATATGATCCTGCAGGTTCATTAAGTACTATTCCAGGCTTGTCTTGGAGAGGGCCTCCTGAGTCTTGATTAGGGATTGTGTGGCTTTCGCTTCAACATCAGAACTTTGGGCTTTGGGTTCTGACAACTGCTTCCTAAGCTCCTATCCTTTTACCCCAGCACCTTTGGAAGCTCTTCTCCAACCCCCTCTCACTAATCATGGGCCCCTAACCATGACAGTCAGTCCTAGTAAATAATATATCAAGATAAATGATAATTGTTCTGTTTTAAGTGTCTCCTAATGAGCATCATAAATTAAAAATTAATATTGCAAAGACTATATGAATAGCATCAAATCCATAAACAAAGCAGCGGGTATCATGCTTGCAAATGAAAGTTAAACACCTCCCTTGTCCTCTTTTCCATTCCCCACCTCTGTCTACCCTCCCCCAATTCCTTCTCCACCTCCCTCCTAGCACTCCAGACCTGGCGTCCAAGCCACCAGGAATTACATTGCAAATAACAATACCTTTTTTTTTTCCCCTCACAGATTATTTCTGGCCTGCTACTTACCTACCTGGTTTAGTGTGACTTGAAGACCCAATCCAGAGAATTTATTTCTCATTATTTATTTTCCTTAGCCAGAGATAGACAAGGCAGAATCAGATTATGAAAAACTTTTAGTTGAGGCAGATGAACTAGGTCAGATCCCTTGGAAAGATTGGATATAGAATTTTAATGGCATCAAATAGTTCTGTCCTTCCATATTAGACAATTATATTTCAACCCAAGTCACATTTTGAGGAAGACTCTATGCCAGAATCTTAGTAAGAGCTTTTTATTCTCTGTGTAGTGGTAGGATAGCTTTTGGGGCGTGTTTTCCTGGTTTTTCCAAATTGCTACGATTTTAACAATTATGATCATGAATAGCAAAAAGAAAGAAAACATCACTCAGAAGTGAAGAAAAGCGCTTGGTCAGACGCAAAAGCCCAGTCACAAAGGTTAAAATAACCATCATTTTATGAGCCTTTTTACAATGCACTAGACACCGTGAGGTGTGCATCATCTCCATCCCTCACAGCAGCACTGAAGGGTAGATGATATTATTCCCAGCATCCTATTGCTATCCAGAGGGAAAGGAGGCTTAGCCAATGGGCTGCAAGCATTCCAATTCCTTTTCCTGAGATGGACGCATGAACTCTCTTGGCCCAAAGGCATTAAATATTCCACCCATGTAACCGATACCCCTTTTTGGAATTCAGAGCTCACCCTGCAACCTGCTGGTTATTTGGCTTCTATCACAGGCTGCCAACAGTGAGAGTACACATGGGTCACGCTCATGTAAATATTCCAGACCATATGGCAGTTGTATTTCTCACTGTAAATGAACACATTGGCTTTGTTCTATAGAAAATCAATTTCACAAAAACTTGAGTTCAGTTACTTTTGGACTGGAAGGATAAAGATTTCCTAAGCCTTCACTGATTGCTGAACCTTCTATACCAAATCTACATGAGTTCCACATCCCTGAACGCTCTCTCTCAGTTGATTCGCTTGCTTTACTAATCCAAGGACTCAAACATTCACACAGCTGTATATGGAGAAAATATAAAAACAATTCACCTTTTTGGCAACGGAGCTACATAACCAATAAAGGTGGTTTCACTTCAGGCCATTACCCAGATTAGTTTTACTAAACTTAGCTGGAATGCCATCCTGCGCCTTTGAGGAATGTGCACAATATGCTTTGGTACTGGCATTGCTACCACTGTAATTCTCTCACACAAATAGAGGCACTACAGTCGTAATATCATGACAGTGAAAAACTGGACCTCTCTCTCCCTGGGATACCACAAATCTAACAATGGCAAAGCCTCCCAAAACCAAAGTGCACAGAAGAAGGCAGTGCTTAAGCTAATTAAATCTGCTGTGCAACCAGGAGAATTCCAAGAACAGCAGTAACACATTTTTATTTTATAAAAATGTCCCCATTGAAACAACAGATCTGAATGCAAATGTAAAACTAAGCATTTGATAATGCTCACTTTCCCATCTGTCAACATTTTAGAGTAACTTCAAGACGAATACATTTGTGGTTCTAGAAATTCTTAGTTTATGCATAGAATACATTTGAGAGGACTTTGTTTTCACAAGTATCCAGGTATCAAATAAAAAAATACCGTGGAATCACACACTTTTGAAGCTGGAAGGGATCATGAGAGTCAGGTATACCTGCCCCTCATTTAACAGGTGTGATGAAAGTTCAGAGAGGTTCAGTTATCGCTCAAGATTACTCACGACTGGATTTCAGGAAATTTGAAGGCAAAAAAGAAATTAGATATAGATTTCCCTCTGTACCCTTAGCATTTAAATGGTAAATCTCTCAGTCTGAGATAGAGGGCTAACCCAGACCAAAATTCACTGGTCACCTGACCTTTCTGTATTTTTACAAACAAAATAAATGGAGAATTGAAACATTTGCCCAAATTGCTTTGGTTAATTTACTGAGCTTTGTTTACCTTAAAAAAAATGAAATAGAGTAGAATAAAAAAGGTGACACATCTTATAGTATTTGAATATTAATAAAATCATATTTGATGTTAAATTTACTGTTTTTATTCTAACATTTCATGATACTTTTCATGTTTCAGTTACAACATATGTGTGTATATATATATGTGTGTGTCTGTATGTACATATATTAGATATATGCTAAGTTATAATATAAAACTTTTTCTTACCATGAATCACAGTAAAAAAGACCAAAATTCACTTTAGTGGAAATTTCACTTTTGCCCCACTCACCATCTTTAAAAACAAAAAACCAACAATGAAAATAAAATGTAAAATAGAAGCTTCTCATAAAATTTTGGGGGAACCTTGCATTAAACTATCACTTTCTTGTCACTGCAGCCCAGAATGTTCTTTCTCCTCCAGGCCTAGTGCAATGTCCTATAGGTTACTAAAAAAGAAACATTAAACTTAAGAAATTAGAAAAAGGGCAAATGCACAAAAGATGAAAAAGGAAACAGATCTTCCTTTCGTTGTTTTAAGATACATTTTTTTTTCTTTCCTAATATCAAAGTTTGGGGTAAACAACAAATGAAATTTGCTCAGTTCCTAGCACAGTAGATGTACAATAATACATGTTAAAGGAACACCAAAATAAGGGTAAAACAGCAGACTTTAGACTCTGCTACTAACTTGTACAAAACTTGGTGGAGTTTATAATTTCTCTGAGCTTCAACTTTCTCAACCGTAAAAGGTGATGACTGGGCAAGAGCTGCATTTCTTTCAGGGATCTTTGCAGAACACTTTCCATGGGCTGTTAATAAATGACCCATGAAAATCATTTCTAAATGATAGGTTAATAGTGGGCCCTTCACCGATTTCTACCTTCTTATGTATTCATGATCATCCAATGAGTCCTAACTTTCCAGCTCAGAAATGGTGACCTCCAAAGAAAAAAGAAAAAAAAAAAAAGGTCCAAAGAAGAAGAAAATGAAATCACTCTGGATTTCTTAAATAAAACGTAAAAGTATATCCAACTGCATGGACCAGATACTAGTCAGCTTCTCAAACTAGGAAGCAATAGTTTGGGCTGTGAATTAAAGACTTATTTTTCACATGTCCTTTCTTTCATACATGTGGTCTTTCACAAAAAAAGAGAGAGAAGTAGAAGGTACTATTTGGTTCAAATAAGTACCTTGTCCAAAAGACAACACAGCAATGAGCACTGTGGACCATTTGCTCAGGAGTGGTTCTGTAGCATCAGGACCAAGTGGGAGGACTGGAATTAGCAGGAGCCCTACTCACCTACTTCTGTGACTTTGGGATGAAAGGGAAGCCAAATGAGCCCCTGCTCTCTATGGAATTGTGACTACCATTATCTATAGCTACAACTCCAGAGTTAGAAAAGATAACCCTATCTGTGAAGATAACCCTTCTGTGAAGGTCCTGAATCTGGGTAGCCAGAGGGCATGGTGTATCTGGGGAAGCACAGCATATTCCATTAGGCACACCACTGTGACTCTAAGCTTCTATTTCCTTATGCAAAATGGGAATGAAACTAGAACCTACCTTATGAGTTGTGGAAAATATATGTGTAGGACTTGACCCATTATCTGATACATAGTAAGTGCTCAGTAAATGTGTCTGTTTTTATTATAGTGTAACTGAATCCGGACTATGATTAAGAGAGCAAAGATAATGAAAATTTAAATGATATGTTAGTATAGATGTGTTCTGCTGTGATGTGAATGCATTAGAAAGATACTGGGGAGGTATACACATTGAATTAGAAACGAGCACCACCTTCATGGTCCATTTTGTTCACTTTCCAAGCAAATGGCTTGGAAGAGCTGAAGGAATCTGGTCACCCCTAGATGATTAGCAAATCTTGTACTTAATGGGTAAAATGAGCAGCCAGGGATGCATCCATTTCTCAGGAGATAGCCTCTTGCCATACATTTCCATTCTTTGTTTAAAATTGCAACACATTTTGGACCAAAAATCTTTGGGCATTTTGCATCCATCCTGCCATCCTGAGATTTGTATATGCCAACAAATACCTCCTAGTTATCATTATGTAGCACTAATACTTTGCTCTGGGGTCTATAGTCATCTTTATGTGGTCAAAGATGGCTTCAGTTTACCCTGGCAAAGCAGATGACGGCTGCTCTTTTATCTCAAGGAAGTGGGGAGATCAGCAGCTTGTCCAAAGGGCACACAGTCTGCGGAAGTGCCTGGGCTACCGGACTCTGAAATGTGGTCATCAGCCAGGTGGCAGTGCTGGCCGGGTAATCACCCCACCCAGCATGCAAATCAGGGTAGCACTCACTTATTTTCCTGAGCTACTCTAGGCAGTGAGCACTAGCCTCAGTGCTACCAGGTGTACGTACCGCAGAAATGGTTGACAGGCTGACAGGAAGTATATTTTGGGAGGAAAATAATAGTAAAGACTTAATTGAAGGATATCTAAAGAAAGCAAAAGAAATTACCCAACCTATCTGCAAATCACACACTGGAAATGAATGGGTTCTTTAGTGTTTGGGACATTTTTGTGTTATAAAAATGTAGACTATAGAGCTATTATATCAAGTAATTTATGGGATGAATACTGTAATTCATTGAATGTCATGACTTATCTTTTATTCATATAGTTACTATTCCATTACCAGAGAGGGAGGTTTGTCAAAGGTTAATTATTTTAAATTGCTCTGGCAAATTTATTTTGATTTGTACAATTTTTTTGAATAATCATAGGTCTATATATTCATACATCTTTATGAGGCTTCTTTTTTAAAAATAATATTCTTTGATGAGGCAGTTAAAGCTAGATAAATGCTTTAGTGATGTCTTTAAAATATATTCCCTTTAGCTCTGGATGTAGATCTACAAAAGAAATTATATTATTATTGTTATTGGTATGATGTTTATTTTAGAACTTTCTATTTTTCCTAGGAAAATTGCAATTAAAAATGGCCAGGAACTTGAAATTTTAATTTCTTAAGGGGTTGCCCATGGTTCATAGTACCTTTGAGCTCTGAATCACTATTTGGAATCCCCTCTAAATGGTGAATGGGAAAGCTGTTGACACCTGCTGTGGGCTGTACCTCACCTCTGTTTCACATGAGGCTACTCCTTGGCCAGGGATACCTTCTCAGGACATGAGATTTGGTCCTTGTGGGAGAATAAATGCTGGACTACAAGGCAAATACCTTCCAAGTTAAAAAAATAATTGTGAATCATAAATCTAAATTTAAAATAGAGCCAGAAGCGAGGAATTAGGAAGACTACAGTACATACAATATATACAGTACAATACACAGATTAATCCAAGTCCCACTTCCTTCAAAATGAATAGGCTTTCCCATGAAGCCTTCCTAATTAACTCTGCTTTTCTTCTTTATATGTCTCAAATACTTATGTATCATGTATATATTTCATTAATATGGTTTCATTGTTATGTAGCTTTTTAATTATTCATAAATCATTTGAGAGTTAGGTATAGTAGAGTCAGAAGACCTAGGCTCACAGTTAAGCCCTGAGGTTTATTATTTGTACAGACTTAGATACATTGTTTGATTTGTCTGCCATTCAGTTAATTTTATGTGAAAGAGGAATAAGAAGCCCCACCTATGTTCTTCATGCAGTTGGCAATATGTCACCTAATAATCGCGCACTTCTCTGGGTTTATAAAATTCTTGCATATCTATCTCGTTTAATCCCTCAAACAATAGTATATAAGATGACCACTATTACCCATCCATATTTATGAACATAGGTATTAGATGAATTATGTGAAAATGTTATTTTTAACATCATAAGTTATTGTTATTTTTAGCCTGTAGATTTTATATCAATTTAAAATTAACACCCCTGAGGCTACAGGCCATCTCTTTCTTTTTATATATATATAATTCTCTCCTTATGCTCTTTTCCTTTAGGTGGTTTGGTGAATAGATTCAGAAGATAGATTTTTCTAGGATAGATAACAAAGTGCTTTGCAAAATAAATGCTCAGTAAGGTTGCGTCTATACATTGCCATGGTAACTGATTAATTTTATTTAGTGGCAGGAAGAAAATAATAGTCTATCATTTAATCAAACTTTTTACTTTTAACCAGTTGTAATGGTCTTATGCACATGGTAAAAATGTCCCTGAATAGCACAGCAAGCCTCAAGGCATGCAAATAAAATATATATGTACTCTATCATGCTGTTACTAAGAAAAAAGCCATGGTATACGATTCTGAAAAGCATGAGTAAAGGCTTCAGGTACAGAGGCAGTGAGATGTTCCCTATTTACCCTACCAGAAGGAAAGATCCATCAGAAAAGGGCCCTTGTCTGTCTCGTTCACACTCACTATTTTCCAAACCTGTCACACAGTTGGTGCTCAATAAATACTAAGTATAAAATATCTCATTATATTCATATCACTCAGATCCTTAAAACACTATGAAGCTTTGCAGTTAAAAAATAACTTGGAGTTTTGAAGTGGATTGAGAAGAGAGAAACAGTGTTGGAGATAGGACCCATGTGTAAAAGTTAAGGAAACAAATTTATTACTCAAAAGGCATAAATTAAAGGGAGACTGCAAATGTCAGATAGCATCCTATGTGATGTCTATAATGAAGCAGTTGTTGGCATGGGAGTGACTCCTCAACTCTACTGCAAATAGATGCAAGGGAAATGTGTTCACCTTGCCATACAAAAGACATGCATTAGGTAAAAGTAAATAAATATACATGTAAACACATACATACATAAAATACATCCCCATTGAGAGGTGGTGGAAAGTGAACAGGAAAATTACAGAATTAGCTCTCAGTGATCAAGTTTTTGCCCAATAATGTGTCAGGCACAGACTCTAAGTACTTGACTTACATTGTTCACTAAACAAATTCTCTATAGTAGATATTATCATGAGGAAACTGAGACTATGAGCAATTAAATAACTTGCCCAAAGTCATATGCTAGTGGTCAGCAGAGTCTGGAATGAGTGTCCATCTCCACCTTCTGGGTTAAAGTCATTTAAGATACCTGCCACCTGCAACCTCAACATCCACCAGCTCTAAAGTTTTTTTTCCATGGACCCTGGAGGACCCTACAACTATTTAATAGTTTCTATTTTTGCTTAACAGACTTCATGAAAGTGGAAACTGATTGATGGCTATGATAATACAAAACATTTACTAATGTGGCCTACAGAATTATTTACTTAAACTTATACATATATGCTATACCTATGCAAATATTTTACTCTTAATAAGTCTTTTTACCCAGATTTCACCGTAAAATTAGGGTCCCATAAGATAGAGTCCCTGAACCAGCAAGTAGAGAGATTTCATCTTCAATATAGTATACTTGGCCCTAAATGTTTTAATTTTCCTGTCATCTTGCTATATATCAATAAAGTGATCTTTCAGTTGAAGTATTCTGTATAGCTGTGTAAACTCAATCAATTAGCCACATAGTGGTCACGTGTCCACTTCCTTTTGAATTGTAGAATCCACTGTCTAAGGTGAGGTTTTGGTAGGAGGACACACTGGACCCTGGTGTGAGCTGCACTGGCAGAAATGTCACTGTAAGATCCCAAGGTATTATTATAAATTGTCGATATGGCAGAATTAAAGGCAGCCCTCCTCAAGAATACCACTGCAACATTGAGCCCACCCTTACCCCATTCTACTATACACCACCAGAGAACATCACTCCGAATCCAGTGTCTTTTACCAGAGACAATCTGATTCCTATAGATTGGGGTATTTCTATTTTTAATTCTCCTTAACAGAGACCTCTAAGTCCAGAATCTTCTGCAAAGGCCTGTGAAGTGCTAGTCTGATCATCCCTTCATGTTCCTGAGTTGCTCTGGGATAATGTTGTCGGGGGAAGACCCCCAGGGGAACAGCTGATTGGATTCTGGCAAGATGGACCAAACATCTGCTTCAAACAAAAGACATCTGCATATTTCACATTTATTTTTCATAATTTACAGAAGCAACCTGCCAAAATTCAGCAAGGGAGAATACACTAGCGCATAATTAGCTTAAAGTTTGCTTTAGAAGTATGAGCATGAAGCCCAGGAGCTCACCTGGGAGGACATCAAGGAATGGCGGAACTGAGGTTTGATTTCTGTGAATTCTGTTTTAGACCTCATATGCCAGGGAAGAAGACCTAGCCCTGCTAGGCTTGGAAGGGAGAAGCAAATATGCCAGAGATGACACTAGGAGGTTCTTTCACCCTTATGTCAAATAAAAAGCCTCCACACCAAAAGAGTGGTCAAAGGTAATAGCATTTATTAAATAAGATCTGATTAATCAGAAAGATTTTGCTTCAACCACTTAACACTACAGTTCACAGGTTAGAAAATGATGCAATGCTACATGGCTCTTAATTTAAAATGTATATGCCGTGAGTATCAATGGCATGGTGAGAAATTATGTGTGGGTGTTTCATTACTGTTCAAATCATCAGAAAGTTGTTACTTGTCAAAAAATACTAGGAAATATATTGGTTGCCTAGATGCTAGTATATTTGGAATACATGATGAAAACATAAAGAGAACAAGATAATGGACTATATTATCAGTCTTAATATATCCTGCTATCATGAATACAACTATTTTCCCCCTATAAACTACATCATCCCAGTTGAAATTCGAACTTGGCAAGGTCATAATTACATGAAATAACTAAAGCTTGCTTAGAGAATAAAAAGATTTGGAGGGGGGTGGGTTCTTTTTGTTTCTAGCAAAGGAATTTCAACTCTATGTCCAGTATTTTTTTTTTAAGTAGCTATGAGGTCCTGTGGGATTTTCCCTGATCTTAACTCCAGAGAGAAAGCATATTTATAGTTAAAGCAAAGATTTGCAAAATATTAGGCACTGTTTTGAAATGTTTGAAACATCAGGCCCCTGGTGGGAGGAGTGCTATTTTGATTTTGCTGACTGTCTCTGATCTTCCAGTCTTGGTCATTGCTTTACAAAGGCAATTGTGTTCCTGATTTACTTGTAGACACAATGCTGACCCTATAAAAATCTCTGCAATACTACCACGGCAGTTCCAAAGGATTTATCATCTTAAATTGTGCGTACATTGTCGAAGCAATGTATGCAACCCAGGCACTACGATCCAAACACGCAGTGCAGTCAGATCATTTATCTTCTTGATAATTTCCCCTGAAAATTATTTCTGAAGCACCTCCTAGAAGCATCACAAGGACTCTCCAGTGAGGAGTAGCCTGGAACCCAAATGTCCTTTGTGGTTACTGCTCTTGTGGGGAAGTGGCAGGCTCAGGGTAGCTCTGACTCTGGCCAACATGGTTGTATTTTTCTATGGGCTCTTGATTTTTAAGAAATAAAAATCAGCTTTAGTTACAGAGAAATTATGACACTAAATAGAAAAATAACGAATTACTGGATCATAAACAGATATTTTCTACCTCCCTCCCAAAATAAGCCTTTGGTCTTGGTGGGTGATTAGCAACACAAAAATACATTGGTATTATTCCAGGAAGGAATATCACTGAAGAAAAGAAGAATCAGAAAGATATACATTCTGTGTATAGCTGGTCCATCCTTACATTGGATAATCCCCATGAGTGAGAGTGATCTATATTTATGTTGCAGGCCCATCTCAGCTTGTAGAAGGGATCTAAATTTCTACCCAGGGAAATATATTTTGAGTAGCCAGGATCTACTTGTCTTATCTCCAACAAATTGTCAATATCATGTATGCCTATCCTTCTCCCACAGGGTAGCATGGCCAACATATTTTTGAATGTGCCTTCATGTTCAGCATTTGAGTTTAACAACCCCCTCGTAGCTTTTTGCACGGACTTTTTAGCTTCTCCACCCAAAGAGTAGATTAAAATCTCCAGTTGGAGCAGATGTGAGATCCAACCTGGTTGAAGCATTATCTCTGAATAGCTTCTAGAACATCTTCTTTTCTGATTTGTAAAAACTACAGGAATAATATATGTGTTTCTCAATTTGTTTTTCTAATAGGTCTGTGATCAAATTTTGTTCCACACCCAATATCAGACAACATGTGCACATCTTGGACAAGACTGTTGGGGTCTGTGAGGGGAAATCCCTGCCAGAGCCCCACATTATCATATTTTTATTTCATTCCTAAGGTAATAAGCAAAAAAAGACTCCACCACTTCTTAGCCTCTACATTCTCCTGGATAGTTTTATATCTTTGTTAGAAATATAAAATGCAGCTGTAGGAGTCTTTACAAGTCTACAGAAAAGAGCTAATAATAGTATCTTTTTATGGCCCACAATTTATCCTGCTGAAAAAGGGCAGTTACATTCTTAGAGTTGATTATTGCTACATCTTAAATTTTCTAATTGTTTTAGATTTTTCACTTATTTTAGACATTTTCACTTTGCCCCCTAGAGTAAATTAAGATGAAAGGTAAATTAAAAGAGAGGAATTCAACATGAAGAGAATAAATAAACAAAACACAGATTGCAAAGCAGGAATGAAAACAAGGTCTCCGAGACCAATCTGTTAAAGGAATGCTACAAATGTGAAGTGTTTACTATTTTAAAACATTAATCATGTACTCACCCTGTTTATTTAGCTATCAATATTCTTCCTGTAACTCTGACTTGAAAATGTGTAAGCTGTTTAGAATTAGGACTCAAACTGAAGACAAATGATATTTTGATTATTTATATTGCCTAGTTTGTCTTGAAACTTCAGAGTTGTAGTCTTTTCATTTCAATTTACACCTTTTTTAAAAGTCATTATTATTTTGTATAATGTGACATCTCAAGTAACTTTTATTGCCACCCACTACGATATGCCCAAGCCACAGGCATTAAAGATAGGGAGCCCAAGGCCTCATCAATAGGACTATTCAGAAGATGGCTGCCATTTTGCTTTTACCTAGAATGCATGCCTCAATCCCAAAACATGGCATTGTAGGACTGGCCTGGTTATCAGAATTAGCAGTTCCAAAGGGCTGAAAGTTTCCCAAGTTCCTGGGAGTATTTTCTAGATAGAGATAAATTATTTTTAATAAAATCTCATAATTTGGATATGATAATGAAAGAGCCACCAAAGCTATTATATACTCATCATGAGCAGGAGACTCTCATCTGATCTCACAAAATTAAATGTCTTGTGAAAAAGAGAAACAGTTCACATAAGGTTGATTTACCATTTCTACCCATTGAGAAAGACAGGAAAGCATTAGAATTTTCTCCTGGAACAAGGATAGGGAAAAATTCCCCCTCATTGGAGCACCTAAGCAATGGCATAGATAAGATCCCCCAAAATTGTATATTTCTCTTGAAAATTATTATTGCTGCTATAAATTTACACATACAATACTCAAGTGTGCTAGAAAATGGTGGTACCTTTATTTTCTATGGCCTACCTAAAATTCCTCAAGTACCTCCATCCCATTTTTTCTCATTTTAACAGTTTAGCCTCCAGTGAAAGCTGTTTCTTTCCCCATCCATCATTTTCCCTGATTGGTGTGGGGGTACAGGCCCTCATGGTGGGTATCACTCTAGCTTTTGGAGTGCCGTCTGCTTCAGGGTGTCACATGGTGTTTGGGTGCTGGCTGAATCTACATGTTTCACATTCAATATCCTGGGAACACCCAGCCTCTTGTGTTGGCAAGCCAGCCCATGCCTTGCCTGGCACTCTGCTTCAGCCTGTTTTAGAAAGCTCAGAAGACTAGTTCCTACCTCTGACCTTTCTTTCCACAGTCCCTGAGAACCAGAAGAGCTGTCTTTTATTTCCCCTCTTGGTCAGGCCATGGGGACTTCCTCCTGCTCTATGTCATCATCCTCCCAAGAGTGATATTTGCCTTCTGCCTTTATATATGCCATTGAGGGCAAGGTTGCTGTTGGGAAGGGAGAACAAATGAAAGCTTCATGAGTTTCACAGTTTCCAATTTACATTCCCTTAGAGTTATGCAGAGGGCCCACCGTGGGCACAGTGGTTCCTAGGTTCTCCCAGTTTCTTTTCTCTGGGTCTTTTACCACCTTCCATCTTTCCATGGTAACTCCAACATTGCCCTCTGGGTGCCCAGTGCCCTCCCAAGATGCTCACCTCCTTCAAATTAAACATTTGTGGAAAACTGGCTCTTACGTCCTCAATGTCTGACATGACTGTAGGTATCACCTCTATTGGGGGAGTTACAAAGGACTAACACTTGAGCCAAAGCAATGAATCACCAAGGGTGTCATTTTGAGCATTGCTGGTTGAAGAAAAGCATAGGGGCAGAAAAGGAGTTTTCCAGATTCCACTGGAATAATATCTTGTGGATAAGATGGTCTCCTTAGATTTCCCTATTTATATGTTCTACCAGAGATGTATGCATATGCACATGGATTGCATCTACATAAACACACACGGACACTTTAAATTGAAATATCAAGACATGTCAGCATGAGATTAACAACCATAAGAGAACCCTGAAAACTAATAAATATTCTGTAAATATTTAGTGCTAATATGTATCCACTTAGTTGACACAGACCTTCTTAAATAAAGTAATAATAAAGAATTACAGAAAAAATAAATAATTACAGAAATGACATAAACTAGCCCAAACATATCTCAAATAACTGTGTTGGTTCCACAGTCACCTAAAGAGCCAGACTTTAACAAAGTGTTTTTATCTAGTGAGAGAAATGACCACACGCATCTTGCTATGACCAGTCATTAAAAACAATGTCAATTGTCCTTTTCCTAAAGGATGTAATTTCATGCAAACCTAAATGTGTTAACAAAAGCTGAGTCTTCTATTTTGTTTTTATTTTACATTTATAGCCTATAGGAGTCTTGAATTAGTGGGTTTTTTAAGTTACTAAAACAATAATAATTTTTAGTATTTCTAATACTCAATAATTGTTAAAGAATATGTAGTGTTTATTTTTATTTCACAATTTCCCTGGGATTTCTGACAAGATAAAACTTTCTGCAGGATTTGGCAGATGTGTTTCTCCTTGGCTTGGCAGCTCTGTTGATGCCTCACATGATAACATTTTGAGGTTTTGAGGAAGTAATCTACATTTGCCTGGGTGTATCTTGATGGGCTTTGTGTCTGGATGTGTTCAGACAAACTTCAATGACATTTCATTCAATTTCTTACTTCCTGGAAGGATCAACCATCTTTCAAAATTCAATTAGAAACTTCAGTCAAATTCCTTGCCTTTGTTGCCAAAATTGTCATGAATACCCATCAGAGAGTGCTGACAACCATGTTGTTCTAAAGTGAAAAAGTCTCCAGCCTTGGTTTTGGTTGGCTTTACTAAATAGATTTTTCTCCTTTAGGAAGGATTATTATCACATCACTACTCCTGTTTCCCTCCTTTACAGCCCAAAGCATGCCTTTGTGTTATGTCCCCAGCATTCCACAGGGTGGGTGGGTGCATATCTTGACGCACAAGCATGCCACCATGTTTTGGGCACATCTGTGTCCATGTTTTCAGACCCTCCTCAGGCAATAGGGGACCTACGCCTCACATAACTCACATAAAGAAAAATGCAAATGTAGGAGCCCACCTCCCCCAGTAAAGAGCAGCATCCTCTTCCAAGGAAGGCTGCTGGCCTACTGCCAAAGAAATAGTTCATATTTTCTTGAGTTTAATTCAGGTTGTCATTCAATTATCTGTTTAAATTAAATTTTATATGATAATAATAGCTACTCTAATTGAGAAACCTACTGAGTGTTTGATTCCTCTGTTTTGTATCTTAGGTAAATGATCTCCAAATTTCAATAATTCTCTGATGTTATTTGTTATTATTTATTTTAGTAATTTTTAAGTTTTGAAATAAATGAATAGTAAAATAAATTTGTTTTAATTTTTTAAGTGTATTATTTATTTATTATTTGGGGGCATTCTCCATTTTTTAATAAACATAGCCTCAGAGAAATAAAGGAATTTGTCCAAGGTCATGCAACCAGTAATGGTGCAGAGTAGGATTACAAACCCAGGATTTCTGAGTCCCTGCCCAGTGTTCAATTTTATATTGAACAACTTGGGGTACCATCTTCTATGCTCCCAGCCCACCTTGTACCTCAGTCACAGCAGTGGCAGCCAGTCTTGCACAGGGAGAGCCTGCAGTGCCTCCTGCAGCCATATGGCATAGAGAGGTCTGCTGACACAGTGACAGGAGCCTGGCACTCACACATGGGAAGCCACAAGTGTTGGGAGTTCATTCTGTCACCACAAGAAGCTGATAGATAAAGGCTTTCTCCTCCCATTCTCTGGGACAATTCTGGAATCTGTCTGACAACTCCTTAGAAAGTGCCAGTGGGATCAAGCTCATTACCCATATCGATAGCTGGCTCAAAAATGCACCCTTGAATTGTTTCTGTCTTGCAGTCTCATCTCTTATTTCCTAGAACAACTTCTGAAGGAGAAAAAAGTCTTTGCTTCAGTTTCTGCTCTCCAGAGGTAACCCAAAGGTAAAGTATACCACGTCACACACTAAAAGTGGCAGCAGAATATATCAAATGGGGAATGGTTCATTTTGCTTTGAGAAAATTCTTTAATGTGGCTCTTTGGGTATTCAAAGGCAAGACTTAGACTCTAATCTAGAAGAAAAACCATCAGCTATGGGAAGTATGCAGCAATGTAAAATATAAGTGTTTTGTACAGGCAGAGATTTTAAGAGATGTTATTCTGATATTAACTAAGTAAAATAGTCTCCAAACTTCAACAGTCCTCTGATATTACTTATTTTATGGCCATTCTAAGGCCAGGCCTTGGGGAGGAGCTAAGTGTATAGATAGAAAAGAAAGATGTAAGGAAAGGAGCCTCTGGCATGGGTGAGGGCATGGGCCCCAGAAAATCACAGGAGACCTAGGTCTAAGGGGGAAATTGGCCAGAGGGCTCACCTGGGATAGAGCAGGACCAATAGACCTCATGACCAGTGCTTGCTGTAGAGCTGTGTGTGTTGCACAGCTCTCGTGATCTCTGCAATCTTCAGTAAAGCTGCTTAACCATGGAAACCTAATGTGACTCCTGTGACAACCTGGGCAATAAAAGAAGAGTCTATGTCTGTGCTTGGGGAAGAAGGAGGAGCCATAGCCTGTAGAAGTGCTGCCTGGAAGGCCAGTGGCAACAATAGAGCAGTTCTGGGGTAGTATAGCCTGGGAGGAGACTGGACAGACAATGAATGGAACATCTAAGCACCTACCAGGAACCCACAAAACAATCCAGTGGCAGGGTTTCCTATAGTTACATAGGAAATAGATTTGAGCGGTTCTATTTAAACACTCAAGATAGAAATAGGAGAACTTGAGAACATTTTGCTAACACATACAAATATGGAGTTAAAGAAATGGGCAGCGAGTATGTTATTTGTACATTTCATATACAGCCCTGAATATTCCTAAAATATTTGTTAGGTGTCCATTATGTGTCAGATACTATTCTAGGCACTGGGGGGAAAAGCAGTGAATAAAAAAGAAAAAATTAAAAAAAAAATTCTAGGGAAGGGAGACAGGAAGAAACATACTAAAAACATAGAACCCGTTGGACATAAAACAGGGGAGGGAGCTAGGAGTGCTGAGGAAACAGAGCAATTGGAAATGTTGACATTATTTCTATCTTCCTTGAGAAAGAGCAAGTTTTGCGGACTTAACCTGTTTTATGCATCCAGAGTGTTATTAGTTATTGAAATAAATTTGGGATAATTACTCAAATCATTTTCTCTTTTCTATGGCAGAGGTAAGGAACCCAGTAAGAAAGACAGAGAGAAGTATGGACAAAAAACAGATCCTAAACCTGTTTTATTTTTGGTAGTAGTTGTTTATTTTTGAAAACATTCAAACCACCTGTATTGGTGGCTATTATTATGAAATAAATAAACTGAGAAACAACAAGACAATTTGGCCTCTACAATTTGTTTAGTTTTGACTATATATTTGCCTTGGAAGAAGTATGTGTACAATATTCATTTTAAAAGATACAACAGTCACCTCGTTACTTGGAGTTTTACTTGAGGCTTGAATGAGACTGAAACCACCTGGACACCACTAGAAGATACATCAAGGAAAAGAAAGGTAGGTCCATTCTGTCCTTGACACTTCATTTTAATTTAGTCACTTTGTAGTGAGGCTTTGCCACCTCCCCAGGAGGCTGGAGATTTTCTGTTGCCTAACACTGGAAAATAGGTTTATGAGATATATTAGAAAATGTTTATGATGTCTTATAAGCTTGCCCGTTTGAGTTATTTGCTCTGTTCTGTTGTACCATCCCCATCCAGTGCCCTTGGCTATTTCTCAGGAGCTATGGCCCATCTCACCTTCCACCTTTAGCTGGTATAGATTTCATTCATTGAAAAAGATGTTAATGCCTCCTAATGAAGTAATAGATTAAGGCAGCCTTCATGCTGCCAAAATCATTAGGTGAAAGGTTGACGGGAGATTTTATGATGGGTGGTGATATGGTTTCACTGCATCCCCACCCAAATCTCATCTTGAATTGTAGTTCCCATAACCCTGCATGGGAGGGATTAGGTGGAGATAATTGAATCATGGGAGCAGTTTCTCCCATCCTGCTCTCATGATAGTGAGTCAGTTCTCATGAAATCTGATGGTTTTATAAGGGGCTTCCCCCTTCTCTGTGCACTCATTCTCCTGCCACCCTATGAAGAAATGCCTTCTGCCATGATTATAAGTTTCCTGAGGCCTTCCCAGCCATGTGGAACTGTGAGTCAACTAAACCTCTTTTCTTTATAAATTACCCAGTCTTGGGAATTCCTTCATAGCAATGTGAGAACGGACTAATACAGGTGACTAATACTAGGAAGCTACTCACTGATTAACCCAATATTATGTGCTTTGGATATTATGCAATAGGAAGGACACAGCACCACTAATGGAGTCTTATTGACTATAAATTTGAATCATAATCTAATCAAGTCTCTAGATCTAACTAGTGTGCAAGAAATACAGGAAATAGAGAAACAAGTTAAACTATTCTATGAGGTAGTGATTAACTAAATGCATTCCTCAGAATAAAAATAATAGAGTACTCAAGTTAAATGTGGAGGAGGAAGGCACTTATAGAATAAAAGAAAATTCAGAGAAATAATAATCAAATGCAATCATGTCATATGATCCATAGAATTAAGCAAAACTGGACATTTTAGTCATTGAAGTGGCCACAAATCTGTATGTCCAAGCAACATTTCTTATCATAGTTTCTCTCCAGAAGACATGTCATATCTAGTTCTATTTAGAATTCTGCTTCCTCTCCTTTTATGATCTCTTAGCTAAAATCCTGACTGTCATTGGGTGATGACTTAATCTTTGCTATTAAAACACCTCTTGTGACTAATAGAATAAGCATGGGCAATAGCATACTTCAATGCTTCAATCTTGGAGAAAATGCTGTAGAACTGGCTTGCTAACACAGTTTCCAAGGAAATTAAAAAATGCCTCATAGTATTTTCAAAACTTGGCAACCAAATAAGGGCTTTGAAGATTTTAACACACCACGTCCACACCCACACTATAACTCATTTCATCCCCCATGTCCAGAGACCCAGCTTTTGGTTGGCATCTGAAACTTGACTTATCACCAAACCGCAAGCCCAAGAGTGTACACGTTAGAGATTAGTATTAAATAATTAGCAATCGGACCTTGAGTAGTGCCATTTTGTCTTTCTGCATATGGATTTCATCACTCCCTACTCAAACACAAGAAACTTGAAATAGTAGTGATATTTCACACAAATTATACTCAGAGCATAGCTGCATTCAGCCCACAATTTCTAAGTTGCCTGAGACAGAAATGTGTCAGCAAAGAGTCTAATGCATAGCTTAAAATGATTGATTCAAGACTAAATCAGCAACGCTAATTTCTTGCAATGCTAGTTACATATGGTTGCATTAATATTCTCTTCTCAGAAATCCAGCTGAGAATCATTATTTAATGAAAGGCTTACAAATTGCATCCTATTTAACAGCTTTCATTGCAGATTCTTTTGTAGAAATGCAGAAAACATACAAGTGACCATGTAAATTCTATGTTGAATTTGCAATGTGCTGGGTAATTTTCTTGATGTATACATAAAATATATATGTATATGTGTGTATAATGCATTTATATGTATATATTTTATATGTATGCCTATATATGATACCTATACATTACCTATTACATAATTACATATAATATATAATAGTTTATATAGAATATATTATATATATGTCAAGAGATTATTCTGATTGGTGATTTCTAAATTAACAAATTTAAAGGATAGATTAAAAGAGAGGGATTAGAATTTGAGTTTTCATTATCTAACTACCCTAGGTTTGAACACTAGCTACATAATTCATTAAATGTATGTCCTTAACCAATTTTATTCTCTAATGTTTAGTTTCCTCATCTTTAAAATAACAATAATAATATCTACTTCCCAGAGCGTTGCCATAAAGATCAAATGAAAACAAATCAACTAAAGTATCTCACACAGGACAAGAGCTCAATAAACATTAGCTCTGTTTCTAATGTAAAAACAACAAAAAGAAGATTTTTAGCTTGTTACAGAATAAATTGCAGTGTTTATGAATTTGTAGTTATTGAAGAGTTCAGCCTAAGTAGGGAGATGAACCAAAGACCTGTGGGTAGTCTGGAGACAGAATGGAAAGAAAAAAAGTTTATAAAGGCATGCATGTTTAAGCAGTAAATATGTTAGAGTTGTTCTTTAAGGCCAAGATAAACTACCTGATTTCAATTTTATATATATATATTTATTTATTTATATATATTTATATATATATTTATATATATATTTATATATAGTCATATATGGTTTTTATATAAAGTAATATATATTATTTTTGCTACTTTGATAACTAATGTTAACTAAATAGCAAGTTTTCAGGTAGAACATTATAATTTAATAACTTCATATTTCTTACACTTGAAAAATTAACAGGACACATGGTGGGGAACAACACACACTGGGACCTGTCAGAGGGTGGAGAGTGGGAGGAGGGAGAGCATAAGAAAGAATAGCTAATGGATGCTGGGCTTAATACTTAGGTGATGGGTTGATCTGTGCAGCAAACCACCATAGCACACATTTATCTATGTAACAAACCTGCACATCCTGCACATATACCCCTGAACTTAAAAGCTGGAAAATATATATATTTGATTAAATATATATATCAAATATATATTTGATTTCATTATTTCAGGGAGGTATATATAAACATATACATGTTTATAAACATATATATAATCAACTTCGCTTTTCTCTCATGAAAAAACAGACAAAAAATTTTGCACAAGCAGAATCACGAACTTAAGTATTTGGGGGTAAACATTTTTCAAAGTAGCCACTGAAATGGATAGTGGAAGACCAATAAACCCTCTGGAAAGAATGTGAGGAGACGAAGGCCCTACATACTGCATCAAGAAAGTAATCATCAATTCCTCTGTAAGGTTTCTAAAGGGAACCATCACCAGAGAAATTTCATATAGTAGAATCCTTATTAGTACAAAAATTGTGGCTATCTTGACATTTGGCCACTTCATTAATTATTGTGATTCAATTAAAGCAGTTTTTTAAAGATAAGAGGAAAGTTGACTGATTTTTTCAATGAATTAATTTTTGTTCAGCTTAAATATTCTTATTATATAATTTTTTTAATCATTTAACAACATCAATAACAGTCACAGCTTTATTTGTTTTATAGAATGCTTCCCCATAGTTTATATTCTTAACTACCACAATGGCATTTAAGCTTATATTATAGACTTAATTTTTTAAAAGATGAGGCTGAGAGATCACACAACTGCAGATTTTCACAGTGTATAAACAGCAACTCCAGAGATGTCCCCACACAAGCACCTCCTTTCTGCAGAATTGTCCGGGTGTTTTGGGCATGCATTCTTCATAAGTTAGGTATTTTAAAATCAGAAGTGAGTCAATGACAGACTTTCTTTCTTTAAAAAGGAAAAAAAAAAATAGTGGTTTTTAATACTTTAAATTAGGAGTAATTAAAATGTCCCACAGAAAGGCCTGTGCTGATTCTAACTTCCACTTAGTGAAATTGAAATAATCTAACTCCAGAGGAAGCTGCAAGCAATTGAAAGAAGCCATGAGCCTTCCATTTAAACTAGGAGTTCAGTGTCCATCTCTGCTGTCAGAAATTTGAAGAACATTCTCCTTAGACTCCCACACAATAATAATGGGAGACTTTAACACCCCACTGTCAACATTAGATGGATCGACGAGACAGAAAGTTAACAAGGATACCCAGGAATTGAACTCAGCTCTGCACCAAGCAGACCTAATAGATATCTAAAGAACTCTCCACTCCAAATCAACAGACTATACATTTTTTTCAGCACCACACCACACCTATTCCGAAATTGACCACATAGTTGGAAGTAAAGCTCTCCTCAGCAAATGTAAAAGAACAGAAATTATAACAAACTATCTCTCAGATCACAGTGCAATCAAGCTAGAACTCAGGATTAAGAAACTCACTCAAAACCGCTCAACTACATGGAAACTGAACAACCTGCTCCTGAATGACTGCTGGGTACATAATGAAATGAAGGCAGAAATAAAGATGTTCTTTGAAAACAACGAGAACAAAGACACAACATACCAGAATCTCTGGGACACATTCAAAGCAGTGTGTAGAGGGAAATTTATAGCACTAAATGCCTACAAGAGAAAGCAGGAAAGATCTAAAATTGACACCCTAACATCACAATTAAAAGAACTAGAAAAGCAAGAGCAAACACATTCAAAAGCTAGCAGAAGACAAGAAATAACTAAAATCAGAGCAGAACTGAAGGAAATGGAGACACAAAAAACCCTTCAAAAAATTAATGAATCCAGGAGCTGGTTTTTTGAAAGGATCAACAAAATTGATAGACCACTAGCAAGACTAATAAAGAAAAAAAGAGAGAAGAATCAAATAGACTCAATAAAAAATGATAAAGGGGATATCATATCACCACCGATCTCACAGAAATACAAACTACCATCAGAGAATACTACAAACACCTCTACGCAAATAAACTAGAAAATCTAGAAGAAATGGATAAATTCCTTGACACATACACTCTCCCAAGACTAAACCAGGAAGAAATTGAATCTCTGAATAGACCAATAACAGGATCTGAAATTGTGGCAATAATCAATAGCTTACCAACCAAAAAGAGTCCAGGACCAGATGGATTCACAGCCGAATTCTACCAGAGGTACAAGGAGGAACTGGGACCATTCCTTCTGAAACTACTCCAATCAACAGAAAAAGAGGGAATCCTCCCTAACTCATTTTATGAGACCAGCATCATCCTGATACCAAAGCCGGGCAGAGACACAACCAAAAAAGAGAATTTTAGACCAATATCCTTGATGAACACTGATGCAAAAATCCTCAATGAAATACTGGCAAACCAAATCCAGCAGCACATCAAAAAGCTTATCCACCATGTTCAAGTGGGCTTCATCCCTGGGATGCAAGGCTGGTTCAATATATGCAAATCAATAAACGTAATCCAGCATATAAACAGAACCAAAGACAAAAACCACATGATTATCTCAATAGATGCAGAAAAGGCCTTTGACAAAATTCAACAACCCTTCATGCTAAAAACTCTCAATAAATTAGGTATTGATGGGACGTATCTCAAAATAATAAGAGCTATCTATGACAAACCCACAGCCAATATCATACTGAATGGGCAAAAACTGGAAGCATTCCCTTTGAAAACTGGCACAAGACAGGGATGCCCTCTCTCACCACTCCTATTCAACATAGTGTTGGAAGTTCTGGCCAGGGCAATCAGGCAGGAGAAGGAAATAAAGGGTATTCAATTAGGAAAAGAGGAAGTCAAATTGTCCCTGTTTGCAGATGACATGATAGTATATCTAGAAAACCCCATTGTCTCAGCCCAAAATCTCCTTAAGCTGATAAGCAACTTCAGCAAAGTCTTAGGATACAAAATCAACGTACAAAAATCACAAGCATTCTTATACACCAATAACAGGCAAACAGAGAGCCAAATCATGAGTGAACTCCCATTCACAATTGCTTCAAAGAGAATAAAATACCTAGGAATCCAACTTACAAGGGGTATGAAGGACCTCTTCAAGGTGAACTACAAACCACTGCTCAAGGAAATAAAAGAGGATACAAACAAATGGAAGAACATTCCATGCTCATGGGTAGGAAGAATCAATATCGTGAAAATGGCCATACTGCCCAAGGTAATTTAAAGATTCAATGCCATCCCCATCAAGCTACCAATGACTTTCTTCACAGAATTGGAAAAAACTACTTTAAAGTTCATATGGAACCAAAAAAGAGCCCGCATCGCCAAGTCAACCCTAAGCCAAAAGAACAAAACTGGAGGCATTACGCTACCTGACTTCAAACTATACTACAAGGCTACAGTAACCAAAACAGCATGGTACTGATACCAAAACAGAGATATAGATCAATGGAACAGAACAGAGCCCTCAGAAATAATGCTGCCTATCTACAACTATCTGATCTTTGACAAACCTGAGAAAAACAAGCAATGGGGAAAGGATTCCCTATTTAAGAAATGGTGCTGGGAAAACTGGCTAGCCATATGTAGAAAGCTGAAACTGGATCCCTTCCTTACACCTCATACAAAAATTGATTCAAGATGGACTGAAGAGTTAAACGTTAGGCCTAAAACCATAAAAACCCTAGAAGAAAACCTAGGCATTACCATTCAGGACATAGGCATGGGCAAGGACTTCATGTCTAACACACCAAAAGCAATGGCAACAAAAGCCAAAATTGACAAATGGGATCTAATTAAACTAAGGAGCTTCTGCACAGCAAAACAAACTACCATCAGAGTGAACAGGCAACCTACAAAATGGGAGAAAATTTCTGTAACCTACTCATCTGACAAAGGGTTAATATCCAAAATCTACAATGAACTCAAACAAATTTACAAGAAAAAACAAACAACCCCATCAAAAAGTGCGTGAAGGATATGAACAGACACTTCTCAAAAGAAGACATTTATGCAGCCAAAAAACACATGAAAAAATGCTCATCATCACTGGCCATCAGAGAAATGCAAATCAAAACCACAATGAGATACCATCTCACACCAGTTAGAATGGCGATCATTAAAAAGTCAGGAAATAACAGGTGCTGGAGAGGATGTGGAGAAATAGGAACACTGTTACACTGTTGGTGGGAATGTAAACTAGTCCAACCACTGTGGAAGTCAGTGTGGCGATTCCTCAGGGATCTAGAACTAGAAATACCATTTGACCCAGCCATCCCATTACTGGGTATATACCCAAAGGACTATAAATCATGCTACTATAAAGACACATGCACACGTATGTTTATTGCGCCACTATTCACAATAGCAAAGACTTGGAACCAACCCAAATGTCCAACAGACTAGATTAAGAAAATGTGGCACATATACACCATGGAATACTATGCAGCCATAAAAAAGGATGAGTTCATGTCCTTTGTAGGGACATGGATGAAATTGGAAATCATCATTCTCAGTAAACTATCGCAGGGACAAAAGACCAAACACTGCATGTTCTCACTCATAGATGGGAATTGAACAATGAGAACACATGGACACAGGAAGGGGAACATCACACTCTGCGGACTGTTGTGGGGTGGGGGAGTGGGGAGGGATAGCATTAGGAGATATACCTAATGCTAAATGACGAGTTAATGTGTGCAGCATACCAGCATGGCACATGTATACATTTGTAACTAACCTGCACATTGTGCACATGTACCCTAAAACTTGAAGTATAATAATAATAATTTTAAAAAAAAGAAATTTGAAGAATATTCACATTTTCCATTTGCTTTATCAATAGCTACCTCAATGTTTCTAAATTATCCATCACCATAGTCCCTAGGTAATTAGACAGAGGTGCTCCAGCACTGTATTATTTAAACATCATTTCCATGCAGCACAGTCAGCCCTACCATGTGTCATTATTTTGATGGGCTTCTCACCACTTAAATGACGAAAGAGAAAAATTACAATTTCCTCTAAATTCATTTGTAGATACTTGCACAAATAATGTTTGGCTATGATCATCATAGTGAACACTGGCTGTATGTCAACTAAATCCTTGGAGATAATTTTAGCTCAATTGATGGTCCTAGTTAATTTCCCATAGGCAATTGTGAGAACGCTCTTCTTTCAAAGTGTTTTTTTTTTCTTTTTTTAGTGTTGGAAATCCCTTGCAAATTCACTTATTTTATTGGTTCTTCTTTTATTTCATTATCTATGGTCTACATTAAGAGAAAAAAAAATCCTAGGTGGTCTTAAACCATTGTAATTAGGTTTGGAGACTTGCTCTTTGTATAGTCACCAGATAAGGAAAAATGTGTGAAAAATTGGGAGATGTTTAATCTAGGGCAGAGGTTGGAAAATTGCAAATCAGTACCACCAAGTTGCTTTATAAATAATGCTATAGTGGGTCATAGCCCTGTTCATTCATTTACATATCACCTACATTCACTTTCACCCTTTGATGGCAGCATCAAGTAGTTGTGACAGAGGCTATGTAGCGCAAAAAAAAAAAAAAAAAAAAACTTGAAAAACTTAAAAGATTTTCTAACTGGCCCTTTAAGAAAAGCTTTACAGACCCTTGAGCTAGAGGGAACTTTGGCTCCTGGCAGTAGTTTAAAAAAAAATATTTAACAAGTTTGTTTTAGCTGGTCTTCTTTTAGCTAGGAATCCAACAATACGTTTCATCCCAGGACTTGTAATTAATGATGACAGTGATGTCCATGAGGCACTGAAAAGCCTTGAAGCACCTTCTGAATCAGCAAAGATTAAATCTCATTCACTATGGGTCTCTTTTGTCCAGATTCATAGCCTTAAAATTGAAAGGGACCTTCAGCATCATCTCTCACAAAAAAAAGTGGAAATCTTTTCCACTATATGTCTTACACGTGGGCTTTCAGTCTCTAATTATAGACCCCGTGGAAGCAGGTGAGCAACTTCTCATAATAGCTATACCATTATGAGCTGTGGCTCTTTTACTATTGATTGGATTGTTTTTCCCCCACACTGAGTTAATATCTCTTTCCTTGCCACTCATTTGCCCTATTATAATATTTTGACTGTTAGTAAATTATAAATATCAGAATATCTGTACTTTTTTTTTTTTTTTTTTTTTTTTTTTGAGTCAGAGTCTCACTCTGTCGCCCAGGCTGGAGTGCACTAGTGTGATTTCGGCTCACTGCAACCTCCACCTCCCAGATTCAAGTGATTCTCCTACCTCAGCCTCCCAAGTAGCTGGGGTTACAGGCACGTGCCACCATGCCTGGCCTAATTTTTGTATTTTTAGTAGAGACCGGATTTCACCATGTTGGCCAGGCTGGTCTTGAACTCCTGGACTCAAGTTATCTGCCCTCCTCAGCCTCCCAAAGTGCTGGGAGGAGTGAGCCACTGTGCCCGGCCTGTGCTTTTTATTAACAAGAATATTAATTAAGTAGAGCATTCCATCCTTCCACTCTGCTTTATCATAGTAGATAATGTTGTTCTTGAATAACAGATGCAGGTTTTGGAATCAGAGAGACTTGTGTTCAACTTACAGTTTCCCCACTAAAAAATGATTCGACCATAGAAAAATTGCTTTAACTTCTCTGAACATTGATTTCTTCATTTGCTAAACAGAGAAAAAAGCCTGAGAATCTGAAAGAAGGTACATAAGATCAAACATGGTGCCTGACATTGAGAAGCTATTATTAGTAGAAAGTAGCAGGCGTTTTAAATGTGCCATGTGCAAATGTGCAAGTGCCAGAGCATTCCCAGCCCCACACATAAGGCAGAGGCAGCATTCAGAGCATTTTAGGAACTAAAGATTATCCTAAATTTAAGATTTTATTTGGAAAGACTAACATTACATCATATATGTCATAAACATTCCAGGGCAAGAATTAATATATCTTGTTCTCTGTATGCCACGGTGCAAAACTAGGAGCTTGGTGCTTACCTTTAGCTCATGAAGATCCCCAAGGAGTAAGCAGTGTAAATATTAGACATTCTAAGTGTACACAAAAGGATATTTCAAGCAGCACACTCACCTTTTCAATTCAGATAAAAATAAATTATGCAAATAAAGAAAATGGTTAACCCACCAAGGGCCAGATTATGAGAGTATCTGTTTCTCTTATCTGGAATTACTGTGTTTTATGAAATCCAGCTATGTCTGTAGTGTCTGATTTTAATATGGCAATTCTCTCCTATTCTTGGTTCTTCTGTTTTAGGCAACATATTGAATCTCTTGGGAGAAACTCATCCTGTATCTGCTCGATTGAAAACATGAGGGTGCACATTCCAAGCTGCATATGCTCAGGTCCGAGTTTCCAAGGAAACAAAGGACTGCTCATCTATCTGCAAAACTGAACTGACGAGTCACTTTCAACTTGTTACAAACCTTGATTCTGAATCAAATTCCAGTGTGCAGTCTAAAAATTCTCACTGTCTTGTCATTTCTGCCGAGCAAACCCCTGATGCTATGAGGTTGGCAGCTGGGCAGGGATTCCCTGGGTTGTGCACTCTAATTTTTTCCTCTGCACTGTTAGTGAAATACTGTCATTGAGAGCCAGCTCCACACTGCACCTATGTGAGAAAGGCCTTGGTTTCTATCAGTAAAGTGAGACAGGGCTATGTGCATTTGGGATGCCCTGGTCAACGATATAGGAGGAAGCACAATGGTCCTCCCAACTCTCACAGTGGCCACCAGCTCTCAGGCTCACAAACCAGGCAAAGCAAAGAGCAACAGGACAACCTACTTCCCAACTTTCATAGGCACTCGGATCATAGTGGGTGATGGTATTTCTGAAGGTCTTGAATACAGGACTTCCTGACCATTCTTTAGCATTTACTGAAGAAAGTATTTCAGATGTGTTATGTTGTTTGGCAATCACAACAAGTGTTGAGATAGATACTATGATTATCTTCATTCTCCAGAAACAGGAACAGAGAGGTTAAGTAATTTCCCAAAGGTCACACAGTTTGTAAGTGATAAAACTGATTTGAAGCCAAACTATGTCACCCCAAACTCATATTTTTAACACTTTATTCCATCTTCTAAAAGGCTGGCTATTCTGTTTTTCTCTAAGTTTCAAATTAGTATGCCCATTCACTTGTTGATTCATTCATTCATCCAGCAAACATGTGCCTGCACCTATGCCAGGCTCTGTGGATATAGTATAATAGCAAACAAGAGAGATAAGATTTCTCAGGGAGCTTACGTTTTGTAGAGGAGACTAAATAAATAAGCAAGCACAAACAATGTAGAGTTTGTAATATTATCTATCCCAACAAAGGAAATCAACACTAGTGTGAGAAAATTAAATTATAAAAGACCCTAGCATTTTCAAGATACTGAAGGAGATGAGATGAAGCAGAGGTAGAGTGGGGCTGGGTTATGATGGACCACAGAGAACAGACTGGATTCTATTTTAAGTGAGGTGATAAATTCTTAAGAGTCTTTGTCATTTTTGAGGTAGAACTGTCTTTTGTTCCTATTGTAAAGAAACTACATAGGTAGGCATAAAATACACCTGTATGCCAGAGATAGAAAAATTCATATAATTCTGAACTCCAATTCTATTTCTCTAGGATAATTTTAATTGTGTATATGAAACATATCTCAATGTTCTTGAAAGACTGAAATCCACTTTTTTTTATTATTTATTGACTTATTGATTTGTGGTTAAGAAAAAAGTAGACTGAAGTAAAAATAAAGAGTGCAGGAGTATAATTGCACAAGAAGTGGGAGGGAGACTTGTTGAACAGGCAACAGCCTAAAGTGAGTATCCATGAGTGGGCTCAGGATGACCCTGCAGCTCCCCCATCACACTTGCACCCACCTCAAGGAATCCAATTCCACTTCTATGGAAAATCCCTGGGCTCCACGGGACAGAGTCTTGTTTTGTTTTACATCTGTGTGTCCATGCCTAGCCAGTATCTTGTTTTGTGCAGCCTTTCCATAGTATTTGTGGAGAGAAGGAAGAATGAAAGGAAGAAGAGAGGGAGGGGAAAAAGAAAGTGAAAGGAAAGAAGAAAGGTAAAAAGGAAGTAGCACTCTTGGTTTTGCTTCTCCTTGGCTGTTTCGTTATTCTCAGTACTCCCCAGCCCATCTTCCCGGGGTAAGAAAAAAAAAGACATCTAAAATGACACTTCCAAAAGATTAATATTTTCATTTCAACATTTCTGAAAGTATTTCAATGAAATTGCTTTCAAATGGTTTATTTTATATTAGATCATTGAGAGATAGATTAATGTCATAAACATAGGTACTAGCAAGCAATATTTTTGTCTCCTGTGTGCACATATTGTATGTTTCATATCCTCTGATAACTTGAAGTCACTAATTTAAGTCAAATTAGGGAAAGGGCAGTATAGTAATTGCTATATTTTCGGCTCCTTCTTGATAACAAATGCAGCTTCTTTTTTCCCCTCCACCCATATATGAGTCTTCTTTTTCTTTGGCAAAGATATAATAGCACTGCTCTACATGAACAAAAATATTTTTACTGGCTATGTTATCACTGAGAAATGCATTGGGAAAATGTAAAAATATTTCACCTTTATGTTGAAGAAAATAAACACAGTGGATTAGATAAAATTTGCACAGCTCTTGACATGTGCCATATGTAACATTTGGGAAACATCAAGAAAGAGGCTTTGACTTCTTCTGAGAATCATAGACTCTGGCACTGGAGGGGGACTGATCCACCACCCCACCTCACTCCAGCAATTTGGGCAAACAAGACCTAAAGAAATCGAAGGATAATCTAAAGTTTACATTATTAATGGAAGAAACAAGACCAGAACCCTTGTTATTTCAGACCCAGCCCAGTGGAAAGCCCATTACAAAACTGCCTGCCTGCCGCTTCACTGCAGATTATGGGAGTCAGAACTGGCAGGAAGGCATCAGAGCTCTGGAATAAGGACTACTAGACTTCAAGTCCTGGCCTAGACACTTACTGCCTCTATGAGCCTGGGCAACATACTTTAACCTATGTAAGCCTAAGAGGTTTTTTCCATAAAATGAGATTTAATAGTACCAACCTCGACTATGCGCGGTAGCTCACGCCTGTAATGCCAGCACTTTGGGAGGTCAAGGCGGGTGTATCCCCTAAGTCCAAGAGTTTGAGATCAGCTTGGGCAACATTGTGAAATCCTGTCTCTAGAAAAATACAAAAATTAGCCAGGCGTGGTGGTGCGCACCTGTAGTCCCAGCTACTTGAGAGGCTGAGGTGGGAGGATTGCTTGAGCCCAGGAGGCAGAGGTTACAGACAGCCAAAATCATGCCACTGCACTCCAGGCTGGATGACAGAGTGAGACCCCATATAAAAAAAAAAAAACACATATATATACACATAATATTATATATATGTATACATTATGGTATCAACCTCAAACATTTGTTCAAATATCAAATAAAGTACTTAATTTAAAATACTGGCACATAGTAATTGCTAAATAAATGTCATCCATTACTAATATTATATCATTATTAATTATTATTATTCAAACAAATGAGACATGATAGTCTTAGTTTTGCAAGGTTTTTTTGTTTGTTTGTTTTTATTTTTGTTTTTGGAGACATGGTCTTGTTCTGTTAACCAGGCTGGAGTGCAGTGGTGAGATCATGGCTCACTGCAGCCTTGACTGCCCAGGCTTAAGCAATCCTCTCACTTCGGCCCTCCAAGTAGTGAGGACTGCAGGCATGCACCACCATGCCCAGCTAATTTTTTAAATTTTTTCATAGAGGTGGGGGTCTCACTATGTTACCCAGGCTGGTCTGGAACTCCTGGGCTCAAGTAATCTTCCCACTTCAGACTCCCAAAATGCTGGGACAACAGGTGTGAACCACCATGCCTGGCCACTAGTAACTTTCAAATAAACTTTTTGGTAAAATGGAAATTCTAAGTTCTAATATATGGACATAAAACTTTGCTCAGCAATCTTCTAATTGTCTGATTCTAATAATCTAAATATTAAGTATGCTTTTTGACAATTTTTCAAATTCCAATAAATTTAAAAATATGTTACTAAGGTAAGAACTGTAGAAAATAAACAAGAAGTGACCCTTGGCCAGGCATGGTGGCTCACGCCTGTAATCTCAGCACTTTGGGAGACCGAGGTGGGCAGATAGCTTGAGCCCAGGAGTTTGACACCAGCCTGAGCAACACAGTGAGACCCCCATCTCTACAAAAAATGCAAAAATTAGCCAGGAGTGCTGGTGAGCGGCTGTATTCCCAGCTGTTCAGGAGGCTGAGGTGGGAGGATCACTTGAGCCTAGGAGGTGGAGGTTGCAGTGAGCTGTGATAGCCTGGGTGACACAGTGAGACTCTGGCTCAAAAAAAAAAAAAAAAAAAAAGGAAGCAACTCTTGCAATCAGAGACCTTGGAGTCTAGTGGGAGAGAAAGATATGAATATTAATGAGGCTTATAAAAGACAGAGTGTGGTGTATATGCTAGAAGAGAGATGACAAAGAGGGACTGTGGGAACAGAGCAGGAGAAGGAATGCAGGCTGAGGAAAGCAGAGAAGTCTTCATGGAAGAGAAGGCATTTGCTCTGAGCCCTGAAAGGATGTGGAAACTGGAGGAAATGATGTGGGCAAAGATCCAAGCGGCAGGTCCTCTGTGATCCAGGGAGCTCCAAGCTGTGTGTCCCAGGACTGTGTAAAAGCCCAGGCCCTCAGAAATAAGGGCAGATTAGCAAGTGCTGAAGAGCACTGTGAGGCTGAGCGACAGTGCGTGGGAGGTGAGAAGACTGCAGTTAGTGAAAGATGAGGCTGCAAGGGTGGGTTTGAGCCAGAAGAGCATCAGTGTGGGATGTGCAGACTCTGGAGCCAGACCACAGATAACCCAGCTCTGCGTCTTTCGTGTCATGCAATGTTGGCAAATTACTTAACTTCTCCGTACTTCAATGTCCTCATTTATAACACAGGGATGATAGTTGCCTATCTCATAGGGTGGTTGTGAGAATTAAATGAGTTACTACCTATAAAGCACTTAGACCAGTACCTGGGATATGGTTAGAGTTCAGTAATTGGTGGGTATCACCATCACTGCCATCATCATCATCATTAACATTACCTTTAGGGATATTTAGATGCCATGCTGGAGATTCAAGCTCTACAGAAGAAACAGTGATCCAAAGCTACATCATAGTCAAAGCACTACTTTATGAAGATGACTTTAGTGAATTGATGTCAAAAAGGAACATGGCTTTTAACTACCACCAGAAATAGGGGAAATTTAGGTTACAGAAAATAAAGATCAATTTGCCTAATAAATTAAAGATCTGTGTTATGGGCCAGTAAAAATTGTGTTGGCAGTTTTTATTTTCCAGCTATATAAGGAATAGATAAATGCATTCTGGTCATAAAAATATAACAACTGCTGAGGCAAATCAAATTTAAAAAATGAAAGCTCCCTGTCTCCCAGCTCTCAGGCTCACTCTTGTCTAATTCACAGTGTAGGATTTAGACAAGTGTTCCCAAGCTTGTTTCTAAACACTTATAATTTTAAGTACATAAAACTTTTAAGCTGCCCATTTTACAATTTTTCTTTTATTTAACAATATATTTAAAGATCTTTACATGTAGTACGATAGATCTGTTTCATCCCTTTTAACTGCTGCATAATATTCCAGATATGGCTATTCCTTACCTCACTTCATTAATCATTTTATTCATGAACATTTAGGTTATTTCCCATTTTTCATTTTTATAAACCAGAATGCAATGGATTGTTCTACATATGTTTTTGTACATATACATGGTTAGATATCTATCTCTGTAGGTCAGATACTCAGTAAGAGAATTGCCGCTTAAAATAATATAACCTTAATTTTTGATACACCCTGCAAAGTTGGCCTCTGAAAAGTTGGTACCAAGTTACACAACCATCAAAAATGAGTGAGTGTCCTTTAATAACTCAAAGTTTAAAGTAATAATCAGGTTCAAATTCTAGACTATTTATATAATTGCTTTACTATATAATTTACTATATAATTGCTTTACTATATAATTTACTGTATAATTGCTTTACTACCCTAGACTGATAATTTTTAAACTTTTTGGGGTCACACATCATTTTGAGAGCCTGATAAAAATTATGGATTCTGTCTAAAGAAAAAAAACACACAGGCACAAATATACTGAACTTTTACATTTCACTGGATGTTTCATAGTCCCAAAAAGCTTGGCTCTAGATTAAGAACCTCTATTCTGGATAATCCAAAGGTTGTGCATTTTTGTGTGTGATGAGTGAGCCTTGCCACCAAGCCCTGAATATCTTTGTGCGCCCTGCTGAGAACCCTTTGCATTCCCTTGCTTTTCTACCGAAAACAGGTGGCATGAGATTGGGCAGAGCAGTTGTCCCTTTCCTCTGCTGCACCTCCATCTGGGAGAGGAAAGTCTGCTTTCACATGTATCTTATTCAAGCCCTTTTGTTCCTCAGCTCTCAGTGAGCATGCTTGTGTCTGAGTGTGCAGTGTGTGTGTGTGTTTGCTCATACACCTATGTTCAGGGAAGGGCTTTGCAGCATCTTAACATAAAACCAGGCTGACTGGGTGCAAACTTCCAACCCTGACACTAACCAGCTATGTGACCTTGAGGAAGTCATTTAACCATATTGGCCATACTGGCCAATAGAATTTTCTGCATTGATGGAAATGTTCTATAATCTGTCCTGTCCAATATAGTAGTCCCTAGCCATATATGACAATTGATCACTTGATACGTGGCTAATGTTACATATGAGAGATAATTAATTTAAATTAAAATAACCACATATAGCTCACAGTTATTATTTTGGGAGGTACAAATCTGATGTATTAGTTTTCTTACCTGACAAATAGAAATAATAATAGTTCCTGCCTTATATAAGTATTGTTAGAAATAAACAAATTAGGCCAGGTGCAGTGGCTCACACCTGTAATCCCAGCACTTCGGGAAGTTGAGGCAGACAGATCACCTGAGGTCAGGAGTTCGAGACCAGTCTGGCCAACATGGTGAAACCCCATCTCTACTAAAAATACAAAAATTACCCGGGCATGGCGGCATGCACCTGTAATCCCAGCTACTCAGGAGGCTGAGGCAGGAGAATCTCTTGAACCCGGGAGGCAGAGGTTGCAGTGAGCCATTGCACTCCAGCCTGGGCAGCAGAGGGAAACTGCGACTCAAAAGAAAAAGAAAAAGAAACAGAAACAGAAAAAGAAAAGAAACAAATTGTACATATATACACACATACATATATGCACATATACATGTATATATAAGGTACTTAGGACAGCGCCTGGTACCTAGCAAGTGCTACATAAGTATTTGCAATTACTATTATGGAACACTAGTGATAGAGTATCACTAGTGTTACTAGAACCACTAGTATGATAAAGTTATTGAGAAAGAAACAAACATGATATATGGCTTCCACCTTCAAGGAACTTAAAATCTCATTGAGGAGACAATATATTCATGTATGTGTGTGTAAGTTATATTTATATGTGTACACACTCAGTACACTCAGTAGCATCAATGTTCAGTGATATTTTAAGTAAAAAACTTGTGCCATGTGTGTCAAAATAGTACCAAAGGAAGAGATAATAAACTGAACTCCTTTGTGGAAGCATTCTGAATTGAACTACTGAACTGAACTTAAAGGATACACAAGAGTTATTTAATCAAAAAGGGAAAACAAGATTCAAAAAATAAAGCTGGAAGTATAATGGAAATGATAAAGGTTCATTGGAGGACACAGAGTAGGCCTGTGTGGCAGGAAGGTTAATGGAAGTTTCTAATAATTAAAATCTTAGGGTAGAAGAATTGGAGTCAGATGACCAGAGGTCTTCGATGTCGGGATAAGGAGATGAATTCATTCACCAGACAAAGGAAAAACATTTGAAGATTTTGAGGGTAGACACAGTAGAAGCTTCTAGAATCAACAGGAGAAAGCAGGAGAAAAGAAAGGCGGACTGCAGACATTTAAAAAATATGTCAGAAAAGTGGGGTCGGGGCAAGGAGGACCAGGGACTGGCAACTAGTGTTTCCTTCTTGGGAAGGAATTTCCTTTCCAAATTTCTCCCCGTACATTCTTCCCTCATTCCTTCTGTTGGAGACTATAAAACTCCTTCCTACAACCTGCCCTTCTGTCTACAGTGATCCTTTGAGCTTCCTCACTGACCTTGCTCTATTTATTCCTTTATCTCTTCTCTCAAGGACAGGTTGTTTAAATGTTTGCTTGTTTTTGCTGTTGTTCTGTTGTTTTGATTATAGAAGTAATAAGTACTCAGAAAATTTTTTAACTACTGAAAACGTTAAAAGTACAGAAAAAAATACCAACTCCTACCACCAAGATCGATTGCATCTTTAGTCCGAAATGTTCACTATGTACAGAATTTCTTTATTCATTAATTCATTTCTTCCTGAAATACTTGGATCAAGACTGAGCCTTTTACAACATGCCCAAAGAGCCTAATACAGTACTTTACATCTGACAGAAGTTTAGTAGGTGTTCTTCAAATGAATAAAGAATGAGTGCAAAGTTACTCAGAATTTCATATGCCACAACTTACTTGAAAAGTATGGCAATTTCATGCCAAATACTTTATTATGAATCACTCTGGGAAATCTATACCTGTTATAAACATTTTATCATTTCTTCCTTAACATATAAATGAAACTAAAACTCATTTCTATGGATGCACAGAAATACATAAAAGTAGGTGAATGAGGATGCCCACATTCTTTTATTCATATTTTGCTCACACCAACGAATCAAGCCAGTATCTAAGTGACTTATACAATACCTGACTATTGACAAACACACCCTCTTTGTGGATAGTTCTGCATGCTCTGTTGAGTTTCACTGTTGATAGCTACTAAAAATCACTCAACCAGACAAGTCCACCCAAATGAAGAGGCCTGTTTATAGCTGTTAGACACATAGCACTAAACTCAAACCCCAAATCTTCCGATTCATTTAGGCCAAAAACGCTGGAGGATTAGGTGTGGGTCTTGCATTCTTGGTCACAAAATCAAGGGTACAAGTTTGGTTCTGCCCATGGGTTTTAGTCACCTCATAAAATTGAGATGGATTTGGAAGCACTTTGCTCTATCAGAGCTTCCCATCAGCAGGCCTACCGAACATCAAATAAATTTGTGATGACTCTCAAGAGGGCAGCTAATAAACAAGATAAAATCTTTCTTTTGTGAGCTTCAATGGGTAATACAGTTAAAACATGGAGTTACATATTAATAAAAGAGAGTCATTTAGTTTATTACAAAGGTACACCAGATAGTCACAGCAAACACTGAATATGGCAAAATGAATAAACTAAAAAATGTTAATCACTTTTATTTGCAGTAAGCTTCAGCACCTGTCATTTTTAAAAAAACTTCTGAATAGCTGTTAAATGGAAGAATAGAATTTAGGGCTTATTATCAACATGTGCTTGTATTTAATGTAATACATTATTATTACATGAAGTCACATATATCACAAGTTATATATATATTTAGGAAGTCAAATATATTCTACAACTAATATATATATAATATATTATATATTCTACTATATATAATATTGTATATATAATATATATTATTATACATTAGAATATGTATATATTCTACTATATACATAATATTCTATATATAGAATATATAGAATATATTATATATATATTGGTTGTAGAATATATTTGACTTCCTAAATTGGCTTTGTCCCAATGTCTTAATTCAGGCTGCTATAACAGAATACCATGGACTGGGTGACTTAAACAACAAACATTTATTTCTCACAGTTCTGGAGGCTGGGAAGTCCAAGATCAAGGCACTGGAATATTTGATGTCTGGCTGCTTCCTGGTTCACAGCCAGTTTCTTGCTTTATCCTCATGTGGTGAAAAGAGGGTGAGAGCTCTCTGAGGTCCCTTGGATAAGGGCCTTAGTCTGATTCATGAGAGCTCCATCCTTTTTACCTAATCATCTCCTAATGTCATCACATTGGGGATTAGGATTTCAACATGAATTTGGGGGGAATCCAAATATTTAGTCCACTGCACCCAGTTAAAGGGGTTTTGCTGCTTTTGCATTTTAATTCTACTCTTTTCATCTCTGACTTTTCTTATGGCTTTTCTTTTTTATTCTACTTTCAACATCTTGAATTTGCAATGATTGATTCCTTATTTTTCATGTATAATTCTTTATAACATTGTTCTAGTTGATTCTTAAAGTCCCTTAGTAAGCTGACCACAGCTATATTTCCAAACAGACTTCCATTTTTTTTCTCAATCTGCTGCAGTCAAGGCTATCTTACCCACCTTTCTCACCTCTCTAGCCAATTTATGGCATAAGGAGCTTTCTCTTGTCTAAACTTCCATTTCCCATAAACTCACCATGAGCAGTTAGCTGATTGCTTCACAGGCTTTCTTTACTTGTTGTTTTGTTTTTTGCTTTTTTGAGATATAATTTACATACTATACAATTCATACTTTTAAAATGGACAATGTAATGGTTTTTACAATATTCCCAAATTCATGCACCCATCATCATTATCTAATTCCAGAACATTTTCATCATTCCAAAAATAAATTTATACCCATTAGCAGTCACTCCCCATTTCTCCTTCCTTCTAGACCCTTAGAACCACTAATCTACTTTATCCTCCAACTTTTGTTTTTCAACATTGCTTTCGCTGCTGTGGTTCTCTTACATTTCCATGTGAATTTTAGGATAAATTTCTTTTAAAAAACCAACTGGGATTTTGACAAAGATTGAATCTGTGGCTCAATTTGGTGAGTATTGCTATCTTAGTAATATTGTCTTACAATCCATAAACATGGATGTCTTCCCATTTATTTAGGTCTTCATTAGTTTCTTTCCATAATGTTTTAAAGTTTTCAGTGTACAAGTTAAGCACTTCTTTTTCTGAAAAATTTATCATGGGCTTTAGTTTTGAATCTCTCTAACTCAAGTTTCTACATATCAAGTACCATGGCTTCTTTCCCTTTTAAATTCATTGTGCAACTGTTAGTTCTTGCATTGGTTTTTAAAATAAAGAATAAATACTTTCCATCAAAATTTAAAGCTTCTGGCCAGGCACGGTGGCTCACACCTGTAATCCCAGCAATTTGGGAGGTCAAGACAAGCAGATCATTTGAGGTCAGGAGTTCAAGACCAGCCTGATCAACATGGAGAAACCCTATCACTACCAAAAATACAAAAATTAGCTAGGCATGGTGGCAGGTGCCTGTAATCCCAGCTACTCAGGAGGCTGAGGCAGGAGAATCCGCTTAAACCCAGGAAGCAGAGGTTGCAGTGAGCTGAGATGGCACCACTGCACTTCAGCCTGGGTGAGATAGAGTGAGATGCCATCTCAAAAAAAAAAAAAATTTAAAGCTTCTTCCTTAAATATGGCTTTCATACCCAGAGTACTATATGCTTTCCTACTCCATGTCTTTGCTCTCTCTTCTTCCCACTTAGATTGGCTTGTCTCCTCAACTCTGCTGGCAGAGTCCTTAGGATTTTTAAGATGTTGATTAACTGTTACCTTCTTCATGAAACATTCTCACCATTTCCTCTTCCTCTCAATATTTTATTCATTCCTCAGATACAGCTAATTGCAGTAGATCTTTAATATAATATCATAGTTGCATATGACAGCTACTCAGTATGTATGTCATCACTACTCCCAGAATATAAGCGTATTTCAGGGTTCTTCTTAGTCATCCTTCTATTCCCATACATCTTAGCCTATTACTTCCAAGTTAGAATTGTTCAACTTACTTCTATTGCCTAAATCAGAATAATGCAAAATAGAAAGTGACTACCAGGACACTGGATCATCATTTAACAAGCAACTTAAGTTTAATAAGCAACTTAAGCATTTTAATTAGCTTTCTGTTGTGTTCCGTAAAGTCCCTGCCTGTTTCTAATTACTTCCTTTCCTATACCCTGCAGCAAACCCTTAGAAAGTTTTTCCAACCAGATTCAACCACATCTGTGTAAGCGACTGTGTTTTGTGGTACTACATACGGGTCACATAGTTTCTGAAATAACTCACTACGAAATGATTATTTCTTCCCCCTTTCTTTAAGCTCTATTAATCCAGATTGGAAAAAAGGTTCATGTTGACACTCTTCTGCCTAATTAACTTGTTTTAACTGTATTCAACTCCATAGTGCTGATCTACGATTTATCAGAAAGCCTCTAAGCTAAGTTATAAATGTAATGTTTTCAAATCTGCCTTAAGTACAATCACTCTAATGGTAAATACCAAATTATGTTCCATTTGGGATACAAACCAAGAACATAAAAAGTAAGAATAAGAATTCTTAGCTGTGTTTAGGCTGGGTGCAGTGGATCACGCCTGTAATCCCAGCACTTTGGGAGGCCAAGGCGGGCAGATCACGAGGTCAGGAGTTCGAGACCAGCCTGGCCAACATGGTGAAACCCCATCTCTACTAAAAATACAAAAATTAGCCAGGCATGGTGGTGGGCGCCTGTAATCCTAGCTGCTCTGGAGGCTAAGGCAGGAGAATTGCTTGAACCTGGGAGGCAGAGGTTGCAGTGAGCTGAGATTGTGCTACAGCACTCCAGCCTGGGCAACAGAGTGAAACTCCATCTCAGAAAAAAAAAAAAAAAAAAAGAATTCTTAGCTGTGTTTTCCATTTGGCAAAACAATACAAATGACTCAGCAAGCATGTCCGCAAGATTGTAGCTAGGGTCTTTCTCCTTTCTGTGGAAAGAAAGATTAATACTCAGAATGCATTTTTACATCAGTTTTTATAAGTTGATATTAAATTATTGTGAGATTTGATGTTTTACTGCTTTGTTTCGTATTTTTAAGGAGGTTGTTTAATTTTTTTAATGGCACTTAGCAGGTCTCTAAATGAAGTGTGACAGATGTTTTCACCAATTCACAGTATTTAGTGGCTGAGGGTGAGACACACAACTGCGATTCTAACAAGAATATGACACTGGAGAGGATATCTATGAGATGACTGGCAGACTCCACACCAATGATCCTGACAGGTCAGTATTTTACTGGGAACTCACTAGACTAAGCCCCTCAAGGAAAAGGCCCACATCTAAGTTATTGTGTGTCTCTATGCCTAGCACAGCTCTTATTCCTCAGTAAGCACCTCATGCATGTTGAGTAACCAGGACCAAATTCCAGTTTTTATATTTACTGTGCCAACACATACTGAAGGCCTCTTGAGTGAAAAGCTCTATTTGAGTCATGGTGAGTAAATAAAAAAAGAAATGTCCTTGGTCACAAGCAAATTACAATCTGATGGCACAGAAAAGAACAACACAAGACAATATTTCACACTAGAGAAATACATTGGCTTTCTTAATAACAGTTTAAAATTTTTGAATTATTCTTTTGTAGATTTTAAGGCACTGATGTATACAATTCTTTTTTATGTTCCCAAGAAATTATGAAGAAAGTCTAATATTATTGAATCCATGGAACATATTGATTCCAGAGCTGGAATAAGAATTTGCATGCTTTTTTCTTTCAATATTTCTGCTTTTTTTGGATAATGCTTGGTTGATTACTGCAAGTTCTGCTGGTTTAAAACAGTCAAGACGTACATTTTATTCACATGATCACAGATATTAAGATCTCATTGTTCTTTAATTTTATATATGTTCAAGTTTAAATAACTATTCTACTCTTTGACAAAATGTTTAATTAGAGATTTGGGGGTGGGGGACATATGGGAGGGATTGCAGGAATGCTTTCAGACTACCTTCCAAATGACTCTTTACTCTAAAAGCTCTCCATTACCCACCAAACTAAGTCATTCAGCATCTATCTATTATCAAACACTTATTTTAGACCAAGGGATGGACCTTGATTCTTAGAAGATATTTGACCACTGGATCTCAATCAATAAATCATCAAAACCATTTTTTCAACTTCTCACTTTCAAATTGCTGTTTTGATAATAATCACCTTTTTCAAAAATTATCAAAAATGATAATTTTTGATGTGATCATCCATGTTTCCCTACATTGACTCCAAAAATAGTACATTGCAGTGGTTCTAAACATGAATTCAGGCACCAGATCAGCTGAGTTTTAATCCTGTGCCATCGCTTATAAACTATGTAACTGGGCAAGTTTCCTAACCTCTGTGGGCCTTCCTTTCTTTATCTGTAAAATAAAGATAACAATAATACCAACTTCATAGAACTATGGTGAGGATTAAGCAAATTACTATATCTAAAGTACTTAAAATAAAACTTGGCATAGAATAAATCCTTTCTATATTTTTGTTGTCATTAGTAATTATATATTTCTAAAGTACGTGGCAGTCATATTGTATAAAGACTTCACAAAAATTTTGAGATCAGTCAGTAACAAGTTCAGCCTCATTACCTGCACCAAGTACCACAGATAGATTTAAGTTCCCACTACAAAAACAAGATCTGCAAAATTTCATATAGGGATTGAAACTCTAATACAGACCTTTTGCTCTTAAACATAACCATTTACCACATCTTCAATTTTCTACTTTCCCTTCAAGTCTGAATATATGTCACATATATTTTAAGATTTAATTCTAACTCCCTTAAAATATAATAATCAAGAAATACAATTGGAGAAATATGCCAATCACACTTCTACAATTGTCCTTCAAAAATTTTATTACATTAACCTTCTTTCTTTTTGTTCCTGTGAAGACTTCACATGAATATAGATTTGGGTAAATTAATATAGTTCATCTCTATTGGTAGCTCTTATTAATTTCTGTTAACTAAATGTATGCAGCAATTTTTATTGGAAAATGTCTTTTCCTTAATTTTTCCACTTATGCTAACTGTGTTCTGGGAGCAGTGGCAACATTTCTTTTTAGAATCCTTTTCTTTTTTTAGGTTTGGGTTGAATTAAATGATGAAAGGAACTAAATAATACCACAGATGATACAGATGGCTTGCACCAGTGTGGCAACAGTTTAATTAGTAACTCTACAATTGCTGGACAATCTTTAATTTTTTTGTGATGACATTATTATTTTAAAGAAAAGTCAAACAAATACTTGGTTCTTTAAGATTTTCACAGCAGCACTTTATATATGCCCTATACATTTTTATATAATTTATAATAAAATATGTGATATACTTTCTTTTCTAGGCACGTTACTCAATCTGATGTCAGAAAGCTTCAGCATGACTTAATTTTTGAAGTCAAAGCTTATGGGAAATAGCAGCAATTTCCAGTGACCTGATAATACAAAAGAAAACAGCATAAATGTGTGTCTTGGAGGTAAGTGGATGCTAGTGTAGGCCTTGTAAGTTAAAAGCAACATTTTATAATCTCGGCAAGATGTAATGGGTAGTCAAAGTAATGAAGCTAACCCAGGCATAATGATTAATCTCTGTGTGAGTCACGACCCTGGCAGCTGCATTCTAAATGAACTGCAATCTATATAATGCATTCTCAGGAAGACCAGACAACAAGAACTTGCATTAGTCCACAGTGCAGATAGTAAGACTGCATGTAGAAGCATACTCAGCTCTGCCCTAAAAGAGCAGAGGTCTAGGTTGAGCCATATTCTTAAAGGGATAGTGAAGTTTCATGGATATTTACTGGCTCCAGTTTATCAAAACGAAGTGTGGCATTAACCCTTACCTGATTCAACTAACAGCTGGAATATTTAATGACGTCTCCATGGGAAAGGTAACACAGAGTGGGATCTTGTAAGATTGGTAGGAGCATAAAAGCCATTCTGAGTAAGAGATACAGCATAAACAAAGCTATCACAGTGAGAATTCATAAGGTTTATTTGAGGCAAATTGACCACCTCTGCTAAGTGAAAGAATAGAATTGATGTTAAGAATGGTAAAAGATAAAAATGTCAAGTTTAGCCCATAAGTAAAACAATTTAGCAATCCTCTTTTAGAAAGGCTGGCAAGGCCTGTTGTAACTAACCAATGATAGGATAATTGGCATTATTATTTGGAGGAGGCTAGCTATTGGCAATGAACCTCATTGTTCTGGCAGACAGTTTTCAGAGTACACAAATAGATAATCTGGAGAATGGATCAGGAAACTTACAAGAGAGAATATTTTTCAGGTAGAAAAATGGTAAGATGGGCTTCTTTATAACGACTAGACAATCTGCTTTGCAACAAAAACTCAAAGTTAGTACAGTGTCATGGAATGGGTTCTGCACTGGATGACAGGGGACATGGAAATTAGTCCTGGCACTGCCGACACCTGGCTCAGGACCGATTTCCATGGGCTGCAGTTATCCATAAAAGAAAGATGTTGGGCCAGATGATTCCTGAGGACTCATCTTTGTACAACACTTACACATGACACTTTGAAACATGCCTATGCTGATGGTCAGAACTTCATTGCAGTCAGGAGCCATCACTTTGACAAACACCCTTGAAAAATGCGCTCATTGCCTATCTATGTTTATACACTTTTATTTTCTAAGCACATATATGACTGCAAAAATAACCCCCAGTCTGAGTGTTCCAGTCTCATAACCAGCAAGGGAAGATGCATATGATGATGGTAACTAAGGACTATATATGTATTAACTCAATCCTTCCCATGGTACAGATAAACTGAGGCATAGAGAGGTTATATAATTTGCCTGAAGTTGCACAGCTAATAAGTGACTGAGCTGGGATTAGAAGATAAGCTGTGGGGCTTACGGTATGCAGTCTTACCCTCTTTGCAAGTCCTGCCTCTCTAAACATGGTGGAGCTGTGCCAGGGCTGGTGTGAGAACTCAAGATAATGTCTTGGATAAAACATCCTTTTCAAGGGAACTGGTGGTAAAAGGCCTTGTTTCCAATGAGTGCTTGTGGCCACTGTGTTACAAGATTCCCCCAAAAAGTTGTTCAAGGCCATATCCTTGATAGCAATTTGCTTGCATATGTGAGGTCTGACTTCCATTTAGAACCATATTGTCTCCAGTCCCACTAGCCTGTAGAGATTTTCCCTTTTGACCTCTCCAGATATCAACGGCCCATGTCAGCAGACACACTTTAGCCTTTTATTTCCCACTCTGTCCTCTTCCTCAATATTTGTCCCAGTCAAATTTAGCTTGGGGTGGGAGAGAGTGAAAAAGTGTATGCAGCTAGTCTGCCTTCTGAAATCAAACCTGACACATCTGCTTTCTGCATACTTGAAAAGCCAATAACCCTTTGGTTTCCTGAACATTTCACCTTGAGGATCTGGGAAAGAAGAATCAAGAGTGACTCTTCAGGGATCATAATCCTGACCAAAGGCCCCTCCCCAAAATATTAATTCATTCTCTCTAATGCTTGCATGACAGTCTAAGGTCACTCCTAAAATATGTCAGCTGCTCTTCAAGCTGATGGAGGTATGTGTCATTAGAATCTCTTGTTAAAAGCCCCAAGTACTTCTCACTCTGACCAGGGTGTCAGAGGTAAAAAGTCCATGAGGGTTTTATCTGCTGATCTAGCCAAGCCTTCCACAGCCACACAACCTCCAGATGGCAAGTTGTCTACCTTTAAGTCACTCTTAGAAGATCTTCAAATGCTTATTGCAAAGGTGACATACTTTCCTTGCAGCTCATTTTACTACATTAAAAACGTTAAATGTAAGCGTCTCTTGAGATGCTTTTTCTCCCTTCAAAAATTATTTCTCTAAATTAAAATGTGTTTATAGAATTTCAGACAAGAATTAAGCAATCCCTTCTTTTTCACCTGCCAGTGGATGTCTGAGTGCAGACAGTCTTTCTGAGAGCAGGAGGTCCCCAGGGTTACTAGTGTAATTCTTTTTACTCTGGGGTGCTCAAGCACAGAATTGCCTACAATCAATTTGCTTTCACATCCTGGCATTAAACTCACTGTATATAAAAGTATCACAAGTATTTTCAATATAATTCTAAGTAGCAGTGATTTAAAAGGCTTTTTATTGTAATGAAAAAAATTACACGGCATAGTAAAAGCTGTACAGCCTATTTGACTGAATCTAATCAAACACATGTAAGATTCTCCATAACCTCAAAATGGGTAAAAATGACTTAAAAATTAAGAAGGACAATTGATAGGAGTCTTTTTTATATATGACAGATGAAGCAATATACCTAAACAATATTTTGACCTTCTGGTTTCTAAAAATACAGAATGAATCATAATTTAACTTAGTGCTATAGGAAAGCAGGGACCTTTCAAAGATATAGCTCTAGCTATAAAACTATAGGTATTGACAACCTATAAATCGCCTAAGTATACAGCTATTTTTCGAGGCAAAACCAAAAGACTTCTAATAAAATATATGTTATTAGTTGTCAGGAGTACAGATGATGTCTACTGTTGCTGTTTGATTAGAAGGCAGGAAGCATGACTTAGACCTCTACAACCACTGCTATTCAAAACAGGCACCATTAATAGCCAGGTACACACAATACCCTTGAACCTGAACATAAGTATAACATAAATATAAAAATATTATTATAACTTTCATGCAGTACCTGACACATAGTAGGCCCTCAATAAATATTTTTTGAATGAATGAAAGAATAAATAATGAATAAAACAATATCATAGGCAGTCTGCTTTTCTGTACTATTTTAAAAGAGTTATTTTCACTTTTGTCTTTAAGAGAAATGAGTAAAGCAAATTAGAAAACTGAATTACAAACTGTGGCTTGATATCTGTTTGATATACAGACTACAAAACCATCTCTTCTGACTTGGTTCTCAACCATTGGTTCCAAGTCTTCCAGGTGTTTATGTAAAGGCAGGGCTCTCCTCCCACCACCATCAAATGGCATGGTACTGAATCCCACAAGAGCTAACGGAAATAAGACTGAGTTTATTATTTTATTAACTTAAGAGGTAAAAGAAATAGAGTTGCCAGATAAAATGCAGGAAGCCCAATTAGACTGAATGACAGATAAACCATGAATAATATTGTAGTATAAATCTGTCCTAAATATTCTATGAGACATATTTATACTAAAAATTACTTATGGTTTATCTGAAAGTCTATGTTAATTTGATACTATGTGTTTTTATTTGCGAAATCTGGCAACCCCAGAAGGAAAGCAAAAGTTCTGACTAAACACCAGTTGTTTCCATACATCTAGACTCTGGTAGGATAGGTGAACCTTTGAGTAAGAAGCAATGGCACAATTATCCTGATCCATTATTCAGTGATGGCCAACTTTTCGTACTTCACTAAAATGATATTTTTAAAGACCCTTTATCTTGCAGCCATGCTGCAAGTTGAATAATGCTTCTAAAGACACTGATAGCATTACACGTAGACGGTGAAAGATTATGAACAGTGAAGAAAGCAAAGACAGAAAATATATCAAAAGGCAGAATAAACATTTTTTACATTAACAGTCCCTTTTAAGAGGATATTGGTAGCTTATATGTTTCTATAAACTTATATTCAGATAGATCAAAGATAAAAATGACCTCTCGAAAAGTCTTGAATTTTGATACAATGTCAACTGTGTTATTATACTGTGAAAGAAATTTAGTGTTTATGAAAGGTGGCAGATTGATTGATTGAATGATTATTAATATGTATTACATACCAGTAAGAAGCTAGAGGCTATTCAAACATGCAGGCCAGGTCCCCATGGCCTAAGAAGGAAGCGGCCTATCTTGGAGTGGTGGGTTACAAGGTCTTAAAAGGTCAGGATGACATATGTTGTTGCCAAGCAGTGGGTTGAGATATTTGTTCAAATGAGATCTGACAATCCACAAAAGACAGCTAGATAGAAAATGCTTAAAACTAAGTTTATCATCTAAAAACTAAAATTGGAACTTATCCTTCTATTTCAACAAAGGGAGGCATTATATATATATTCATATATATACACATACACACACATATATATGTATAGCTCACAAACATTCTATATATGTGTATATATACACACACACCTCTACATACATATATATGTATATATATTCTTCTTCCTTCCCTTTGTGTTAATAATCTAGATTTGGCTGGGCGCGGTGGCTCACGCCTGTAATCCCAGCACTTTGGGAGGCCAAGGCAGGTGGATCATGAGGTCCGGAGATGGAGACCATCCTGGCTAACATGGTGAAACCCCGTCTCTACTAAAAATACAAAAAAATTAGCCAGGCGCGGTGGTGGGCGCCTGTAGTCCCAGCTACTCAGGAGGCTGAGGCAGAAGAATAGCGTGAACCCAGGAGGCACAGCTTGCAGTGAGGCGAGATTGAGCCACTACACTCCAGCGTGGGCGACAGAGCGAGACTCTGTCTCTGAAAAGCTGTAGAAATACTGTTTTCACGGTTTGGAACTCTACTGAGAAAGAAGGGCCTTATTCTGAGGCCCGGATCAAGCTCTAGTGTTGGTATTATCAGGAAGCACTTTAACCATGTCTGCTAAGGCCTGAAACTGTGAACACAGGGGAACTCACTCTTCTTGGTGGGGCTTTGCTTGATAGTTGGACATCAAGGGGGCCCTTGAAATAGAACTTTTATTCTCAGAAAACACAAACACACACATATAATATTTCATAAAGTTTTCATAATAGCACTGTATGATCGGCATTATTTTTTTCATATTACCAATAACAATCTGATAGGATTAAGAGAATTGAAATAGTTGCCCAAGATCACAGAACCAAAACTTGGTAAATCCAAGATTCTAATTCAGGCCTATCTGATTCATGCTGCACTATAATACTTCTAAATCTGGAACATCTCTTTCACCATTAAACAACATATCAGAATCTTGAACTAGTCAAAGGAAAAGCTTCATTCAAAGGGAAGGCAAACAAGATAATTGATTGTTTCTATTTTCAATGAGGGCATTTTCTTAGATTAATTATAAAATGGTGATTCCAAGGCAAATAAAAAGAGCTGCTATCATGAAACTCTTTCAGGTAACTCTTGGGGTATGGCATTTTCCAAAATAAATTATTAGAAACACAAAACCTGAAGTTACATTACCCATTTAACACCAAAATTAAAAGCAGAAAGCTAATCAGGAAAGACAGACTCTGTTAACTTTATTTTCAAGGATTAGAATTCTCTTTAAAGTTACAGCTAAATAAAAAGAAACCATAAAATAGAAACTTTAGATCACAGCACAAAATAAACTTCAAATCAGATGGTTAAAGGCTGTAAAAGCGTGGCTTCTAGAGTCATGTAACCCACATTAAAATCACAACCCCACCTCTTACTAGTGATGTAATCTTTGCCCCTCTAAGCCACAGTCTCCTTGTCTATAAAATAAATACGATAATAGAACCTATCTCATAGGGTTGTCATGAAGATTAAATGTAATACTCCATGTAATGTACTGGGCATACAGCCTGGCAAATAGTAAGCAGTCAACAAATATTAGCTCTTATTTTTATCATCATTACAACCTTTTATTTAAAATGGATATGCTGACGTAAAATGAAGGGTTTGCATTTATACCTGCATGTTTCAAAGCTAAAGACTCCTGAACACCCAAAACCCCAAATAGTTTTCTCTAAATAGATATTAAAATGTTCCTGGCAATCGCTGCTTTTAAATAACTCATTTTCTGAGGCTGAAGCACAGAATTCAAAATCCCAGGCCGAGCCCATTTATACTGCCCTGTTGTAAGATGTTGCACACAAAAGTAATTATTTGGCTTGCAGACCCTTTGTCACCCAAAAGCTCCCATAGCCACACAATTAAGTTTAGGCCACTCAGGGTTGAGCATTCTTTTTCTGAAATGGAGTCTACATGCATTACTCTGTGTGTGTGGGTGTGTGTGTGTGTGTGTGTGTGTGTGTGTGTGTGTGTGTGTTTCTGGATGAATGATACAATCTACAGAGGTAGAGGAAACATTACAATGCCTAAGACTGGGTACTTCAACATCCAATTAGAGTTGGGTGAGTTGTATGGCAGCCCCAAAGGCCAGATGCTAAAGTCACCTGGTGCAGCCCAGCACAGGCCATCACCTATCCCTCTTGCATGGAAAGCAAAGCCTCTAGGGATTCCACTGAGCCACAAAGCTGAAGACCCAGGCATGCTGCATTTTTTTCCTCCTAAAGAAATTTACATGCTATTTTTCCACCCTGTCCCTGGCTGGGATATTGAGGTTAAAATGTACCTACTGAGTAGGTAATGCATTTGGTATTAAGGATCCATCATATGCGTATGTCTTCTGAGCGTAATGGTTCCTTTGGAGCTATTATAGGTATGCCGTGAATAGATATTAGAAATAATACACAAAGAGTGGCTGAAGGAGATCCCATATTAACTACTCTCAGACTTTAAACATTATTCTAAAATAAGCTTTTTTTAATTCCTAGGGTATAATACCTCTATACTTTGTAAACTGAACACTTTTCAAAGAGAGCTCCAAATTCCTACAGAGCTGTCTTTAAGTGAGCTTTGATCTTTGCAGAGCACCTATCTTGTGTTTCTATAATTGCTGTGGTTTAACAAGGCTCCCTAGCATGTGAAGGGGGGCAAATCCTTTTATTAAGGCTATAAACCTAACTGACCATAGTGATGGAATGTGCAGCTTGGTGGTAGCCCTTAGCTCCCTAGGAAAGAAAAAAAAAATTGAAACCAGGGAAAGCCTTCATGTTAAAACAAAATGAAATATTTATTAAACATGTTTCTGGTGTCCCAGGTGGTAAGAGGCTGCCCTGTGGTCCGCTGAAAGGTTTGATCTTTGTTAAGTATTGTGAATGCTGATTTCAATAATGGGGTGAAAGCTGAGGAAGTTATGGCTGAAATTTTGGATAAAGATGACAGCTCCAGGTTTCAAGTTGCACAAAGCAGTCTGAGGGATTAAACCAACAAAGCCTGCTCAAAAGTATTGAGTTTCCAAAAGTGTAATCTTCCTATCAGTGATTCACACTCCTAGGATGGGGAGGATTCCTCATTTACTTTGACTTTGCCATATTAATCTTACTTAACAAATACATGTGGTGATTTATATCATGTTTAATTAACTGATTGAGGGCGCCAGTGGTAAAAATGGCATCGCATTAAGCTCTGTCCGTATGGCAAATTCGAATCACATCCTTAGCCTTGCAAGAACAAAATATCCCGAGAGTCACTGATGACAGGATGTAGGAATTGAAATCAGGTCCCTCCTGTTGTTTGAGAATCTAGGGAGGGTGCCTGCCATATGCCCATCACTTCCAGGGGAGGGGAATGACAGGATAAAAGAAAGGAAGGCTCTAGTTCTTCCAATATGTTCAAATCTCAGATGAAAATGATTTGTGCAGCAGTGCTGTACAGAGGCCAAGATTCACATGAAAGTACATCTCAAACTTTGCAGAGAGCTTAATGAGAGGGTTTTGTGGTGTTTTGATATGTGGGGTTTTCTTTTGTTTTGTTTTCTGAAATGGCTGCTCAGGGTTTTTGAGAACTGAGAGGCGAAAAAGCTGTCGTTTAGAGTTAAATATAATAAGCAGGATTTTTTTTAATAAAAGAGGGAATTATTATTTAATAAAATATATGTGCACTATGATTCCATAGAAATCAAATTAGGTTTGAATACTAAAACCACACATTGGGATACTGGTTTTAAAATTAACATCTTTGGAAATTGGAGTTGTCTAATTTTTCCCCTCAAAAATCTATGGTGATTATTTATGACATCTAAAGAAAAAGTATAAATTGATTACTGATAATAATTTTGAAATTTTAAAATGTATTTTAAATTACATAAGACAACATAATAAAAGTATGAAAAGAGAGTAAAAAAATCCATTTCAATCTTTAATTTGATGATTAGCATTTTAGTGTTTTGTTTGCATGTGTTAAAATTATTATAATCACGCTACACCTTCATCTTGTATCCTTTTTTAACTTAGTATTTTATCCCATATTTCTCATACTGCTGTATACCAATTTTATTGACTGCATAATATTTCATCAAATGAATGTTGTCATCTTTTCCTAACCAAGCTTCCATTGCTAGATATTAAAATGCCTTCCAATGTTTGCTATTATAATGTTATAAAGAAAATTTTTATATATATGGCTTTTTCCACATTTTGAATTATTTCCCTGGAGAGATTTCCTATACCTGTTCAGGTTGCCATACTGTTTAGGTTTCTTAAAAGATTGTATAGAAGTAAAGACATTTTTCTTCCAAGGAAAAGTAGAAAGTAAAACATTCTATAATGGTGTCATTATATAGAAAAAAAAAATCTTACTTGAAATTAACATGCAATTTAAGTGATGACTTCACTCCTATAGTAAGTATTGGCGACATGAGAAAAATATTTAATTTTTACTGTTTTGTTCTCTAAATGTTGTGTTCTTCTTTAAAATAAGCATATGGTGACAACGAAATAAATTCAGAATTTTCTATTTTGTTTTACTCATCACTTATTGTTTTGATTTAGAAAAAAAGTCCTTTCAAATATAATTTAAGTTTTGAAATTTTTAACAGTTTCCTGGAGGATATTACTATAGACTATTAAGCCAGCATACAGGTCACTTTTTAAAATGATCATTATTTTGGTTAAATCTGAAGTATGGTCCTCATAATTAATAATCCTAGATGTTTTCATGGCTTCAATTCAGAATATGATGAATTGGGTAAGTTAGGCAATATATTTTAACTAAAACCACTTTGGATTTTGACAAGGAATTCAAACTTTTCAACTGTGCTGTGTTGCTGCATAAGCAGCCTGTAAAAAGAATAATCACCTCAATTTTTTCAACTTCCTGGAATCATTCAAAACAGAGTAGTTAAGGATTGCTTCATTTGGAAGTAATAAGTTCCAAAATGGTCTGCCACAGTATAGTTTAATTACTGGTCTCAATTCTCAACCTTCTAGATTTTCTTAACCATCCTTGTTTTCAAACAAAAAATGTACAAACTTAAAATTCTATTGGCAGCCTAGTTTATCAAAAAAGGTTAGCTGCTTTATTTAACTTAGTCTATGATTTTATGAAATGCCATCAAATTCAAGTCAAGGGTATATTAGGGATCAAATAATTTTGGAAGCTAAAAGTGCATTTCCCTAGATGGTTTCTTCCAGCCGATGTTATTATTAGTCTGAGATCATATAACAGCTTTTGTTTTCCAAATCTGTTCCTTTCAGTGAAGTCTATTTCTTTGCATAGTTTAAAAACAAAGGATAAACATTCCTTATGAGGCATTGGAAGGAGAAGCAATTCATGTGAATTTGATAAAACATAATGTACTGGACTGACAGTAAAAAGGCTTTGCTTGTTTGATTGTTGACTAGTTTTGTCTTTAAATAATGATCTTCTTTTGGCATTTAATGTATATTTGGTCACAATAAACATAATTTATGAATATTTTAACACATGCATACTCAGTGGGGTGGATTATCATACTGATATAAATAGAATTAATGAGCAGTCAACCCGCCACATGCCATGACATATGACGGGGCAGCCAGTGCACAGAAATAATCCTCATAGTTTCATAATAAAGCTTTTCTCTTAGTTCAACTTTTTAAAACTACTTACAGTCTTATTTCCCCTTTCTGTTGGAGTATGGTTCACCAACCTGTGAAACAAGATTCAGATTTTACTACAAGAATCTACTCCTTTGGCATTCAAAAAAACAATTTTCTTGCTTTCTCTAAAACAAAATAAATATATTTGAACAAACTAACTCAATTAGGCCAAATTTCAGGGAATAGTTTATAGATAGACAAGACACATGTCTACTAGAAAAAAAAACTGTTATATTCTTTTCTTCTCTTTTTATGACAATAACATGATTATGCTCAATTGCTGCTACCAGATCTTTACAAGAACAAAAACTTTCTAAACAGTTCTACATTCTAAAACAGATCCGATGGGCATATCGCCTGGATAAAATTATTCTGGAAAAAAAAAATCTTAGCCAGTTATCTGCTCTCCTTGAACACAAAGCAACAATCGGTTAAGCGTGCCTAATAAGATTTTTTTAAAGGAAAGAACTCAGTAGTATAAAGCCACCTCTTCAAATGGTAGGTATTGGGGGGAGACATGGGCAAGCAAAATCTTCAATTTAGCCATCCTTTATTTAACAAATAATTATTTTTGTGAAGAGACAAATTGAAATTTAAGATTAACCTTCATTTTCTTTATTTTCACAGTTTGATTACAGGCAAAAGTGGGAAAAAATAAAATTAGCATGTGCACTGCATTGTCCAGATGATCTGGCAGGAGGAGAGCCTTGGCAGAGATATTATACTATGACTTTATACAAATGCAGATGGCAGTGTTGCAGCCTTTATTCCTCTTATCTTTCATTTTCAAAGGGAATACTCGAAGCTTTTTGCCACCACCCTCCTCTACTCCTATCCTCACATGTAAAAACACTGTCTCCCCAAATCAAAGCTCTGTCCTAAAACAGGCAAGCCCCAGGATGCATCAGGGAAGGGACAGACTGTGACACCATGCTCCTGGTCATCTGTGAGAGGAGAGAAGTGCACTGTGCTGTGTGGGCCGGGGCCTGATGAACTTGCCCAGAGTGACTCCCTTGGGGAATCCAGCCCTTTCACCAGCAAAGAAAATGGGCACCACCTAGTGCTTTTTCAATGCAAAGGCTGTTTGTGCTGGTGTGGACAAGAGTGGGCATGCGTTGGCTGACCTTTACAAAGGAAAAAAAAAAAAAAGGAGTCAGGTGGCTTTAACCCCTATGCCAACTGAAAGAAGAAGCAAGTGACAATCTTAAGACAAAGGAATTCAGTGCCTCCAAATTATGGATTTCTTTGGGTTTTTTTTAAATAATTATTGGTCTGTTCAGGAGAAATAACATCTTTACTTACCAAGACACTAATTTCCTCTGTATCACCTTTTTGCCTCCTCATGTCCTCTGAGGTTAAGTTGTAAGAATTTCTAAGAATTTTCATTTGGTCCAAAGTGACAAAGCAGAACAAGTGCCGGCCCACCCCCACCCCCAAAATCTATTCTAACAAGCAGTCTCTCTGGAGTTCTCCTAACACAACAAATAGCTTTTATGAAAAATGATGTGTAGCACAAAATCTTTTGCAGTGCAATAAGATCAAGTTAACCACTCATGCCTCTAGGAAAAAGCCTAGGAAGTTTTATCTGATTGGCGAAATGGACCCAGATATGAGTTCAAGGATTGAGTACACTTTGATGAAATTTCACAGCAATGAAGTCTGATTATCTGAATGATTGCTTAAGCCTTTTAAAACATAACTTGAGGAAGCACTAGATTTTTCATTGGGAAAACAGATGGTCTTGTAGGGAATCGTAGAACCACCATCTCATGCTGTTTACTTTTTCTGTAACACTTTGCCTAGAATTACTCTCACCACTATTGCTTTTTAAAAATAATAACAATGATTTCTTCATTGCTAAAAGGTAGATCTTTCTGCAATAAAATTAGAAATCTTAGTGGAGGGCAAGGTGAAGGGCAGAAGTGGGAAAAATGAGTAACCTGCTATACCTAACTGGATTAACAAGGACCTGTTACATATCCAGGAACTAACTGGCTGGCTCTGAACTCATTAGGGATCTGCTTATCTGTTATGCTGTACAACAGAATCCAGACAAAAAACAGACTGTGAAGAAACGGATTAAAAATGATTGTAACTTCTCTCAGTTAAGAGTTCAGTATCTGCGCTAAGCAACCTCTGTAGAAGGGACTGAAGAAAACAAAGCCCAAGATTCTGAACTTCGCTCCACTGCCTATCCCCAAGTTCTGCCGTTATAAGATGGCAATAACGCTACTTAGATATAGAACTTTGCAACTGTATTATGAACTAACCTAAAAAGTCAAATGCACTCTTATCTCTTGGTCATTTTATTGCTGTAATTTATGATATTAAATAAGCAATTTGTTTAAAATAAATTTTAAAATGTATACCAAGGAGGAAAAATAATCTTAAAATGGGTTTGTTCTATGAGGAGCAAGAAAAAAAGTTTGTAGTGAACTGAACTCTTTGAGATTTCACTGGCACAAAACATATCCCTTTAGGCTTAACACTAAATAGGTGATCTTGTCTTGACAGATTTAAGATGCACATGAATTGATTAGCTGAAGCCATCAGGTGTGGCTGAGCCTGTCTTTTTCCAAATATGTACCTACAGGATAATGGAAGGAGGTAGCTATTGTCATTACCTTTTTAAGTGAAAGCAGTATTATGCTTTGTATTCAAGTCGAATTCCCCAACTCTTCATATCACCACCATTCTGGTCAGCCTGTTAAGGGAAGAAAAACAACATTTTCTTTTTCTTCCCTGCCCACCCAGCCCCCCTTTTCCACTGCCTGCCTTGCCCTGAATGCTATAGTTCACAGCGAAACCCTCTGGTAATGACAGCCCTGAAGTGATAATGTACTTTCCTGCCTTCCTGTTAACGGTAGCATAATCCCGCCATGTGTGCCAGCCCCGTGGCTGAAGGATGCGTTCATATTTTCTGGAGGTAAAAGGGACCGGTTCAATTTACAGCCTTGACTACCTCAGCAGTTTCACTAAGTTCTGGTACATAAATGGATGTTTTATTAAAGAAGAAAAGGAAGGCGGAAGGGGAGGAGGAAGAAGACGAAGAGGAAGAAAAGAAGAGATGGAAAGGAGGTGGGAAGGAGAATTCATCTTTTTTCTGCTCAATATTATGTCAGTGAAACCAAATAATATGTTTTGGTTCCTCCCCCTGAGCATTCCACCCAGGTAAACAAGGAACTAAGGTGAGTAATATCAAATAAATGCACTGGACTTGGAGATGTGGGCTCCCTGTGTAATAAGCAATGGGCAGCATGTGATAACACATTTATCCTCTCCCTCCCCTTAGCTCACCTCTGCTGAGAGAAGCTGTGCATGGCGAGTGGCCCCCACATACCTGGCTGGATGACATCTGAGGGCTCGGAGGTCCCTGCTGCTCAGTGTGTGCCAGGATGGTCCCACCGTCCTCACATTCACATTTTTTATGGATGATGCGTCTTTCTGCTAAGGCAACAAAAGTGAAAACAATCAATAGTTCTACCCAAATACCTGTTATTTTAAGAATGGGGCCAGAGTGATTTCTTGGCTATGAGCAGCTCAGGAGACATTATTTGTCGTTGTTTAAATACAATTGATTTTCCTTGCTTCAGAACCCAGATCACTCACTGAGCTCCTGGTGTGTCAAGCTTGGATGAATTTGTGATATATGACACACTGATACCTGTTTGTTTAAGGACACCTTGTTTGTAATGTCAGTGTTGCATTACTCTGTGGTTCCAAAACTTCAAGTCCACACTGGAGAAGGTGGGGGCAGCCTGTGGACAGAGGCAGGAAAGAAGGGACATAGTTTTGAGTGCCCGTTAGCTTGTAGGCACAGTTCCATGCTCTTTTCTGTAAAACAGGCCAATGATATTGGAAGCCAAGTTTGTCTGGCTATGGAGCCCGTTTCTCCACTCTACCAATAATCAAAACTCACAGTGAGAAGTACACTTTTAATGTAAACCAATACACGCATACATTACCAAAACAAGGTTTCACAAAACAATATTTACCTTTATACAGGCAATTTACTCTTATTTTACCAGTCCTACTCCATAATAATTCAATTCTTTAAAATTATGGTTGCAACCCCACTAAACTGGCCTCATAATCGACCATTGTAACATGGCCCACTGTTTGATACACACTGGAGTACACCTTGGTATCCTTCAAATTTTTAAATGATCCTATATTGGACTTGGTATCCATGTGATGATCAAGAGTATATTTGAAGATGTTGCATAGGAAGTCCCATCCTATGATTCAGTTTTTTCATCTAAGAATTAGAAATTATAATATTTATTCCCCAAAATTCTCCAGTTGAATTCACTGGAGGTATTCATTGCTTCTCAGAGAGTCTGTTACTTAAAATAAAGACAATTAAAATTAAGATAGCAAGTATTTTAGCAACAAAAGCCACAAAAAAGAATAATAATTATCATTGCTATTATTAACAATAATTGTTGAACTCACAGCCTGCCGGCCACTGCTCTATGAGCTTTCAATATAACTCATTCAGTTCTCACTATCACTTTATGAAGTAGGTAAATATTACTTTCACTTTACAGCCAGAATTCCTTTATCTTCTTTTTCATAAATTTCTCATTCTAAACTGTTAATATACATCTCAGAAAATGAATGAGATTGTGACTATGACTCAAGAAATACGTATTTCTATGGTTGGTTTAAATAAAATACAAAAGCCTGTATCATCTAATTGGCTTGGTAAATCTCACCAGCTTTTTAATAATCATGAAATTTAAATTTTTTTGTAGAAAACTTTCAGAATACTTAATGAAAAATCAGTATGTATTCACCTTCAAAAAACACAAATTTCCAGGCATAATAGTTAATAATATCTGCAAGTCCAAATGTAATCACAGTGCCAGGGCTGGTTGATTCAGCAGCTTATCACTGTCACTGGGGACTCAGATTCTCTCCATGTTTCCACTCTCCCATCCCTCATCAGCTTTGTCCTATGAAGGCTGCACAGATCCAGGTGTCACATCCAGCATCATAGTGATAAGAACAAAGGTTTCTTTCTCAGGAGTCTACTAAGTGCCCCTTAAATCCTGATTAGCAAATTTCCTTTGCTAAAAATGAGTTATATGCCAATTCCTAAACTAGTCACTGTTAGGGTGTAGAATCACTGTGATTGGATTAGAAAAGCTCCGCCTCCTGGAACTAGGAACGAGGTTGTTTGCCCTGAAGCACACGGATCTGTGGACAGGAAGAGGGGTCTTGTGGAAAATATATATACTGAGTAAGCAGTGTCTGATACAAAGACGAAAAATATTTCTTTTGACAGGAAGATTTGGTAAAATATAATACAAAGTAGAATTATTTCCCATTATTTAATCTGTTTAATGTTTCATAAAAATTAGCAAACGTAATGAGGAAACATATCTGTAAGAATCCACTATGCATTTGCTGTTTGCTCTGAAATTAACAGGACCCAGTGCTTTCATTACTAGAAAGAAGAAAATTAGGTGGGTTAATAAAACAAACATCTGGAAAGTATCAGCACTCATAAAAATAAACGGAATCATCCTGTGTATACACTAAAGCCAGGTTGGCATTTGTCAACAACTACAGAGAAAACACTACAGAATTTACTACTTCCAACTTCCTGGATGGGTTTGTTCTCATTCATTTAACATATTTTCCTAAGTGAAAATTTAGTTTTAGGTTTTGAAATACAATCATATAAGAATATGTAGACTAATAGTGTTTACTAATTTTTAATAATGCCTACAGTTTCCCATATTTGGTTGCATTTTTTCTGCTATCCTATTGCTTCTGAGCCACCTGTTCCCCTCTCAAAAACATGCAAGCTGGGATTTTTTTCTTTTCTTTTAACTAGATATCTTGCCAAAATTTCAGACTCATAGTAAAGAATTTTTATTTTTCACCAACCTAACTATTAAAAAAGGAGTATTTAGAATAGCTCTAAGAATTCTCATACAGCCTTCATCCTCATTCCCCAAATGTTAACATTTTACTACTTTTGCTGTATCTATCTCTTTGTGTGTATATGCACAGACATACACGGAATGTCTATGCCTTATATACACATGTATATCTCTGTGTATATATGTATGTATATATGCACACATTTTTAGTAGATTCTGAGTTTTTTAATCATTTGAGAATAAGTTAGTCAGAAACTCCTTTATTTTTAAATACTTGTGTATCTTTCTAATAAAGAAGAAATTCCCCAATGAAACAACAAAAGATTACCAAAATCAGAAAACTAACATTGCTATAATACTCTTATCTAATTTATAGACTTTATTCAGATTTCAATACTATTTTTATGGTCAAAAAAATCAAATGTCATTGGTCATGCCCTGAATTCAGTGGTCATTTCTCTTTAGTCTTCTTTATTCTGACACAGTCCTTTAGTGTTTTCCTGGCAGAATGCTGTTAATATCAGTCTTCAGTAAAACATAATTAAGAGAGGAAACATCATGCCAAAGCCAGCGGATTTGTATGGATGGTGGCTTGAGTGGGATTCGTCCTGCCTTTGCAGCCTTCCTCTTGCAGGAATAATAGGTGTGAGTATGTTTCACTATTCTCTTAGACATCCTGACCTGTACCACAAATGTGAAGGGCCAACTGGAGAACTAGGTGATCCATCAGTTTGTTATTAATCATCTCATCTCTTGCCAATGAATAGCAACAAGAACATCCCAAAACATCTGAAATATTTCTAAATATTCTAAACATTTGTAAAAAATGGTGGACATTATAGAAAAAAACTTACAAAAACATTTGTTTCAATCACTGCATGCTTAGATGCAATCTTTAAAAGTACTTCAATGTAAATAATTAGAATGGGGATGTTTATAATTGGTTAAAGGTTCATTATTTCTGAACCAATGTGCAGAATTTGGTTTATGAGTATAAGAATAAAGACTTTTGGATCAATTCTCTTATCTTTTTATTAATATTTAAATTAGCCTACAAAAAATCCACATATATAAAAGTCCTCTAAAGCCTGAGAAGCTCATTTGCTTTTACGTAGGACATATTGATGGTTTTAATTTTTTAATCTCTCAGACTGCATCTGTATAGCAACAAGCAGATACTTTAGCAAGGAATAAATTGTTCCAAAAAGGTATGGGCAAGTGTGTCTTACAACTCTTTTTTTTCTGAAAGATCCCAGCAAAATATTTTCTGATATGTTTTCAAACCAATGTATTCTATCACATGAAAGAGAAGTTACCTGACAACATGGTTATTTGCAGTTATGTTACAACCAAATGTGTAACTGACTCTCCCTCCTCCGGTCTTATGAAAAAGAAGGAAGAAATTATAGCCTGGAAGAGAATATTCCCAAATGGGGCGAGCTAGGGCATCTAAATCTATAGCTGGGGCTACAAAACACTTTGCTTCATTCGAGAAACATTTTCTTGAGTTGATTTTTTATGTACCTATCTTAAAAATAAGGTAGTGCTCCTGGAGTAAGATTAATAGCAGCAGAACCTTACTTAACCTGTTTTCAGTAGTGAAGACAGATTATAAACCCTTTTCCCACTACAGAGTTATAAATACAACAGCAGTGCAGAAATCATTTGTTCATTGAGTTCAGCTCAAGATTATACTCAAGTCTGATTGCAAAAGCCCATTCATATGGAAGAAGAGACAAAAGGCTAACAACTCTCTGGGAAGACCATCAAAGCCTCAATGTTTACAAGAAGAAATTGAGGGGAAGATTGGAGAATAATTTTCTCTGGGGGAATGATGACGGCTTAGGGGTCTTTTGTAGAGAAAGTTCTTTGCTAGGATTAAAGGCAGGATTATTGGTGGATAATTGAAAAATGAAATGGAGAACCTCTTAAAATGGCAACGTATTTGGAATATCCAGGGAGTTCTTGAAATGTGAATTCTAAGGAAATGGGTAGTACTTAAGAAGAAAAGATTAGCTCAAACTCACTATTTCAAGTGATAAAACTGCAAGTGAATCACAAAGGGATGAAGTTGCCAATGCCTGCAGGGGAAAAACAAAAGACCAATAACACAGTGACTTGGGTCAGCTTTTAAGTCAAGGTACCAATTCAAGAAAATCCTAACGAGGAAGAAATCAATCTGCTCTGCAGATTATGTTATGACTATACAATGGCTAAAGAACAATAGTAACTAAAACCTGAATTAATGTTATATTGCTCATTTTATCTAATTTCACAAAGTTATTGTTACCTGAAATCATACATTTATCAGAATTGTTTTATGTAAAAGTAATGTTTGAGGTTGACTCCTCATAGTAAAATTAAGTGCTTCTAAATTTAATGTATGTGAAACAGGATGTGCTATGGGCTGAATGTTTGGGTCTCTCTAAAATTCATATGTTAAAATCCTAACCTCCAAATCAATGCTAGTAAGAGGCAGGGCCTTAGGGAGGTAATCAGGTCACAAGGTACAGCCCTTATGAATGGGATTAATGCCTCTATAAGAAGAGAAATGAGAGAGATTTTTTTTTCTTTCTCTGCCATGTAAGGAAACAATGAGAAGTCAGCCATCTGTAAACCAGGAAGGGGACCCTCACCAAGAACATCACCATGCTGGCACCTTGAACTCAAACTTCCAGCCTCCAGAACTGTGAGAAATAAATGTAACAAATGTTTGTTGTTTAATACACCCAATCTGTAGTAGTCTGTTACAGTAGCTGGAAACTGACTATGACAAAAAGTTCCATTTGAAAGCAATCACTAACATATAATTCTGAACTTGACATTGACTATTGCTAAGGTTACATTGGTTTCCCAATTGCTAAAAAAAATAAAAATCAGATAGCTCATCTGAGAAGACACACAGATGGAAATCAAGCACAAGAAAAATATGCTTAGCATCATTGGTCATTAGAAAAATGTAAATTAAAACCACAATGAGTTGCCACTACACAAATATCAGAATGACCAAAATAAAAACATTTTTTAAAATATAAATGACAATATTAAGTGTTGGAAAAGATGCAGAGCAACTGCAACTCTCAGATATTGCTGATATGAATGGAAAATGGTACAGACACTTTGGAAATCAGTTTGACAAGTTCTTATAAAATTAAATATATACTGGGCATGGTGGAGTGTGCCCGTAGTCCCAGAACTTGGGAGGCTGAGGCAGGAGGATAGCTGGATCCCAAGAGTTCAAGGCTGCAGTGAGCTATGATCATGCTACTGCACTCTAGCCTAAGTGACAGAGTAAGATGCTGTCTCAAAAAAAAAAAAAAAAAAAAGAAAGAAAAAAAATTAAACATATACTTACCATGCAGCTCAGCAATTCCATTCCTAAGTATTTACCCAAGCGAAATTTAAAAACCACCCAAATGTTCCTTAGCTGAGGAATAGATAAACTAACTAGTATGTTCATAAAATGGAATACTGTTTAGTATATTCATAAAATGGAATACTGTTCAGCAATATAAAAGAATGAACTATTGATACATGTAACCACATGGGATGAATTTCAAATGCATTACATGGAATGAAAAAAGCTAGACTCAAACAGCTGCATATGAAAATATTCTACTTAGATGACATTCTGGAAAATGCAAAACTGTAGTTTTGGAAAGATCTGTGGTTGCCAGGGATTAAGAGTGTAGAAAGGGGCCAAGTTCAGTGGTTCACACCTCTAATCCCAGCACTTTGGGAAGCTGACGCCAGAGGATCGCTTGGGCCCAGGAGTTCAAGAACAGCTTGGGCAACATGGCAAGAAGCCCCATCTCTACGAAAAATTAATAAAAAAAAAATAGCCAGGCGTGGTGGCACACACCTGTAGTCCCAGCTGTCAGGCCTCTGAGCCCAAGCTAAGCCATCATATCCCCTGTGACCTGCACGTACACATCCAGATGGCCGGTTCCTGCCTTAACTGATGACATGCCACCACAAAAGAAGTGAAAATGGCCTGTTCCTGCCTTAACTGATGACACTGTCTTGTGAAATTCCTTCTCCTGGCTCATCCTGGCTCAAAAGCTCCCCCACTGAGTACCTTGTGACCCCCCACTCCTGCCCACCAGAGAACAACCCCCTTTTTCCTTTACCTACCCAAATCCTATAAAACGGCCCCACCCCTATCTCCCTTCGCTGACTCTTTTCGGACTCAGCCCGCCTCTACCCAGGTGATTAAAAGCTTTATTGCTCACACAAAGCCTGTTTGGTGGTCTCTTCACGTGGACGTGCATGAAATTTGGTGCCATGACTCAGACCAGGGGACCTCCCTTGGGAGATCAATCCCCTGTCCTCCTTCTCTTTGCTCCATGAGAAAGGTCCACCTACGACCTCAGGTCCTCACACCAACCATCCCAAGAAACATCTCACCAATTTCAAATCTGGTAAGCGGCCTCTTTTTACTCTCTTCTCCAACCTCCCTCACTATCCCTCAACCTCTTTCTCCTTTCAATCTTGGTGCCACACTTCAATCTCCCCCTTCTCTTAATTGCAATTCCTTTCATTTTCTGGTAGAGACAAAGGAGACACATTTTATCTGTAGACCCAAAACTCTGGCGCCAGTCACAGACTAGGGAAGGCAGCCTTTCCTTGGTGTTTAATCATTGCAGGGATGCCTCTCTGATTATTTACCCAGGTGTCACAGGTGTCAGACCATGTGGGGACGCCTGCCTTAGTCCTTCACTCTTAGCGGCAAGTCCCGCTTTTCTGGAGGAGGGGCAAGTACCCCAACCCATTCTCTCCATGTCTCTATCCCTTCTCCGCCTTTCTGGAGGGGCAAGAACCCCTCAACCCCTTCTCCTTCACCCTTAGCGGCAAGTCCAGCTTTTCTAGGGGGCAAGAACCCCCAATCCCTTATTTCTGCACCCCGACTTCTTATCTCTGCACCCCAATCCCTTATTTCCATGCCCTGACCTCTTATCTCTGCACCCCAATCCCTTATTTCCACACCCCGACCTCTTATCTCTGCACCCTGATCCCTTATTTCTGCACCCCTATGTCTTATCTCTGTGCCCCAACCCCTTATTTCTGCACCCTGACCCCTTTCCCACTTTTCTGGAATGTAAGAACCCCCAAACCTTTTCCCTCCATGTCTCTACTCTCTCTTTTCTCTAGGCTTGCTTCCTTCACTATAGGCAACCTTCCACCCTCCATTCCTCCTCCTTCTCCCTTAGCCTGTGTTCTCAAGAACTTAAAACCTCTTCAACTCACACCTGACCTAAAACCTAAATGCCTTATTTTCTTCTACAATGCTGCTTGACCCCAATACAAACTCGACAGTAGTTCCAAATAGCCAGAAAACGGCACTTCTATTTTTTCCATCTTACAAGATCTAAATCTTGTCATAAAATAGGCAAACGGTCTGAGGTGACTGACGTCCAGGCACTTTTACACATCAGTCCCTCTCTAGTCTCTGTTCCCAATGCAACTCGTCCCAAATCTTCCTTCTTTCCCTCCTGCCTGTCCCCTCAGTCCCAACCCCAAGCATCGCTGAGTCTTTCTAATCTTCCTTTTCTACAGACCCATCTGACCTCTCCCCTCCTTGCCAGGCCCTAGGTCCCAATTCTTCCTCAGCCTCTGCTCCTCCACCCTATAATCCTTTTATCACCTCCCTTCCTCACACCCGGTCCTGTTTACAGTTCCGTTCCGTGACTAGCCCTCCCCCACCTGCCCAGCAATTTACTCTTAAAAAGGTGGCTAGAGCTAAAGGCATAGTCAAGGTTAATGCTCCTTTTTCTTTATCCCAAATCAGATAGCGTTTAGGCTCTTTTTCATCAAATATAAAAATCCAGCCCAGTTCATGGCTCATTTGGCAGCAACCCTGAGACACTTTACAGCCCTAGACCCTAAAAATTCAAAAGGCTGTCTTATTCTCAATATACATTTTATTACCCAATCTGCTCCCAACATTAAATAAAACTCCAAAAATTAAATTCTGGCCCTCAAACCCCACAACAGGACTTAATTAACCTCGCCTTCAAGGTGTACAATAATAGAGGCAGCCAAGTAGCAACATATTTCTGAGTTGCAATTCCTTGCCTCCACTGTGAGACAAACCCCAGCCACATCTCCAGCACATGAGAACTTCCAAATGCCTAAACCGCAGTGGCCAGGCGTTTCTCCAGAACCACATTTCCCAGGAGCTTGCTACAAGTGCCAGAAATCTGGCCACCAGGCCAATGAATGCCCGCAGCCCAGGATTCCTCCTAAGCTGTGTCCCATTTGTGCAGGACCCCACTGGAAACTAGACCGTTCAACTCACCTGGCAGCCACTCCCAGAGCCCCTGGAACTCTGGCCCAAGGCTCTCTGACTGACTCCTTCCCAGATCTTCTCGGCTTAGCGGCTGAAGACTGATGCTGCCGGATCACCTCAGAAGCCCCATAGACCATAACGGACACCGAGCTTTAAGTAACTCTCACAGTGGAAGGTAAGTCCGTCCCCTTCTTAATCAATATGGAGGCTACCCACTCCACATTACCTTCTTTTCAAGGGCCTGTTTCCCTTGCCTCCATAACTGTTGTAGGTATTGACAGACAGGCTTCTAAATCTCTTAAAACTCCCCAACTCTGGTGCCAACTTAGACAATACTCTTTTAAGCACTCCTTTTAGTTATCCCCACCTGCCCAGTTCCCTTATTAGGCCGAGACACTTAACTAAATTATCTGTTTCCCTGACTATTCCTGGATTACAGCTACATCTCATTGACACCCTTCTTCCCAATCCAAAGCCTCCTTCGCGTCCTCTTCTTGTATTCTCCCACCTTAACCCACAAGTGTAAGATACCTCTACTCTACTCCCTCCTTGGTGACCGATCATGCACCCCTTACCATCTCATTAAAACCTAATCACCCTTACCCCAATCAATGCCAATATCCCATCCCACAGCATGCTTTGAAAGGATTAAAGCCTGTTATCACTCACTTGCTACAGCATGGCCTTTTAAAGCCTATAAACTCTCCTTACAATTCCCCCATTTTACCTGTCCTAAAACCAGACAAGCCTTACAAGTTAGTTCAGGATCTATGCCTTATCAACCAAATTGTTTTGCCTATCCGCCCCATGGTGCCAAACCCATATACTCTCCTATCCTCAATACCTCCCTCCACAATCCGTTATTCTGTTCTGGATCTCAAACATGCTTGCTTTACTATTGCTTTGCACCCTTCATCCCAGCCTCTCTTCGCTTTCACTTGGACTGACCCTGACACCCATCAGGCTCAGCAGATTACCTGGGCTGTACTGCCGCAAAGCTTCACAGACAGCCCCCATTACTTCAGTCAAGCCCAAATTTCTTCCTTATCTGTTACCTATCTCAGCATAATTCTCATAAAAACACATGTGCTCTCCCTGCCGATCACGTCCGACTAATCTCTCAAACCCCAACCCCTTCTACAAAGCAACAACTCCTTTCCTTCCTGGGCATAGTTAGATACTTTCACCTTTAGATACCTGGTTTTGCCATCCTAACAAAACCATTACATAAACTCACAAAAAGAAACCTAGCTGACCCCATAGATCCTAAATCCTTTCCCCACTCTTCTTTCCATTCCTTGAAGACAGCTTTAGAGAATGCCCCCACCTGTGCTCTCCCTGACTCATCCCAACCCTTTTCATTACCCACAGCTGAAGCGCAGGGCTGCGCAGTCGGAATTCTTACACAAGGACCAGGATCGCATCCTGTAGGCTTTTTGTCCAAACAACTTGACCTTACTGTTTTAAGCTGGCCATCATGTCTCCGTGCAGCGGCTGCTGCTGCCCTAATACTTTTAGAGGCCCTTAAAATCACAAACTATGCTCAACTCACTCTCTACAGCTCTCATAATTTCCAAAATCTGTTTTCTTCCTCACACCTGATGCATATACTTTCTGCTCCCCGGCTCCTTCAGCTGTACTCACTCTTTGTTGAGTCTCTCACAATTACCATTGTTCCTGGCCCGGACTTCAATCCAGCCTCCCACATTATTCCCGATGCCACACCTGACCCTCATGATTGCATCTCTCTGATCCACCTGACGTTCACCCCATTTCACCACATTTCCTTCTTCCCTGTTTCTCACCCTGATCACACTTAGTTTATTGATGGCAGTTCCATCAGGCCTAATCACCACACACCAGCAAAAGCAGGCTATGCTATAGTACAAGCCACTAGCCCGCCTCTTAAAACCTCTCATTTCCTTTCCATCATAGAAATCTATCCTCAAGGAAATAACTTCTCAGGGTTCCATCTGCTATTCTACTACTCCTCAGGGATTATTCAGGCCCCCTCCCTTCCCTACACATCAAGCTCAGGGATTTGCCCCCACCCAGGACTGGCAAATTAGCTTTACTCAACCTGCCCTGAGTCACAAAAACTAAAATACCTCTTAGTCTAAGTAGACACTTTCACTAGATAAGTAGAGGCCTTTCCTACAGGGTCTGAGAAGGCCACCGCAGTCATTTCTTCCCTTCTGTCAGACGTAATTCCTCAGTTTAGCCTTCCCATCTGTATACAGTCTGATAACAGACCAGACTTTATTAGTCAAATCAGCCAAGCAGTTTTTCAGGCTCTTAGTATTCAGTGAAACCTTTATATCCCTTACAGTCCTCAGTCTTCAAGAAAAGTAGAACAGACTAAAGGTCGTTTAAAAACACACCTCACCAAGCTCAGCCACCAACTTAAAAAAGAATAGACAATACTTTTACCACTTTCCCTTCTCAGAAGTCAGGCCTGTCCTCAGAATGCTACAAAATACAGCCCATTTAAGCTCCTGTATAGATGCTCCTTTTTATTAGGCCCCAGTCTCATTCCAGACACGAGACTAACTTGGACTGTGCCCCAAAAAACTTGACATCCCTACTGTCTTCTGTCTAGTCATACTCCTATTCACCGTTGTCAACTACTCATACATGCCCTGTTCTTGTTTACACTGCCAGTTTACATTGTTTCTCCAAGCCATCACAGCTGATATCTCTTAACTCTTAAAGTAAATAAATAATCTTTGCTGGCAAGGCTATACTGAACCTCCTTAGGCACTCTCTAATTAGATGTCCTAAGTCCTCCCAATTCTTTGTCCTTTTTTTTTTATTATTATTATACTTTAAGTTTTAGGGTACATGTGCACCTGTTTTTCTCCTTATTCCGTTTAGTTTTTCAATTCATACAAAACTGTATCCAGGCCATCACCAATAATTCTAAATGACAAATGTTTCTTCTAACAACCCCACAATATCACCCCTTACCACAAAATCTTCCGTCAGCTTAATCTCTCCCACTCTAGGTTCCCACGCCGCCCCTAATCCCGCTTGAAGCAGCCCTAAGAAACATTGTCCATTATCTCTCCATACCATCCCAAAAAATTTTCGCCGTCCCAACACTTTACCACTATTTCGTTTTATTTTTCTTATTAATATAAGAAGACAGGAATGTCAGGCCTCTGAGCCCAAGCTAAGCCATCATATCCCCTGTGACCTGCACATACACATCCAGATGGCCGGTTCCTGCCTTAACTGATGACATGCCACCACAAAAGAAGTGAAAATGGCCTGTTCCTGCCTTAACTGATGACACTGTCTTGTGAAATTCCTTCTCCTGGCTCATCCTGGCTCAAAAGCTCCCCCACTGAGTACCTTGTGACCCCCACTCATGCCCACCAGAGAACAACCCCCCTTTTTCCTTTACCTACCCAAATCCTATAAAATGGCCCCACCCCTATCTCCCTTCACTGACTCTCTTTTCAGACTCATCCCGCCTGCACTCAGGTGATTAAAAGCTTTATTGCTCACACAAAGCCTGTTTGGTGGTCTCTTCACACGGACGAGCATGAAACCAGCTACTTGGGAAGTGGAGGCAGGAGGATTGCTTGTGTCCAGGAGGTCAAAGCTGCACTGAGTTATGACTGCATCACTGCACTCCAGCCTAGGTGACTCAGTGAAACCCAGTCTCAAAAAATAATTTTTTTAAAAAAAGAGTGTAGAAAGAGTTCAACAACAAAGGAGTAGCACAAGGATATTTGGGTATGCAGGGGGTGAGACAGTGATGGAGGTGTTCTATTTCTTGATTGTGATGGTGGTTATATGAGTTTGTACATTTGTTAAGACTCATAGAACTATATACCAAAAAGAGTGATTTTTGCTGTATGTAAATTTTAAAACAAATTAAGAAAATGTATTGAAAATAAAATCATAGACCGCAATACCATTGTATTCATTTCCTATGGCTGCTGTGACAAATAACCACAAATGGTGATTTTAAACAACATGAATGTACTTTTCCATAGTTCTAGAGGCCAGAAGTCCAAGATGAGTCTTACAGAGCTAAAATCAAGGTGTAGACAGACCCAGGCTCCTCCTGGAGGTTGCCTCCTCCAACTACTGGTGGCCATTGGCATTTCTTGGCCTGTGGCTGCATCACTCCAATCTCTGTTTCCCTTGTCATATTAATTTCTCTTCTTTTGTCTGTGTGAATTCTGCCTTTGTCCCCCCTCTTATAATGATACTTAGGATTGCATTAGGGATCAGGTGAATACTCCAAGATAATCTCCTATCTCAAGATCTTTAATGCCTCTAGACAGCCTTCGCCATATAAGGTAATATTCACTGATTCCAGGGATTAGAATGTGTCCATTTGGGGTATAAAGCCATCATTCAGCCTCCCACAACCATAGTAAATAGGAGAGGTCTACACAGGGAACTTTTCATATACTGATAATGTTCAAATTCTTAGGTGTTCAGCATTTGAGTGGCAGAAAACAAGAAGAAATAGGAGTATTTCTACTGAGTGAGTAGTTTGGAGAAGTTAGAAAATATATGGTAAATTCAAGCTATGATGAATTATCCTAGTTCAATTGTGTTACTATAAAGGAATACCTGAGGCTGAGTAATTTATGAAGAAAAGAGGTTTATTTGGTTCACAGTTCTGCAGGCTGTACAAGAAGAATGGTGCCAGCATCTGCTTGTCACTAAGGCCTCAGGCTGCTTGCACTCATGATAGAAGGTGAAGAGGAGCCTGCATGTACAGAGATTACACAGTGGGAAAGGAAGCAAGAGAGAGGGAAGGGAGGTTGCTAGGCTCTTCTTGAAAACCAGCTCCCACAGAAACTAAAAGTGAGAATTCACTCATCTCCAGCTCCCATCAGAGGGCATTAATCTATTCATGAGAGATCTGCCACCATGATCCAAACACTTCCCATTAAGCCCGACCTCCAATATTGAAGATCAAATTGAAACATGAGATTTGGAGGGTTCAAACATCTAAACTATGGCATGACTACACTCCAGTGACTTGAATATGGGATGTGGTGGAGTATATCATGAAAGAGATTTAAAAGACAGGTTACAGCCAAATAATAGAGCACCTCAAATCTCTTAGTAATAATTTTGGCATCATTCTGGAGGTCTTACAGAGTGATTAAATGTTTTTGAGTCAGTGGGAATCAAATCAATGTGTTAATACATACAAATTATAATAGCATTTATTATGTGTCAAGAATGGCTTAAGCACTTTAAATATTTTAAATCATTTTATTCTTGTAGCATCCTTAAGAGTAAGCACTATTATTATCATCATTTTACAAATGAAGAAACTGAAGCACAGAAATGTCAAGTGGCTTTCCCAAGGTCACACAGCAAGTAAGTCACAGAATCAGGATTTGGATCTAGGAAGAGAGCCTTCAGAGTCCTTGTTTTAATTATTTGCTCTACCAAGAAGAAAAAGAAGGGAGAAAAAAAGAAAATAAAGAATACAGACAGGCAGGTTAATGAGAGAAAAAGATAAATAATGAAGAACAAAAAGCAAGGAGCAATATTCTGAAGAGTTACAGACATGATGGAATAAACAGCAAGTTGTCAAAAGGAGCTGCAAATGCCCATGTACGCCCTTTCAGTAGCACTAGACTATCTGCATGAGACAGAGAGTAAATCCTGATGCCATCACTCAAACTAGACCTACAAGTGCCTCGAGTTCTTACAGATCCCCATCTTTCCGGGCAAAATATCCATCCTTCAAATCATTCCACAGGTTAAAGAACAAATGTCAGGTTACACTCTTGAATAGTACAGTCCTATTTTCTCCCATAAATGCCTGCATAGGACGTCTTCTTCATATGGACCCTAAAATATTTCTACAAGTTGTAGACGTTTTTTAGAACTGCAATAAAGTAATGTAATAAATACATTGTTTGAATTTTTTCCTGTTTTATCTATGATACCTGAGATTATAATTGTGTCCCTTTCATATAAAATTGGGCAGTTTTATTTTGTGCCATTTCAAAGATATTGTTCTATATCACTGTAGTTTCAGATGTTTATTTTTTATTATTTCAGAGTCAAAACATGAAGAAGTAAGATGTATGTTTCTGTATGCCTTTAAAAATGCAAACCTGCAACATTAATGGGAACTTTCCCCAGGACACTTCATTTCAGTTCCAACTGGCTGCTAATTACTTACTCACAGTGGAAGTGTCACACTGCTTTCCTTTCAGCACTTCGTTGGCCAAGTGTCTCTGGCAATAATCTCTCAACACATAAGCACCATTCCCTTTCATCACATTATTTAGTCAATAAAGTAGTGTCCTCACACTGGCCAGGCCCAGAGCCATCTCGTCACAAGTGCTAAATAAATGAAACAAACACCAGTCCTGCTTCTACAACCTCTCCATTAATAAACATGAACGGAGATGCCTTTAATACAAAATCCATTCTCTCAAACGTTTAAAACTGCACACACATGCACGTTTGCAAGACTAGAAGAGGAATCATTTATATGATGGTGAGAATAGACCAAGCAGCACTGGGCCAAGTCCCACTCACAAGTGGTGAGATTACATTATTTCCAACTGGGACAAGTGCCCCTTCCATGCTCTCCCAGGGCTGCTTGTTCCCAAGGGGTGATGTTTCCTCATCCATGTTCTGTCTGTAAGAAGCAAGCACATCATGGCAGCTCCCTCTGCTGCTCAGTTTACAAAAGAATGATAGGATGCCCCATTTTTCCTTCTCTTTTTGCCAGGGGCCCTGTACTATGGTAGTATTGGGCTTCCAAATATAAAGTTTGGATCCCAATTCATCCTCTCCTATTTCTCAATGGTAATAAAACCAGAGGAGAGAAGGGTGAGTCTTAGCCTTAGTCTAACAGATGCTGGCACACTCTAGGTATGCAATGTTAAAAGGATAAATGACTTATTTAGGTAGCATCAGAGTCACCTTCTTTAGAAGCTAGCATTTATTAAGCACTTAATATGTGGCAGGCACTCTTGTAATAGGTAACTTGCTTAATTCTGTCATTTTATAGATTGAGAAACTAAGGCTTGGGAAGGATAAGTCAGTTATCCAGAGTACGAGCAGGTGAGAGCAAAGCTAGGATGTCTTCATTTCTGTCTTTGAAAAGGCAGTTATTTCCAATTTGAGTCCTAGAACTTTCAAGATCCAGCTTTTTTTTTTTCATTGTTTTTATTTATCTGGGCTGCCTGAGGGAATACATTCTTATGACCAACTGGCATTGCTATCAGTGTTTCAAGAGAAAGCTGGCTATCCCCAAGTTCTCTGGCACTCAAGAATCAGGAACCATGTTTTTATAAATAAAATCACTCTGTAATCATTCCACTTTCTGTGAAAAATCTCACCACACCACAGTACTTCCATAGGTTCCCAAAAGGTTCCCTGTGTCCGATTACTCCTCTTTCTGAAATCCCTCTCCTTGCCAACTCACCTCCAGGTGAGTTCTTCCTCATTCCCACTCTGTCCCAAGCATGGGAGAGCTCTTCTTCCTGCATCACCCAAAGCACCATTAAATAAGGGTGCTATGTAAAACTGACTTGTATTGAGGATTATAGAAGGAAATTAAATTACACCACAGGTCAAAAACTAACTTCAAATGGAATATTCCACACCATAAATATATTCAGCCATTCTTCTACAATAATTCTCTTACCAACCCTCTTCCTCGCTTAGGTCCTGACTGTTATCCATGTCATCTTCCTACTAAGACCCTTTTAGTCTGTCTCTCCTCTACTCTATATACTACTCAAGCCCTAAACAACTCCTTCTTGAGCTTCCAAAAGACAATCATCAAACTCTTGTTACTTGATGATACAGAGCAAATAAAGCACCCTCCCAATGTCTAGGTGAGTTTTGGGGGGCTTACTTTTCATTTCAAAAAAACAACAACAAAAATAAGGTTTTCCTTACAAAAAGAGAAATCCTCTTTTTTAAGGGTGCCCACTTCAAAATGAAGCCACCCATTATGTTTTTCTCACTGCACAATTTTTAGAGTTCTAGAAAGTGAATAGAGCCTTGTCTAAGCAGTCAAAGCTCTCAGCAGTGTGGACAACTGCCCTTACCCTAAAACAATGCTTTATTTAAGATGCCTAGAGGAAGTATATCCTAGTCAAAATATTCTTTCTTAAAAATAAAATAGAAATAGCTCCTCCTGAGCTATTTGACAAGTTAGTGCCACTTAGGGTGAGTGTCACACTCTTGATATTGTTCAACAAATATTTGCTAAATAAATTGGTGATTGCAGTCACTTCCCAAAGGAAAGAAGACAAAAGGTACAAGTAAAGTAAAATTATTTTCACTTTAAGAGCAAAAACTTTAATAATTGCCTTGAGTCTGTTTTAGCAGAAATTGGGCACTTGGTTTTCATTAGCAGAGGCATTCAGAGATATTTCTGCTAATGAAAATCTAAAACCAGGCCTTTAAAATGGCTTAGTGATAGTGATGATTCTTCAGAGAGCTCACTAGTTTCCCGGCCCTATGGGACATGTTGATCATTCATTTTATAGGTCAAATGCAAGTGCGTTTATTAATGTATGCTCTGATCTAACCCACATTGCAGGATTAACTTCACAGTGCTTGATCAATGATACCCAAATTAATGAATTCATCAGTGCTGCCTATTGAGACACCCTCGTCATTTATATTGCATTTCTTCCAACTCATAATTAGGCATATAATCTGTGCAGTCTCTAAGTGGATTCTTGAAAAGAAACCTACATCAGAAGTGTGGAGATTTTTATTGTATTGATGACTTTGGCTCATCAGTTGCTCCTGTTCTGTTGCATTATTGCTTCTACATCTTGACGGGTACTTTCTTTCTCATGCTAAAGTTCCCCCACTGTTACAAATCCTTCAGTCAAAGATTGTATTCTATATCATGCCTTTCCTTTGTCCATAAAATTTCTGTTTCTACTACTGCATTGAAATATTTATTTCAAAAGTCTTCAATAATCTTCTAACCAGAAAATGTAATTCCCTTTCATAGACTCAGTAGCATCTGGTATTGCTAACCATGCACTCTTATTTGAAACCTTTTCACCTGCTGGACTCTAAGACATTACCCTTTCCAGATCCTTTTCCTGTCTCTCTGTTCAGAATTCATCAGTCTCTTTGTAGGATCTCTTCCTACTGGCTTGTTAAACTTTCCTCCAAGTTCTGCCGCCTCAACTTGACAATATACTTGACATATATACTCATGTATATATGACATGACTATATACTCATCTTGACAATATACTCATTCCAATGGCTTCTACAATCACCTCTAGGTACATAATTTCCAAACTTAAGCCCTAATGTAACTACTAAAGAGGAAAGCAAGAGAAGGATGAAATAATATGGTAGAAATAAATCCCCAAATGCCTTTAATAAAAGCAAATATTAAAAAACTAAATTCTCCAATTTAAAAGATCTTCAGTGAAGATAAAATACAAGTTGATTACAAACTCTAAGACTGAATAAACATAGAAATTTGTTTGTAGGTATTTGAAAGAGGAACGCGCAAAACATAAAGACACAGAAGTTTGAAAGTAAAGAAAGAAACAAGATATCTGCCCTCCCACCACCATCAAAAAAAAGCTTTTGTCACTATATTAATAGCAGATAAAATGCAATTTAGGGCAAAAAAAAAGCATATTGAAATGAAGAAGGTCATTATATATTAAAAGCATCAACAATTTAGCAGGAATATGTAAAAATGGCAACTTGCATGTACCTAATAATATAGCCTCAAGACATGAAAAGCAAAAATCAGTTGAAATGCAAGGATATATTGATAATGGCAAAATTATAATGAGAGATTTTATCATCTTTTTTAGTAATTGATAAATCAAAAACAAAATATTACTATGCATTGCTTCATATTTGGCATATAAAAATGCATCCACCAATTAAAGAAAACATACTTTTCTCAAGTCTATGTAGAAAAATTATAAAAAATGATCATCTATTAGAACAAAAAGCAATTCTCAACAAATATTAAAGAAACTCTGTCATTCAGATCACAATCTCTGAACAAGTACAATCAGATTAGAAGTCAAATACAAAAAATAATCCCATATATTTAGAAATTTAAAATTTATATAATTTATATATTCTAATTACAATGACCATTTCAAAATATTCATAATTAATTGAATGATGAAAATTGTACATATCAAAACTTATGAGATAAAGCTAAAGCAATATTTTGAAAAAATTTATATTCTTAACTCTATATACATTTTTAGAAAGAGTAAATATCAATAACTCACCTGTCCAACTCAAAAAATTAGGAGAGCATCAACTACAAAGTATATAAAATAAAATAATAACAGTAAAAGCAGAAATTAATAAAATGTTTAAAAACAAGAATAAAACTAAAAAGAATCAGCAAAAAAACAAAAGTTGATTTGAAAACAAAAAAAAAAACTAATTAGACAAACTACTAGCCAAAGCAATAAAGAATAAAAAAGAAAAAAGACAAATAGAAAATAATCTTAAAAGCAGACATAAAGGACATAGCTACAGAAACAGTGGAGACTTCTTTTTAATCAAAAGAGAATACTATGGCCAAATTCATGCCATGAAATTTGAAAGTTAAGATTAAAAGGATAGTCTCTGAAAAATATATAATTTATCTGGTCCATCTCCAGAAATAAATAACTTCAATGGATATATAACCTTTAGAACACAGATATTGAATCCCTAATTAAAATCTACACAGTTCACTCTTCAGCAATAAAATGAAACAAAGTTAATCAAGCCTTTCATACAGGGAGAATAATATCTAACACCATGGACCTTTTTTTTTTTTTTTTTGAGATGGAGTCTCGCTCTGTCACCAGGCTGGAGTACAGTGGTGCAATCTCGGCTCATTACAATTTCCGCCTCCTGGGTTCAAGCGATTCTCCTGCCTCAGCTTCCAGAGTAGCTGAGATTACAAGTGCATGCCACCACACCCAGCTAATTTTTGCATTTTCAGTAGAGACAGGGTTTCACCATGTTGACCAGGATGGTCTCAATCTCCTGACCTCGTGATCCGCCAGCCTCGGCCTACCAAAGTGCTGGGATTACAGGCATGAGCCACCGCGCTCGGTCCATCATGGACTATTAGAACTGAATGAATCTTAGAGAGCATCTGATACAACTGTCCCCTGCAAACAAGGGAACTGAAGTTCAGAGAGATGAAGATAACAACCGCCACCACAACAGCTGCTAATGTTAATGGAGTCCTCACTATGAGTCAGGTAGTATGTTAAATGCTTTGCATGCATTATCTCATTTAATATCAATAACCCTGTAAAATAAGTGCTAACATTTTTGCTTTGCATGTGAGAAAATCGCTGCTTATAAAATTTAAATAACTTGCCCAGGGTCACTTGGCTAATAAGAGGCAGTAAGATTCAAACTCAGGTTCATCTGCCTGCAACACCTGTGCTCCTAGCTGCAGCGTGGTGATCAGGATGCATAAGGCAAAGGCATAGTAGATACTTAATTCCCTCTGACCCTTCTGTACTCCCTCCTGGTCCCCACCCCCACCAAGAATGCCTTTCTAATACTACACTATCTCTTCGAGAACAAGTAATTGGGAAATATTAGGAATAATAATTCTAACACACACACACACATATATATTGAGATGGAGTCTGGCTCTGTCACCCAGGCTGGAGTGCAGTTGCCGGATCTTGGCTCACTGCAACCTCCACCTCCCAGGTTCAAGCAATTCTCCTGCCTCAGCCTCCTGAGTAACTGGGATTACAGGCATGCACAACCATGCCTGGCTAATTTTTGTATTTTTAGTAGAGACAGGGTTTCACCGTGTTGGTCAGGCTGGTCTCGAACTACTGACCTCATGATCCACCTGCTTGGCCTCCCAAAGTGCGGGGATTACAGGCATGAGCCACCACACCTGGCCAATACTAACACATCTTAAAGAAATTGCTGCATATAAATTCTATATAAAAGAAACCATTTTGCTGGCAAAAAAAAAATCTCACTATCGCAAGGCAACACTGAAGACAAAACAAAGCTGGTGAAGAATATGTCAATGCTATCAGATTCTTTCCTGCAGAGATATAGATATAGTATAGTGAGATTATTCAGCTCTTAACTAGAGATTTCTATTTCTCTTTTGCAGGAAGCTGAATAATGCCCTCCAAACCATAAAGCTGTCCATATCCTAATTTCCAGAATCTACAAATGTGCTTTGTTACATGGCAAGGGAAAATTAAGGCTGCAGATCAAATTAATGTTGCTAATCAGCCAACCTTATAATAAGATTATCCTAAATTATCTGGGTGAGCCCAGTAGAATCTCAAGGGTCCTTGTAAGTGGAAATGAAATAGCAGTGTGAGACAGATTTGGCCTAATGTTGTTGGCTTCAAAGATGGAAGAATGGAGCCATGACCCAAGAAATGCAGGAAGCCTCTAGATGCTGCAAAAGGCATGGAACAAATTTTCCCCTACAGCCTCAGGGGGAATGCAGCCCTGCCAATCTCTTGATTTTAGCCCAATGAGACCCATGTTGGACTCCTTTCCTCCAAAGCTGTAAGATAATAAAGTCTGTTGTTTTAAGACACTACGTTTATGGTGATTTGTTACAGGAGCAAGAGGAATCTAATACACATCCACATAAAACAACACAAAGTTTCATGACTAGAAGCACTGCTTCTGGTGACCCAGCTCCGCCTATAAAATGTCAGGCACTGGTAGCAGGGAAGTAGCAGCTTCATGTTCAGAAATCTGACTCTTCTAATTACTCAGATACAAGAATTCCAAAGGAATAGCTAGAACATACTTTGAGCAATGCTAATATACAGTCATGTATTGCCTAATGAAAGGGATACCTTCTGAGAAATGTGTCATTAGGCGATTCCATTGTGTGAACATCATAGCATGTACTTACACAAACCTTGATGGTATAGCCTACTACACACCTATGATATGTGGTATAGCCTGTTGCTCCTAGGCCACAAACCTGTGCAGCACATTACTGTACTGAAGACTGCAAGCCATGGTACCACAATGGTAAGTATTTGTGCATCTAAACATATCTAAACATAGACAAGGTACCGTAAAATACCATATCGAAGATTTAAAATGGTACACCTGTGTAGGGCAATTACCATGAAAAGAGCTTGCAAGACAGGAAGTTTCTCTGGGTGAGTCAGTGAGTGGTGAGTGAATGTGAGGCCCTAGAACATTACTGTACACTAGAATAGACTTTATAAACACTGGATACTTAGGCTACAACAAGTTTATTTAAAAATTTTGTTCTTTCTTTAATAACAAACTAACCTTAGATGATGTAAACATTTTTATTTTATAAACCTTTTAAACTTTTTAACTCTTTTGACTCTTTTCTAAAAATATTTAGTTTAAAATACAAACACATTGTACAGCTTTGCAAAATTTTTTTCTTTATGTATATCCTTACTCTTGAAGATATTTTTCTTTCTTTTTTTTTTTACTTTTTAAACTTTATAATTAAAATCTAAGACACAACACACACACACACACACACACACACACACACATATTAGCCTAGGCCTCCACAGGGTCAAGATCATCAATATCACTGTCTTCCACCTCTACATCTTGTCTCACTGGAAAGTCTTCAGGGGCAGTAACATGCATGGAGCTGTCATCTCCTATGATAACAATGCCTCCTTCTGGAATACCTCCAGAAAAACCTGCCTATGGCTGTTTTACAGCTAACTTTTTTCATATATATAAGTAGAAGGAGTATACTCTAAAATAATGATAAGAAGTATAATATAGTAAACACATAAGCCAATAATATCGTAGTTTATTATCATTATCAAGCATTATATACTGTATATAATTGTATGTGCTAGACTTACACTACTGGCAGTGCAGTAGGTTTGTTTACACCAGTATCACAACAAATGTGAGTAATGTGTTATGCTATGGTATTAGGATGGCTACAATGTCACTTAGGTGACAGGAATTTTCAGCTCCACTATAATCTTATGAGACCATCTTCATACATGCAGTCTGCTACTGACCAAAATGTTGTTACACAGTGCACTGTAATTTTAAATGATAATATTCATACAAATAATGTAAATAAGCAAATGAGATAGTTCATATAAAGTACTAAACAGAAACACATATCAATAAATGCTAGCTGTGATTTCTTTTTAAATCACTAGCTACTATTTCTTGAATAGGTATAGTGCTACATACATTTTCTATAAACCTTATAACAATTTTGCAAGGTCAATATCTTCATCTTACAGATGAGAAAATGAAAGAGTAGAAAGATGAAGAAATTTCCCAAGGTTACATAGCTCATAAATCAGTTTTAGAATTAATGTATAATTTTGTAGTGATTCTATTAAGGGATAAAACTGATTCATTGTATAACTTTTAGTATGTTCATTTTAAAAAAATATCAGTCACAGATGCTCCAGATTTCAGTAAATTTAAACTCCAAAGTGGACATATTAGCTGGAGCCTCGAAGAGTGATCACAGAAGTGAAAATACAAGAATCTGCCTTCTGATCTCAGCTTTAACCACCACCCCCCCATCCCCTTAGACCCACCCCACTTTGTGAGATCTTAGACAAGTTTCTGGATCTCAATTTTCTTGCTTGGAAAAATGAATGGGGGAATTAAAACTCACCATCGTCTCTTGCAGCTCTGAAACTCATGGCTTTATGATAAATATCTTCCTCAAGGTGCTAATTGTCAGAACTACTAATAATTTATTTATTAACAAAATGCAGTTTTTTCCTCTCCACTCCATCCTGACACTCTAGCTTTGATTCTCCTGATTGTCATTCCTCAATGACTTCTCTTTTTACCTGTCATGCCCTACTCTCTCCATTCTTTGATCAGGATTCCTATATTTCCTTTTTGAAAGAAAAACATTGAGAAGAAATTTTAAAATAGGTACTCAATATGTTTTGGTGACATTATGCTAGGAATAAAAACATCTATCTAGTGAATATTTTGCAACATAATAAAAATTTTTTGAAAACTAAATTTAATAAAAAAGAGCCTGTATTAGTCCCTTTTAACACTGCTGTGAAGACATACCCGAGACCAGGTAATTTATAAAGGAAAGAGGTTTAACTGACTCACAGTTCAGCATGGTTGAGAAGGCCTCAGGAAACTTACAATCATGGTGGAAGGGGAAGCAAACACATCCTTCTTCACATGGTGGCAGGAAAAAGTGTGAGTGCCCAGTGAAGGAAGAAGCTCCTTATAAAACCATCAAATCTCATGAGAACTCACTCACTCTCATGAGAACAGGATGAGGGAAACCACCCCCATGATTCGATTATCTCCATCTGGTCCTTCCCATGACATGTGGGGTTTATGGGAACTACAATTCAAGATGAGATTTGGGTGGGGACACAGCCAAACCATATCAATCTACCCCGACCCTTCCCAAATCTCATGTCCAAACATTTCAAAACTCAATCATGCCTTTCCAACAGTCCCCCAAAGTCTTAACTCATTCCAGCATTAAATCAAAAATCCAAGCCCAAAGTGTCATCTGAGACAAGGCAGGTCCCTTCTACCTATGAGCTTGTAAAATCGAAACCAAGTTAGTTACTTCCTAGATACAATAGGGATACACGCATTGGGTAAATATACCAATTCCAAATGGGTCAAACAAAGAGGCTACAGACCCTATGCAAGTCTGAAATCCAAAAGGGCAGTCATTAAATCTTAATTTCTAAAATGATCTCCTTTGACCCCATGTCTCACATCCAGGTCATGCTGATGCAAGAGGTGGGTTCCCACAGCATTGGACAGCTCTGCCCCTGTGGCTTTGCAGGATACAGCCCCACTCCTGGCTGCTTTCAGCCAGTGTTAGGTGTCTGTGGCTTTTCCAGGCACACAACGCAAGGTGTCGGTGGATCTACCATTTAGGGGTCTGGAGGATGGTGTCCCTCTTCTCACAGCTCCACCAGGCAGTAGCCCAGTGGGGACTTTGTGTGGGGGCTTCCACCCCACATTTCCCTTCTGCACTGACCTAGCAAAAGTTCCCTATGAGGGCCCTGCCCCTGCAGCACACATCTGCCTGGACATCCAGGTGTCTCCATACATCCTCTGAAGTCTAGGGAGAGGTTCCCAAACCTCAATTCTTGACTTCTGTGCACCCACAGGCTCAACACCACATGGAAACTGTCAAGGCTTGAGACTTTCCCCCTCTGAAGCCATGGCCCAAGCTGTACCTTAGTCCCTTTTAGCCATGGCTGGGACAGCTGAGACTCAGGGCACCAAGTCCCTAGGCTGCACACAGAAGGGGGGCCCTGGGCCTAGCCCAGGAAACCATTTTTCCCTTTTAGGCCTCCAGGCCTGTGATGGGAAGGGTTGCCATGAAGGTCTCTGACATGCCCTGAAGACATTTTCCCCATTGTCTTGGTGACTAACATTTGGCTCATTGTTACTTATGCAAATTTCTGCAACAGGCTTGAATTTATACCCAGAAAATGGGGTTTTCTTTTATATCATATTGTCAAGCTACAAGTTTTCCAAATTTTTATGCTCTGCTTCCTCTTGAACACTTTGCTGCTTAGAAATTTCTTCTGCCAAATACCCTAAATTATCTCTCTCAAGTTCAAAGTTTCACAGATCTCTAGGGCAGGGGCAAAATGCTGCCAGTTTCTTTGCATAGCAGGAGTGACCTGTATTCCAGTTCCCAACAAGTTCCCCATCTCCATCTAAGACCACCTCAGCCTGGACTTCATTGTCCATATTACTATCACCATTGTCATCAAAGCCATTCAACAAGTCTAGGAATTTCTGAAACTTTCCACATTTTCTTATCGTCTTTTGAGTCCTCCAAACTTCCAACCTCTGCCTGTTACTCAGTTCCAAAGTTGCTTCCACATTCTTGGGTACCTTTACAGCAGAACCCCACCACCTGATACCAATTTACTGTATTAGTTAGTCCGTTTTCATGCTGCTATAAAGACACACCCAAGACTGGTAATTTATTAAGGAAAGAGGTTTAATTGACTCACAGTTCAGCATGGCTGGGGAGGCCTCAGGAAACTTACAGTCACAGTGGAAGAGGAAGCAAACACATCCTTCTTCACATGGCAGCACGGAGAAGTGTGAGTGCCCAGTGAAGAAGGAAGTCCCTTATAAAACCATCAGATCACATAAGAACTAACTCACCACCATGTAAACATGATAAACCACCCCCCATGATTCAATTATCTCCACCTGGTCACTCCCATAACACGTGGGGATTATGGGAACTACGCTTCAAGGTGAGATTTGGTTGGGGACACAACTTTGTTCTCTTTTTTGTATTTCACCAACAGCAGAACATTAACTAAAACACACACACACACACACACCCCCACTATGATCCAAAATCCCTCTAATGAAAAAACCCAGCACTTCCCAAGAAGAAGGTGTTATATGGTGTGAACCACTGACTCTCTGAGTCCTTTCACTGTCCTTTATTAAATGTTTGTCATCAATATATGATATAAAAACATAGATTTTGTTCCTCATCAATAAAAATTACCCAAGTTATATAGCCCTAGAGCATGAAATCAAAATGATCAGAGAAAGAAAATGCTGCTTGTTATACCAAAATCATCATTGCCCAAGAGGGTTCCCAGTACCATCAGCTGCTAAGTCCACGCAATACATGAGTCTTATAACACAAATATAGAACATTAATATAAAAAATACATATCTGTGGATCAGGTAGTCATGTTTTACACCATAATCTGCAATTTTAATTAAAGTTGGCATATTTCTGCTGCTATGATTTAAAAGATTAACTAAGTTGGACAAGGTCTCAGATCTTTAACTACATCCAACCTGTTTGTGATTTTTGGCACTCTGCATTTTAGGTGTGTTATGAAGATGACAATGTGCCAGTCATCCAAGCTGTCAAATGCCTGCTAAAATCTGTTCAGAGCCAAACTCATTTGCACTCGGATGAACACTTCTCAAGAAGCAATTGCTTAAATACCTACAGTTTCAGGTGCCACTCATGGCTAATAAAACAAATTTTACAACATACCCAGAATGATTTTTCCCAAAGTGCTGAAATAATTCCATAGAATAAACCAAGGTAAAGAATTATAGGAGTTATTAGTATTATAATTATAATGTATCAAACATTCACAGAATAAAGCATTGGGTTTGGACATGTATACAATTATGTGGTTTAAAACATTTTTTGAAACAACTTAACATTATTTTGAAACATAATATTAAAAATGTGTGCTCCTTTTGGTGGGAAGGACACTTTCACACACTGCTAGTAGGAGTTTAAATTGATACAAATTTCTGACGAATATTTCTTGGATATCCATTAAAGTGTTTTACTGTTTGTATACTTTAATCCACAAATCCCAGAAGCAGGGCCTACCTAGGTAAAGAAGGGGGTGAATGTGGTAAAAGAGCCTTTAAGGCAGAGGGACCCTCATCTGCAAACTACGAAATGACAAAAAGTCTAAATATTTTTTCTAGAACCATTAATACAAGAAGGTCTCTGGCACTCAGGGGCTCAGTGCTCACAATTGGGGCTCTTCCAAGAAATCATGAAGTTGTTGTGGAATAGTCTGCCATGTTGCTTAGGTATTACTGTATCTGAATGGGTGGTGGGCTTAAGAACATATCTCTGCCACTGATTGTGTCAAAGATTGTCTTTCATGCAGTAATCTTCATTAGGGATTTAAGGGACTGTTCCTATTTTTGGTTATACTTCACTTTATTTTTAAGTGGGAACATTATATGCTATGGTGGTATTTTGAAAGTTGATCCATGGTTTTCTTTAGGAACATGAAGGGTCTAGACTAGTTTGATATGGAGTACCTCTCTCTCTCTCTCTCTCTGTATGTGTGTGTGTGTCACACACACACACACACACACACTAGCATAGATTATTTTGGATAGAAAATAAAGTACCTTACAGATAAAACCTTATTTTATGTGGGTAGAGGAGGAGTAATCTGTTTCTTAATATATCCATCAGTATATGCTAAATTCTGCTGAGAGAATCAGAAACAAGGAAATATCAGCAGCTTAAAATAACAGTTGATTGCACAGTTTTATTATATCTCAGTGAGCACGGGGTGGGGAAAATGTAATGAAGCCCTCCCTGGCTCTTACGACTTTTAAATGGAAATATCACATGATTTGTCCTTTCATATTGCATAGGCCAAAGAGAGTCACTTGGTCATTCTTCAATTCAAAGAGGTGGGATGTTTCATTCTTCTACAGGATCTTAATATTTGTAAACAATTACATAGACTGCCATTTTTAGTATTATGAAATATTTGTCTCACTGCTTTAAAAAATTAGTTATAGCCTAACATGGCCGTGTCTCTCAATGGTTGAAAAGTGCCTCCAAAGTAGACATGCATAACCAAGAATGGATATGGACTTAAAGTGAAAGGAACGATTAAGCCGGGGGCCTGTGCTGTTGATGAAGGCAGCTATATGGGCCCACAATTCAGTTAATGACAATGACTGGTAAGGTAGATGGTTAGCATCTGAAGAGAGAAGGCTCAAAAGGGGACAATTTTTAGCCAGTCACAGTGACTCACGCCTATAAACCCAGTGTGTTGGGAGGCTCAGGAGTTTGAGACCAGCCTGAGAAACAGCAAGACCCCATTGCTCCAACAAAATGTAAAAATAAGCCACATGTGGTGGTGAGCACCTGTAATCCCAGCTACCTGGGAGACTGAGGCGGGAGAATTGTTTGAGCCCAGGAGTTCCAGGTTGCAATGAGCTGTGATCGTACCACTGCACTCTCCAGCCTGGGTAATAGAGTGAGATCCTGTCTCTACAAAAAGAAAAACAAAAGGAAAAACACCACAATATTTTTATACTAGAGTAGAACTGGGAAGGCACGTAGGCATGAGAAGTTAGATATTGCTTCCACCTTACCCCCATCACACATTTCAGGGGGCTCTGATTTCATTTTAGTCATAAAGCTAAGGGAGGTCTAGGAAAAGCTGAAGACCAAGGAGAGAGTTTATTTACCATGGAGCAGAGGCTTCAATGGGCAGAGTGGATAGTGTTGGGAGAAGGGCAATGACAGAAGGATAGGCAGTGAGAACATGCAGAGTCCAGGGGTAGAGGGCTAAAATGAACAGATGACCAGAGGCTGGCATTCAGAGCACAGCTGAGTCTGCTCAAAGAAAGAGATTTGGAGCAATTAGCTGGCCCTAAGGGTCCAGGTGGAACCCCAGGACCAAGTGTGGTTTTCAGTCCTACACAGGCTGAGGTCACAGAAGATCTCATAAACCTGAGGGAGCTGGAAGATGCTGAGCCCAACACAGTCCTAGACTCCTAGACTGACATAGGTCACAGGATATTTTCTTTTCTCTATTTAATTTAATTTAATTTTATTTTTTGAGACAGATTCTTGCTGTGTCACCCAGGCTGGATTGCAGTGGTGTGATATCGGCTTACCAAGACCTCCATCTCCCAGGCCCAAGTGATTCTGGGACTCCAGCCTTCTGAGTAGCTAGGATTACAGGCATGCACCACCAGGCCTGACTGATTTGTTTTTTGTATTTTCAGTAGAAACGGGGTTTCACCATGTTGGCCACGCTGGTCTCAAACTCCTGGCCTCAGGTGATCTGTCCACCTCGGCCTCCCAAAGTCCTAGGATTACAGGCGTGAGCCACTGCGCCCAGCCAGATCACATGATATTTTCTTACTCATCCCACAAATAAAGACTAGGCCCTGAACACACTGGGGAAAGCAAGAATATCCCTCAGCTAATGACAATTAAACTGTCTCTCAATATTTCATTTTACTTTGCCCTTTCAATCTAACTCAATTATATCCATATTTTATCTCTGCAAAAGAATTTTCTAAAAGCATCTTAAAAGCTTCATAGAAAAAAGTATAAGGAGAGAATTGGGGGAAATCTAGTTTAAGAAAGAAAAGCAATTTCAAGGTTAGGGAACATGGCAGAGGAAAAGATAGAAATAAAAGTGAGAAACAAAAATGTAAAAAATGAAAGATTCATACATTGGGTAAAAGTGTTAAAAAGAGGAGGCAGAAAATTTTTTAAGTTTTGACCACTAAAAGCAGTTGCAGAAACTTCAAGGAGAGAAATAGTGTGATTGTTATGGAGGATATAGCTGAAAATTAACATCATCAAGAGCGACTTTTTTTTATCCTCTGTTTTTAATCCATGGAGAATTAAAGATATTATTATGTGGAGTGTTCCTTTTTTCTTTAGTTATAGTATGATTTCTTTTGAACAAAATATCTCCCTCCCAATTGCATTAGCTGGTCAAATGCAACTGAATATTTCCTTCAGGTCTTTGATGAATGGCATCTTTTGTATAACTCCATAGCTCTCAATGCCAACGACACAAACAAACATCCCTCCTTTAACATCATTTAGGAAACTAAATTATAACATGTTTGTCATGGAAGACAAAGCTGTATTTAGTTGTTTTTATCTTCTTGTAAAATTTAATATTCAGATGGTAAAAATATTCATTTACTTGTGAAATATCATACAATAGCTCCTTTATGATCCAGAAATAATTTTATTTCTGAAAACTGTTAAAAGCGTAGACTTTCAATCATGTACTCTACATTAATTTAGCAAATATTCAGAGGCCACATACTGCATGTCAGGCACTGTTGTAGGCACTGGGGATATGTGATAGAGAACAAAAACAAAAAGAAGATCCCTCTCTTCTTTCTATTTATATTGTAGTGAAGGAAATAAATATAAGCAAGATTAAAATGTGAAAAATATAGTGTTAGTGATACTTGCTAAGGGAAAGATAAAAATAAAGAAGAAAAGAGGGATGAGAAAGGAAGGGCTGAAACTTCAGATACTGGGTACCCAGGGAAATAAATAATCACATGGGGAAGGTGACTTTTGAATAAAATCCTGGAGGGAATGAGGGAATATGTCATGTAGATACCTGGAGAAAGAGCACTCCGGGAAAGAAACAGCAAGTGCAAAGGCCCTGGCCAGAAGCCTGCCTGGTGGGTTGAAAAACAGTGATCGGACTCTTTGGCTAAAGCAGAGAGAAACAAGAGAGAGTAACAGAAGATGAGTTCAGAAACAGGAAAGAACCTGGAACTTAGATCACACGAGGCCTTATAAAAGTAGTCATGCTGGCTTCCGAGTGAGATCAGAAACCAGTAGTGGAAGCATGACGTGATCTAGCATATGTTTTTCAGGATGACTCTGGCTTCTGTATTGAGAATAAGCTTCAGGAGAACAAGGCAAGAAGCAGAAAAAACAGTTTGGATGACTATAGCAATAATCTAAGCATGAGATGATGATGGTTGAATTTTTTTAATATATTCAGGCAATCTTTGGTTTGAATATATTGCAGAACAGTAAACATGACTGTACAACTTAATAATCAATAATCTCATCCTAATAATCAATAGGAATAATTATGATTATTCTACAACCTTTAAAATTTTTCTCAAAACATTAAAAACTCTCTGTCAGTTAAAATGTATAGGGAAATGAAATACTAAAAACTACTAAAACTATTATTTGTGTAGAACACAGTAATTTGAAACACTAGAAAAAAATAGTGTTTTATTTCTTTGTAAAAGAAAAAGTATCAAGAGTTGTTTGAACAGTTCTTGCCTTTTTAAAATTGCCATATAACATACAATAATGAGCAAACTCTTTCCTATATACCTTGGTGAGTTATCATACTTCTATCTAAATTTGTGTCAACTTCCAACATTTAATGTTTGTACTTTCAACATCATGAAATACTTCTGAGAGTTTCTTTAATGTGCAGTTAATTTCTCTGTAATTTCCTCTGGGGCATCTTCATCCTTTTTAGCACAACTACTTTCTTCATTTTTGTTGGTAAGTCCATCTGAACGAAGGAAGTCCTTCTGGCTACAAATCTAGAGTCTCTTGAAGTATGGTAGCACTTACATTCCCATGGATAAGTATTTCTTCTATAACTCCATTTACATTTGATTTGCATTTCACTTCCACCATTATTATCATTTTGGGTTTGTTTTTTTTTTTGCCACACTTTCATCTTTATGGATCAATTTCTTCTTTCAATTATCCATTTTTGTAAAATGTCATATGTATTTATCACTAAGAGACAAGGAGTCAACACAACTGCACACTTCGCTGGGAATAAGAGATGTGCTATGACGAGTCACTGACAAGCTCTGAAAGAAGTCACATGATTGGTCATTGATTATGATGAGCAGCTATTATTTTTGTAGAGATTTATGAACTGAAGAGTTAGTATTACTCAGTTAATATATTGTGGTAACTGAAATTTGAACCATGTTGTTGGTGAACTGGTATTATTTAACTAAACTGTGGTAACTGAAATTCAAGCCTACCAACCACAAAGTGAGGATTCCCTATATTATGAAGACAGAGACAGAGACAACAGGATTTTTTGGAAGGTGGGATGTGGAGTGGAGTAGCATGTCGCAGATACAGTTTTACATTTGCTGGTGATATTGATTATCTAATATTGACTGTCCCTCCTGATAGCAAGCTCTGTGAAGGCAAGGACCACACTTATCTTTGTTCACCATTACACAGTTGATGTTGTACTTTCCTAAATAGTGTCTCTTTAAGTTTCACAACAACCCCAAGCAGCAGGTATCATCTCATTTTGCAGATGAAGAAACTGAAGCTCAGAGAAGTTAAGTAACTTAGCACCATTTCACACAACTAGTGAGTGACAGATTGGGACTCAAATTCATATCTTCTGAAGTCCAATCCTCTTTCCTTTGAATCACCCACTCCTCCCTAATAAAAATATAGTCCTATAAAGTTTTGCTCTGGAAACCATAGCACCATGTTTCCTATACCATAATCAACTATCATATGAAAGCTGTAGAATATAAATGACAGCAGAAATAAGGCAAATACAGTGTATTTGAATCTCCTGTCTGTATAAATATCCTACAAGTTTCCATTTAAATTCTGTTCTTAACCTCATGACAAGGATTTATAAAAAGACAAAATCCGGCAACTACATTGACTGAAGGCCAAAGAGCACATCCTACTCTTCAAGGAATTTCCAATATCTCTGCAAGCAATAAGGATGAGTTAAGAAGTACATTCCTGACTTCCTCAGACTTTAATCTGTGAATCAGAACGTTAAGAACAGGTACCTGCAAGGTAGAAAATGTTTTGCCTCACATCACCGAGCACACCCAACCCAAAGGTGTCTGGGTGCATTTACCTGAAATCCACCTCTGTTCTCCAAAGCAATTATTTTCCAATCAATCAACATCTTTCTCTTCCTTCACCACTTCCAGGGCTTTTCTTTTTTCATTTGCATCCAGATACCATTCCTCTCAAGATCCAACAGTACCACTAATCAAATGCACAGTGCAATTTGAGACAAACTTGTTGATCCCCACATAATGACTAAAGAGACTATTGTCTTGGCTATTTTAACATCCAGGTTAGTCTGTCAGAATGTAAAATCACTGCTTTGTTACTAGCATGTTATTATTTTAGCAAGGAAGATGCTTAGCAGACATAACCACTCCAATTAAGGGACACTTTCACTCCTTACTTTTTCATTTGGATATGACACAAATTTTTTACAAGTATATATTACTTTTAGAACTAACAATAATTTTTTAAGTGTCATAACTAAGTTAACTTTTAAAGATATGAAAATAGCTCTTAAATGATTTTACAATAGCCTACAGAATTCAATTAAATATATGTATAATATTGAATACTAAAAGATCTGATGGGAAAAGAGGTGTGACAATGTTCTGTACAACCTGGAGCTGAGAATAAGATTATAATGTAACACAAATATCCCTTCCCTTACAGTCATTTTATAATAAATGCCCAATCAAAGTGAAAACTTTATGTAAAATGAAACAAATTGATATCACCTCTGGCTGAAGAAAAAATAAGATACTTCCGACTTGGGGAAAATTTCCCCTATTTATATGATCAATAGGAGTTAAGAAATGCATTTCTGAATTATTCAAACTCTGCTTTGGGAACTATAATCAAGAACACTATCAAAAGCAGAAGATTCCTTTAAATTTTCCAATGGAAAAATATGTGCCATCATTAAGCTGATAAACGCACATACTATTTAAAATTAAATGAGTATGACTATTGCTACTTTAACAAAGAAATGAGAGGATTTGATATGCATATTATGTAGAATACTAGAAAAGGAGCAAATATTTTGCTTAGACTGGTTCTGAAAAAAAAAGGTTGTTATTGAGTAGACATAAGAGTCTGGGTTTTGTACAATTTTTTTCTGCATGTTGTCTGACACCCACCTCATCTGCCACTATATGTGCCAACCCTAGCCCATCCCAACCTCCCTTATCCTCAGACTTAATTTTTATCAATCTCATGTCTTTCCCAGAAGTTGACATGCTCTTGTCCAAGGTAAGGATGTCCATTTCAAACATCACTTACCAATTTTCCTTGGAAATCGAGATTTTAATTGTTTCTTTGTTTATGCAACACCAAAACTGACCCAGCAGTCAAAATATCTATGTCAGTTATGTAGATAAAATGGAAGACTGAACATATGCCTGTAATTTTTCTCCCTTCTACTAAAAATGGCAATAAAGGGATTTTTGCTTTTAAAGACGTAAATCTCAACGTATGAGTAGAACAGGAGAGGATACAACTTCAACCACATTTGTGGAAAGGGAAAGCAGATGAACCAGTAGTAACTAACAGGAAACTGGAAGATGAATCCTAATCCAGTAATGTGGGAAGCCTGAATGTGTTCACAGACTCCTCCAAAGACTCAGATATCAGAAGGACTAAGTGCTCCCAGAAATGGGGTGCTAACATAAGGAAAATTGGTTAAGAGCAGTTTAAGGAACAAACACCAAATCCCCTCTTCTACTCTGTGAAGTTGGGCAAATTCTCCCCCCTAACCAGGCAGAACACCAGGAGTTTATTCTGTGGATATTAATCTTAGGTTGATACTCTTAAACATAAGTGAGCTACCAAGATCTACAGACAGCAGAGAAAACCTTATAATGTGAATAACTGAGAACAAGAAAACAGAAGAAAAAAAAAACATGCAAAGGAAACAAAGAAGACTGCAGGGAAAAAAAAAACTTGAGAAAAACACAATAATCCTAGAGAAAGAAGAACATTGATAAGATGCTATAAAAAGGAGCATTCAAAGAACAAAAGAAAAAGTATGGAATTGAAAACATGAGCGCATCAATTTTTTTAACTCAATAGATTTATTAGGAAATAAAATTTAGAAAAAGGTTAGAAAAATCTCCCAGAAAGCAGAGGAAAGGAAAATAGAGAAGAGGAGAGAAAAAAATAAGGAAGCTTGCATGTTTAAAGTCTTTCTTATTAAATTCATATGCTTTAAAATTTCAAATTGTACTAAAAGGTTTATAACATAAAATTATCCATTTCCCACCCACTTTTTTCTACTCCCTGCTTGGTAATTTCAGAAGCAGTCACGTTGATTCTTTCAGCTGTTTCTTTTGACATTTATCTAACTTTATATGTTTAAATAGTATGTGTATTTCCTATTCTTAGATACATGAATGTTGAGCATTATCTAATTACTTCCTATTATGGTAGTTTAGCACTTTACTCTTAGACTCCCATTGCCTCTGCTTTCCCTCCTCTATGATTCCAATTCAGTTGTAGTCATTTTTAGATTAAATCAATATTCTGTTAAGTCTGTGTAAATATTACTCACAGCTGAGCACTGTACTATGATTACATTTCCTTTCTTATATTTTCACCGAAGTTAATTATTGCCATCTTTTTTGATTGAGGTACAAGTTATACACCATAAAATGCACCCATCATAAGTATACAATTCAGTGAACTTTGGTAAATGTACAGAGTAATGCAACTATCATCATAATCTAGCTTTGAAACGTTTCCATCACCCCAAAAAACTCCCTTGTGCCTGTTTGCAGTCAATCTTCACTTCCACTCCCAGCCCCAGGCAACCATTCATCTGTTTTCTGTCTCTATAAATTTGCCTTTTCTGGAAACTTCATATAAATGGAATCATGTAATACGTAGTCTTTTGCATCTGGTTTCTTTCACTTAGCATAATATTTTGAGATTCATTATGTCATAGCATGTATCTGTAGTCTGTATCTTTTTATTGATGAATTGTATTCTACTTTATAGGTATACAACACTTTGTTAATCCTTTCACCAGTTGATGAATTGTTTCCACTTTTTGGCTACTAGAAATATTGCTGCTGTGAACATACGTGTACAAGTTTTATGTGGACTTATGATTTCATTTCCCTTGGGTAGATATCTAGGCATGGAATTTCTGAGTTTCACAGTAAGTTTATGTTTCACTTTTTAAAAACTACTAACCTTTTTCCAAAGTAGCTGTCTCATTCTACCATCCCAAAAGCAATGTATGAGAGTTCCAGTTACTCCCTGTCCTCACCTACACTTGATGTCGTCAGTCTTTTTTTCAAGCCATTTAATGGATACGTTGCAGTATCTCATTTTAATTCACATTTTCCTAATCACTAATTATTTTGAGCATGTTTTTATAGGCTTATTAGCCATTAGTATAATCTTTTTGGTGAAATATCTGTTCAAATCTGTTACCCACTGTATTGTTTTTTTATTGCTGCCATAACAAATTAACACAAATTTGGTTGCTTCAACCAATACAAATTTATCATCTCACAGTTTCTGTAGGACAGAAGTCCAGGTGAGCTCAGCTGGGTTTTCTGCCTAGGGTTTCATAAGACAAATTAAGGTCTCAGTGGGATTTACCAGAGGCTCTGGAAAAGAAACCTCTCTCAAGCTCGCTCAGGTTGTTGGCCGAATTTGGTTCCTTGTGCTTATCTAGGACTAACATCTTCATTGCCTAGCTGGCTATCATCTAGGGACCAATCTTTGCTCCTAAAGGCTACCTGGATTTCTTCTTTTACTTTCTATGTGACTGCCTCCAGCAACAAGGAGTTGTGTGCCTCTCATACTTTGAATCTCTCTCTGACTCTATTATACCTTTTCTAGGTAAAGAAAAGATCATTTCTATCTTTCTAGCTAGCTCATCTCTTTCTACCTCATCTTTCTGTCTCTAGCTTCTAAAGGTTAGCATTATTAAATTGAGACCACCCAGATAACCTAGGATAGTATCCCAGTCTTAAAGTCTATAACTAACCTGAATTACATCAGCAAAAATTCCTTATGCTATGTTGCATAACATATTCAACAGAAGAATTGGGGCATGGACATTCCAGGCAAGGGGGTGAATTCTGCCTAAAATACCCTTTATTTTATTTTATTATTTTTATAAGATAGGGTCTTGCTCTGTTGCCTAGGCTGGAGTGCAGTGGTGTAATCATAGCTCACTGAAGCTTCCAGCTCCTGGGATCAAGTGATCTTCCCACCTCAGACTCCCTTCCAAGTAGCTGCAACTACAGGTACATGTCACCACACTCAGCTAGGTTTTTGTTGTTGTTGTTGTTTTGTTTTGTTTTTAATTTTTTTTTAGAGATGGGGCTTTCACTTTGTTTCCCAAGCTAGTCTCAAACTCCTAGGTTTAAGTGATCTTCCTGCCTCAGCTTCCCAAAGTGCTGGGATTACAGATGTGAGCCACTGCACCCAGCCTAAAACAACCATTTTTAAGAGAGTTGTTTGTCTTCTTATTAATGATTTGTAAAAGTTTCTTATGTATTCTGGATATAAGTCCTTTAACAGATCTATCAGGGGCTCACACATTTTTTCTGTCAATTAAGAGATAATAAATATTTTATGTTTTGCAGGCTATAAAGGATCTCTTTTTCATATGCTTTTTTTAACAACACTTTAAAACTGTAAAAACCATTCTTAGCTTATGAGCCTTACCAAAACAGATCATAGGACAAATTTGGCCTTCAGGCCATAGTTTGCCAACCTCTAAGATGTGTGCTTTGCAAATATTTTCTCCAAGTTGGTGGCTTATCTTTTTTTATTTTCATACTGTTGCTTTTGGAAGAGTGTAGTGAACAGACTTGAAGATGGCTCTCATAACTCTGTCTCCCGGTATTGGTGATTTGGTATAATTCCTCCCCTTGAGTGTGTTGAACCCTTTGTGATTGGCTTCTAACCAATTGGATGCAGCAAAGGTGGTTCCAGGAACATGATTACATAAAAGTGTAGGACATATCTTGCCATTTTTCTATCTCCTCTTTGTCACTCTCTTTCCTTCCTCTTTTATTCTTCAATTTGCTATAATAATTCATGTCTTCCTGCCTTTGAAGAAGTGAGATGCCATGAGCCCTACGATCCCGGTACTGAATGTTGCTAACAATCCGGGAAATGGACCTTTTCTAGTTGAGTCTCATATGAGACCTGAGTCCTGCTGACACCTTCACTGCAGCCCTAAGCAGTGAATCCAATTGAGCTATGCCCTGATTCCTGACTCACAGAAATAATAGTAGAATAAGTATGTGTTGTTTTAAGCCACTAATTTTGTGGCAATTTGTTATACAGCCTGGAAAACTAACATAAAGAGCACATATCTCTAATTTTATTAAGTCCATGTTACTGTCTTTTTTTCTTTTGGTATCACATCTTAAAAATCTTTGCCTAATCCAAAGTCACAAAGATTTCCTCCAGTGTTTTATTCTAGATATTTATAGTTTTAGTTCCTAAGTTTAGATGTATTAGCTATTTTGAGTTAATTTATATGTATGGTTTGAGATAAGAGTCTGAGTTCACTGTTTTTGAATAGGTGGATACCTAGTTGTCCTAGAGTCAGTTATTTGTTGAAAAGAGTCTCCTTTCCCCCACTGAACTGCCTTGGCACATTTGCTGAACATTAATTGACCATAAAGGGAAAAGTTTATTTCTCAACTCTCAATTTTGTCTCATTGATTCATATGTCTATCCTTACCCAAATACTCCATCATATTGATTACTGTGGATTCATAGTAAGTTTTATAAATGGGTATTCCGAGTCATCCAAATTTGTTTTTCTTTTTCAAAACTGTATTGACTAGTCTTTGTTCTTTGTGTTTCCATATAATTTTAGGAGCAGCTTGTCAATTTCTAGAAAAAAGAAATGTAAAAGCCTGATGGGATTTTTGACAGAAAATGTGTTGAATCTGCAGAGAATTATCATCTTAACAATATTGAGCCTCTCAGTCTTAGAACATAATATGTCTCCATTTATTTTGATCTTACTATTTCTCAGCAGCAATGGTTTGTAGTTTTCTGTGAATAAGTCTCGAACTTTTGTTACATTTATTTCTCAGTATTTTATTTTATTTTATTTTACTTTATTTATTTATTTTGAGACAGAGTCTCGCCCTGTCACCTAGGCTACAGTCAAGTGGCGCCATCTCAACCTCCATCTCACAGATTCAAGAGTGTCTCCTGCCTCAGCCTCCGGAGTAGCTGGGACTACAGATGCTTGCCACCACACTCAGCTAATTTTTGTATTTTTAGTAGAGATGGGGTTTTGCCATGTTGGCCAGGCTGGTCTCACTCAGCTAATTTTTGTATTTTTAGTAGAGATGGGGTTTTGCCATGTTGGCCAGGCTGGATCTCAAGCGATCCACCTGCCTCGGCCTCCCAAACTACAGGGATTACAGGCATGAGCCACTGGGCCCAGCTGAGTATTTTATTTTTTTGATGCTGTTAGGAATGGAATTTCATTTTCCAATTGTTCATTGCTAGAATAAAGAAAAAAACATTTATTTTTGCACACTTATCTTATATCCTGTGACCTTGTTGAACTTCCTTTTTAGTTCTAGTTTTTTGGTTTGTATTTTAGATTTCCTAGGAGTTTCTATGTTCAAGATCATGTTGTCCTCAAAAAAAAGTTTTACTTCTTCCTTTTCAATCTATATGCCTTTAATTTCTTTGTCTTATCTGATTGCGGTGGTCAGAGTCTCTAGTATAATATTAAGCAAAACGGGTAAGAATAGATGTCTTTACCTTATTCTTGATTTTAGGAACAGAGCACTATTTTTTAGCAATTTATGATGTTAAGTAGAGGCTTTTGTAAATGTCCTTTAGCACTCTGAGAAAGTTCTCTGCTATTCCCAATTTGTTGAGAGTTTTATTTATGGGTGCAGGATATTTTTTTCAATTGGTTCTTCTGTTTCCTGAGATGACCATGCATTTTTGTATACCTTGCCTTATTAATATGGTGTATTACACTGATTTATATACAGATGTTAAGACAACCTTGCATTTCTAGGATAAATCCCACTTGGTCATGGTACATCTTTTTATGTTGCTGGATTTTGTTTGCTAATTTTTCAAAAAAATATTGCATTTGTTTTCAAGAAAGGTTTGATCTGTAGTTTTCTTTTCTTGAGATATCTTCATGAGCCTTTCCTCTCAGGATAATACTGGTCTCATGGAATGTGAAATGCCAACTATCTTCTATTTTCTGGTAGAATTTGTGAAGGGTTGCTATTATTTCTTACTTAATGTTTGTTAGAATGTCTGTTAGAATTCACCTGTGAAGATATCTGGGCCTGGGGTTTTTTTTAGTGAATTTTTTATTATTAATTTATTTTTTGTCAGTCTATTTCAATTTTCTATTTCTTTTAGAGTCAGTTTCAGTAGTTTGTGCTAGGAAAATGTCTGCTTCCCTTAAAATGTCTAATTTGCTGACATAAAATTGTTGATAATATTTTCTTTTTTTTTCTTTTTTTAAATTATACTTTAAGTTTTAGGGTACATGTGCACAATGTGCAGGTTTGTTACATATGTATACATGTACCATGTTGGTGTGCTGCACCCATTAACTTGTAATTTAACATTAGGTATATCTCCTAATGCTATCCCTCCCCACTCCCCCCACCTCACAAAAGGCCCCAGTGTGTGATGCTCCCCTTCCTGTGTCCATGTGTTCTCATTGTTCAATTACCACCTATGAGTGAGAACATGCGGTGTTTGGTTTTTTGTCCTTGTGATAGTTTGCTCAGAATGATGGCTTCCAGCTTCATCCGTGTCCCTACTAAGGACATGAACTCATTTTTTATGGCTGCATAGTATTCCATGGTGTATATGTGCCACATTTTCTTAATCCAGTCTACCATTGTTGGACATTTGGGTTGGTTCCAAGTCTGCTATTGTGAATAGTGCCGCAATAAACATACGTGTGCATGTGTCTTTATAGCAGTATGTTTTATAATCATTTGGGTATATACTTAGTAATGGGATGGCTGGGTCAAATGGTATTTCTAGTTCTAGATCCCTGAGGAATCGCCACACTGACTTCCACAATGGTTGAACTAGTTTACAGTCCCACCAACAGTGTAAAAGTGTTCCTATTTCTCCACATCCTCTCCAGCACCTGTTGTTTCTTGACTTTTTAATGATCGCCACTCTAACTGGTGTGAGATGGTATCTCATTGTGGTTTTGATTTGCATTTCTCTGATGGCCAGTGATGATGAGCATTTTTTCATGTGTCTTTTGGCTGCATAAATGTCTTCTTTGAGAAGTGTCTGTTCATATCCTTTGCCCACTTTTTGATGGGGTAGTTTTTTTTCCTTGTAAATTTGTTTGAGTTCATTGTAGATTCTGGATATTAGCACTAAACGTGGAAAGGAACAACTGGTACCAGCCACTGCAAAATCATGCCAAATTGTAAAGACCATCAAGGCTAGGAAGAAACTGCATCAATTAATGAGCAAAATAACCAGCTAACATCATAATGACAGGATCAAATTCACACATAACAATATTAACCTTAAATGTAAATGGGCTAAATGCTCCAATTAAAAGACACAAACTGGCAAATTGGATAAAGAGTCAAGACCCATCAGTGTGCTGTATTCAGGAAACCCATCTCACGTGCAGAGACATACATAGGCTCAAAATAAGGGATGGAGGAAGAGCTACCAAGCAAATGGAAAACAAAAAAAGGCAGGGGTTGCAATCCTAGTCTCTGATAAAACAGACTTTAAACCAACAAAGACCAAAAGAGACAAAGAAGGCCATTACATAACTGATAATATTTTCTTACCATTATTTTAATTTTTGAGGGGTGGTAGTGATGTGCTCTCTTTTATTCTTGAATTTGCTGTAGTAATTTGTGTCTTCTCTTGCTTTTTCTCTGTCAGACTAAATTGGGGATCAACAGAGTATGTATAGCTTAGTGGTCAGCCCAAGACTGGCCAGATGTTGTGCTCCAGCACCTTGAGCCAGTAGGGCTTATACCCCATTGATGGATCTGTTTGTGCAATGGGAGCACATCCACATATCAGACTTTTACTTCCTGCAGTGTCCTTACAGGTCTTCTCTGTACATATGCATGGCCTTCCAGTCTGCCAGTGATGTGTTGTGAAGACCTCAGCTAGCTCTTCTATGATGCTCTCGGTTCTGCTGTTCACCCCATTGAGGATAACAACTTCAGGCTTGTATTGCAGTATTATGGGTTTCATTATTCTTTTCCTATTTGGATACGGGAGTTTTTTGCTCTGCACTCCAAATCAAGTCAGCCTCTACAGCAGCAAAGCTGCTATTAATAGTTTTATGACCAGCCCCACCAGACAGAACTGTCATGCCAAATGACTGAAGGATTAGATGGGAATCACCCCAGACAAGAATGGCACAGACGTCCATCGTGCTTAACTGAAGTTCAGTGATTTTTTTTTAAATTAATAAATTCTCAATTTGTTGTTTGTATTTGTTTAATTTCCAGAGCCCTGAAATATGTGTTGTTTGTCTGTTTATACTTAAATGTGTCCAGTTTCATACTTATTTTAGTGGGAGAATATTTGCCAGCCTCTTCACTTTGCCATAATTGGGAATCCCTGTCTAGGCCACCTGACATCTCTGATTCCTGCCTGTTTTCATTTATTTCATTTTTACTTATATTTATTGCTAATTTTTCACACACTTGCCAGTTGTCAGAATAATATTTCATCAGACATAAGTTCTCTGTTTTCATGTTTTATTTTTGAAGACTTCCCTTCTGAGAACTTTCATTCTGCTTTTATCTGGAGTAGAAATAAATTGCACCACTAATGTCTTGCACCATCACCTCCTAATTGTTGTAGGAATTCCCTTTGCTTATCTCCTAATTTAGATTATACATCTCATGCATTTCAAGATTTTCTGCTTTTTTGGTTTTTTCCATTATTTTGGTGGAACCTGGTCTCCAGTAGCACTTTTTTTTTCATTCTCATGTTAAAGATCGTACAACTGCAGAGAGAATGGTGCCAGCAATCCTCGACATGCCTGCTTCTTGTCACACTGCTGTGATTTATACTTCTCTCAGACTATAGTTTTGCAGATAAGATTTTTTTGTTTTGTTTTGTTTTGCTAAGTGGAGAACACAATTTGAGATAAATAGGCTAATTGCTAAGAAAAAATAGAGTAAAGAAAGAGAAGAAAAAGACACAGAAATAGTCTTTCTTTGACAATGGTTTTAAAGTTAGTTTCATTTTGGGGGGTAGGACAGATTGCTGATTCCTGCCTCAAGACGGTTTCAAGACCAATGTAAAGGCATTCAAGGAAATGCATCACATTGTTATGTGTTATGAAACACGAGGACAGTAAAGTTGACCTTACAGCTGTACATCCTAACAATACATCAGCACAAATCTGTGAAAAAAGGAGGTTCATTGTGCAAACACTAGATAATGGTTGAATTAGTTCTAACACACAATCCTTATCTAAAAGCATCTTCCAAATTTGCCTATCTCAAATCCAAACAAAAAGAAGACTCTCACAGCTATAGGGACCATGGTAAAACCAAGTACCCTGGAAATGATGGAATTGGTTGTGTCTTGGAGAAGAGGGGAAAAAGTAAGGCTATATCTCTGACAAATGATTTTATCCAGTCCAGAATTGTTGGTCTTCTTATGTTTTGAAGTAAGATATAGATGAATTGACAATTATTACCTTTATCTTCAGGATGTAATTAGATCCTAATATTCCTCTGTGCTGCCAGATTCCTGGTTTTTATCCAGTATATTCACACTGATGACATCCAAGAAAAATCCCTAGTTTATGAACACTTTTTGAAAATTCTAAAGGCTGCCAGGACATTTGAAATGGTAAAACGTTTATTTGTTGAGTAAAAATTCAATTGAACAAAACATCTTGGTACCTAAGGTGCAGATGGAGTGCCTGAAATGATGAACTACTTGTTTAATTTTGATTCATGGCTGAAGATGAAAGCTGTACACACAGTACTGAGCCTCATTATGTTCTCTACTGGACTACACTGACATTAAGGGGCCGTCTGCATCCTACATGAATACTGTCTCCTGCAATTAAAGTCATTTTATCAAAATCAGGGACAAATGTATCACCTTTTCAAGAGGTTTTGCCAAGAATGAAAGGCAGAATATTAAATTCTTAACTGCACAAAAGTGCATTAGATTTCAGAAAAGTCATAAAATCCTTTTTTGAAAAATAGATTTTGTTGTTGTTGTTGTTGATGGATTATTTGTTTGCTTCTATTTACATTTAAAAGCAAAAAAAAAAAAACAGTCTCAGAATCATTTTAAAGAAAGCTATCTTTTGGCCTTGGTCACTTGGAAGATAATCGGATGTATATAAATGAAATAAATGCTTTCTTTTAAGACAAAAGTCACTGTGTTGTTGCTACCAAGCCTTAGCCAACCTGAAATGGGGGACCCATGACCCCCAAATAGTTACAAAGTTTTATGCCAAGCCAAGCAACAAGATGGACAATGAACAGGCCAAGGCCTGCCTGGCCTTCATGTCTGAGTCAACTTTTCTTCTCTTATTCAACCTTATGATACCATGATACTATGACACTATGTACTTCTCCTTATAACACTTTACATAATTATAATTTGGAAAGACATATTTAATAGTCTTTTTTAAAAACAGCTTTATTGAGATATAGTTGATACATAAAAACTGCATATATTTAATGTATAAAATTTGATGAGTTAGGATATATGCATATCCCATGAAATCATCACCACAATAAAGACAACAGACATATCCATCACCCACAAAAGTTTATTTGTGTCTCTTTGTTTTTTCGTTTTGGTTTGGTTTTGTGGTAAGAATATTTAACATGAGATTTACCCTTCTCACAAATTTTAAAGTACACAATACAGCATCGTTGATTATAGTCATTATGCTGTATAGCAGATCTCTAGAACTAATTTATCTGGCATAACTGAACCTTTATATCAATTGAACAACCTCCCCGCCGCCATTTCTCCCTTCTCCTGGTAACCACTGTTCTGTTCTCTGCTTCAGTGAATCTGACTAATTTAGGTACCTCATATACATAGAATCTTGCAGTATTTGTCCTTCTATGCCGACTTATTTCACTTACTCTAATGTTCTCCAGGTTAATCCATGTAGTTGGTTGTTGCAAATGTCAGAAGTTTCTTATTCTTCTTCTCTTTTTGAGATGAAGTTTCGCTCTTGTCACCCAGGCTGGAGTACAATGGCGCAATCTTGGCTCACTGCAACTTCTGCCTCCCAGGTTCAGGTGATTCTCCTGCTTCGGCCTCCCAAGTAGCTGGGATTACAGGCGCCCACCACTATGCCTGGCTTAAGTATTGTATTTTTAGTAGAGATGGGGTTTCACCACATTGGGCAAGCTGGTCTCAAACTCCTGTCCTCAGGTGATCCGCCTGCCTCAGCCTCCCAAAGTGCTGTGACTGCATGAGCCACCGCACCCAACCAGAAGTTTCTTCTTTTTTTAAGGCTGAATAATATTTCACTGTATATATAAACCACATTTTCTTTATTCCATTAATTTGTTGATGGGCATTTAGGTTGTTTCTATGTCTTTGATATTGTAAGTAATGCTGCAATGAACATGGGAGTACAGATATTTCTTCAAGATTATAATTTTAATCATTTGGGGTATACACCTACAAGTGTGATTGCTGGATGATATGATAGTTCTATATTTAATTTTTCAAGAGACCTCCACACTGTTTTCCACAGTGGTTGTAACCAATTTACATTCCTACTAACAGTGTACAAGAGTTCCTTTTCTCCACACTCTAATCAACAGTTGTTATCTTGTTTTGTTTTGTTTTTGTTTTTATAATAGCCATCTTAACTGATGTGAGATGATATCTCATTGTAGCTTGATTTGTATTTCCCTAACAATTAGGGATGAGTATTTTTTTATATGCTCATTGGTAATTTGTAAGTCTTGATTGAATTAACATCCATTCAAGTCCTTTGCCAATTTTTAAATTGGGTTACTTGTTTTTCTCTTATTGAGTTGTAGGAGTTCCTTATATATTTTTGATATTAACCCTTTATCAGATATGTACTTTGTAAATATTTTCTCCCATTCTACAGATTGACTTGTCATTCTCTTTATTGTTTCCTTTGCTGCGTAGAAGCTTTTCAGTTTGCTGTAGTTCCACTTGTCTGTTTTCATTTTCTTTGCCTGTGCTTTTGGTGTCATATCCAAGAAATCATTGTCAAAACCAATGAATTTGAATTTATTTATTTGCCAACCATGCTATCTCATGGCCTACAATAGTGTCTCGCTTACAAAATCCAATCAGAAATGCTTGCTGAATGAATAATTAAAGTTTTACATACTTTCACATTTTAACTAAAAAATAACTCTGAATAAAAGAAACTGAAAGAACTAAAAGTGGGACTGTGTCTTCCAAATCCCTGAAACAAACACAACTGAAAAATATATAGTTCATCTAGTAAAAGGCAGATTAATAAAGAACAAGAAGAATAAACTTAGAAAAATAAAATCTCAAAAGTAGATTTAAAAGATTACTTGTGATAATTAATGTATATGGATTAAAATTTCTTATTGCTGCATGCAGTGACACACACCTATAATCCCAGTTACTTGGGAGGCTGAGGGAGGATCTCTGTTCCAGACCAGCTTGGGCAACACAGCAAGACCCCATTTCCAAAAAAAAAAAAAAATCCCTATTAAGAAAAACAAAATGTTCAGATTCAGCTTTATAAAAATCCAAATAACTGCTGCTTACATTAAAAATACTGAAAATAAAGTAAGCAAAAACCTTAAGAAAATGAGATAGTCAACAATATTTTCAACAAATGTTTTTTAAAGATTTAAAAAGTAGAAGAGTGATATTACTGTTGACAAGAAAACACCCATGGAGGAATAAAAGCATATATGAGTTAAAGAAGATGAATTTAGAAGATTAAAAGGAGAGATAAGAGTTATAAAATTTTGTCAGGTTACAATAATATAAAAAGTTCATACTAATAGAAATAGAAGAAATGGACAGAAATAAGCTGTATTGGGATTCTTCATAAACCACTATAAGCCTATGAAACATCAAGTGTCAAGTATTTAATTGATAACAAATTCATTTAGAAAGCTAAGTTATATAACATATTTTATCTATGACAAATATATATAGTCTTTTTTTTACAATATCCTTGAAAAATATTATTCCATCATTTTCTAGAAACAAAATCTCAGTAAACTTAGAAAATGAAAATTGTACTGGTTTTCTCTAATCATAACATAAAACAAAATGCAAAATAACCAAAAGTTAATAGTAAAAATTCAGACAAATATTCATAACCCTTTACTAACTAAAATAATTTCTTCTAAATAACTGTTGACTAAACAAGAAATCAAATGCAAAATGAGAGACTAACAGAGAATAATGAAAAGGAAAATAACATATACAAAAAGGTAAGGAATTCAACCTTCAGCCATATTTGAAAATAAATGGATAGACTCAAAATCTTGCATCAATTTTTTAAAATAATAAAATATATAGAGAAATTAGATTTCTATGGTTTGAATGTGGTTTGTCCCAGCCGAATCTCATGGTGAAATTTGATCCCCAATGTGGCAATGTTAGGAGGTGGGGCCTAGTGTCTGGATCATAGAAGTATATCCCTCGTAAATAGATTAATACCCCCTCATGGGTGAATGAGTTCTCACTCTCAAGAATGGATAAGTTCCTTTGAGAGTGCGTTACTAAGAAAGAATCTGGCTTTCTCAGTTGATCTCCCTTGTTTCCTCTCTCACCATGTGTCCTCTTTTCACATGCCCACTCCTCTTCCACTTTCCACCATGAGTGGAAAAAGCATGAGGCCCTCGACAGATGCAACTGCCCAACCTTGGACTTTGCAGTCACCAGAACTGTAAGCCAAATACATCTCTTTACTTTTCTTTTTTTTTTTTTTTTTTTGAGACAGGAGTCTCACTCTATTGCTGAGGGTGGAGTACAGTGGTGTAATCTCAGCTCACTGCAACCTCTGTCTCCTGGGTTCCAGCAATTCTTATGCCTCAGCCTCCCAAGTAGCTGCTGGGATTACAGGGGTGTACCACCATGGCTGACTATATTTTGTATTTTTAGTACAGATGGGGTTTTGCCACGTTGGCCAGGCAGGTCTTGAATTTCTGGCCTCAAGTTAGCCTCTCCTCTTGGCCTCCCAAAGTGCTGGGATTACAGGCATGACTCACCATGCCTGGCCCATCTCTTTTCTTTATAAATTACCCAATATCAGATATTCTGCTATGGAAACACAAAATAGACTAAGCCATTGCTAATTCTTTTAAGATATTAGGAAGAAATAACTATAGTAGTATTTAAGGTAGGCAGGAGGCAGAAAGTAATGATCTTATATTTACAATACAGTAAATTAGAAAATAGACAGAGAAAACTGACAGATAAAGCAATAGTCTCGTTGAGAAAAATATAATGTAATTATAATTCTTTAATAGAAAGAGATTGTGACAACTATGGAGGTGATTTTTATATGTGTATTTTGTGTTCAATTCTATGCTAATAAATTTGACAATCTCAATGACAACGAAGACATTGAAAATCTAGTTCAAGGCCAGGCGCGCTGGCTCACACCTGTAATCCCAGCACTTTGGGAGGCCGAGGTGGGTGGATCACGAGGTCAGGAGATCAAGACTATCCTGGCTAACACGGTGAAACCCTGTCTCTACTAAAAATACAAAAAATTAGCCGGGCATGGTGGCACACGCCTGTAGTCCCAGCTACTCAGCTACTCGGGAGGCTGAGGCAGGAGAATGGCGTGAACCTGGGAGGTGGAGGTTGCAGTGAGCTGAGACTGTGCCACTGCACTCCAGCCTGGGTGACAGGGCGAGACTCTGTCTCAAAAAAAATAAAAAAGAAAAAAGAAAATCTAGTTCAACTATAAATAAAATGCTAAATTATCATAAAACAAATTCATCAAATGACTATAGAATCAGATAATAGGTGCCTGGATTTATATTATGGATAAATTACTTAAATCATCTGAGAAATCAATAATTTCCACACAACATAACATAAACTATTCTACAAAGTAACAAAAGATGGAAGGCTTCCTAGTGAAACAAATAAATACAAAATCAGTCTAGGGAATAAGAGCCTTAGAATATTCTAGATCAGTGGCCATAGATGAGCTCTCTCAAATTCAGTATTCTTATCTAAACAAGAATAACAATTAAGGCATAAATTTCATAAAATTGCTGTGAAACTTAAATGGGATAATGCATGTAAACCTCAGCTTAGTAGATTCACAGGGACACACTGCACACTTAATAGCTATTTTTTGGTAAAGCTAGAATAACCCTGATATAAAACTTGTTAAATATAACTCTGAAGTCAACTACATATCAATTTAATTAATGAAAAACAATGTAAAAATCTAAACAAAATATATGCAATAAAATTTAATATACCATAAGAAAATAATCATACATAAATACAATGATAATCTATTATTAGGACATGTGCCAATGCAATGAGTCCAGCTACATCAATACACGAAATAAGAAAAGCATATCATCACATTTAAAGAATCTATTCTTGATATCCTTTTTTTTTTTTTAGATGGAGTTTTTTTCACTCTTGTTGCCCAGGCTGGAGTACAATGGCGCAATCTCGGCTCACTGCAACCTCTGCCTCCTGGGTTCAAGCGATTCTCCTGCCTCAGTCTCCCAAGTAGCTGGGATTATAGGCATGCACCACCACACCCGGCTAATTTTGTATTTTTAGTAGAGATGGGGCTTCACCATGTTGGTCAGGCTGGTCTCGAACTCCTAACTTCAGGTGATCCACCCGCCTTTGCCTCCCAAAGTGCTGGGATTACAGGCATAAGCCACCATGCCTGGCCTTGATATCCTTTTATTAGTGAGAAAGGAAAGTAAGATATCTCCTTAATATTGTCAAAGAAAAAACAGAGCTGGATAGTAGTTAAAGCAATAAAAACAGATCTTATTCAGGACTATTACAATGCAGGAAATGAGACTTCAATATAGAACTGGGCTTAATTCCAAATATAGAATGGGCAAGTGGGAATCTATAGCCAAGGAGCAGAGTGTGGGTCGTCAGTGGATGGAAAGCTAGTAAGAGAATACATCAGGGATAAGAGGGGATTCTGGCCGAACAAAACTAACAGAATTCTTGTCAAGGCAGGCCAAGGTATTCAGATATCACCAGGGGGATGGTGGAGGATGAGGAAGGAACTGCATTAGATATTGAAGGTGATCAGTCAGATATTGATGGTGGGGGATTTTAGTTAAACTAACCTGGCGGGATTCTTGCTAAAACTGTACAATGCAGAGACGAACATGAAAATCCAAAAATTGAGGCCTAGTTGAAAAAGAGGTCACGGGGGCCTAAGCAGAGTTTGGTCAAGAGAGAATCTTCGTCTATATGAGAAGCCAACATCTTAATAATGAGACACTAGAAACACTGCCACTGAAATTACAAAGAACACATAAATGTCTACCATGTCCAGTTTTGTTTTGGGTAGAAATGTATCTAGTTTAAGAAATTGAAAAGCAAAAATAATCTACATTTTCAAGTCATTATTAAAGGTAAAAATGGCTACGTGTCACAGTTCTAGCCAAAACCCTGTGAGCAGAAATCCCCAGATGGAGGCTGAAGAAGGGGAAGGGGAGGGGAGTTTAGGGGAGGCTGTTCCTCTTCTTCTTGAAAGAAACATGAAATTGCAGGAGCCTTGCAAGACCATGAGGCCTAAAGCCACACTTTCAGGATTATGGAGGAGAAAAAAACAAGAAGATGAGGTTTCCAAAGTATCACACAACCACCACAACCAGGCCTGAGTGGCCTACCTCTAGACAGTCAGTTTTTTGTATCCATTTGTATTAGTCCATTTTCATGCTGCTAATAAAGACGTCCCTGAGACCAGGCAATTTATAAAGAAAATGGCGTTTAGTGGACTCACAGTTCCACATAGCTGGGGAGGCCTCACAATCATGGTGGAAGGCAAAGGAGGAGAAAAGTCATGTTTTACATGGCAGCAGGCAAGAGAGCACGTGCAGGGGAACTCCCCTTTATAAAACCATCAGATCTCATGAGACTTAATCACTATTATGAAAACAGCGAGGGAAAGACCTGCCCCCATGATTCAATTCTCTCCCACTGGTTTCTCCCATGACACACAGCTAAACCATATCACCATTGATATTTGTCAATCTTTTATTTGTTGAAACCAGTAATTCTGAAGGTAGTCCTCAGACCAGCAGCATTGGTATCATCTGGGAACTTGTTAGAAATCCAGATTCTTTGGCCCCATTCCAGACCTACTGAACCAAAAACTCTGGAGAAGCAGTCCAGCAATCTGGATTTTAACAAGTCCTCCAGGATATTCTGAAGCTTATTTAAAAGTCTGAGAGCCTCTGGTTTAAGCCACTGTTTTTCAAGTGTCTCTCTCACTAAAAATGTATTTTACTGATGAGCATGCTAATAAAATTTGGTAGACTTTCAGAAAATAAATTAAGCCAGGTCTTCCCTTCATACAAAAAATTGAACTTCAGATGGATTCACAATTACACATATATATGCATACATATATGTATATACATATGTATATAAATGTGAATGTATGTACATATACATAAAATACACACACCTTTACACATGCGCCCAGAACAATAAATCATCTGGCAGCCTCACATAAGATGGGCCTCCTTTAATGAGAGAATTCAGGAACCACCTCCGTCCTTCATCTCATTCTTTCTCTGGCTGTCTAGTTTCCCATCCTGACTTACTCTCTGTCCCTTTTCAAGTGTGTGCCTCCAATTTAAGTCACCATTCACTCTTATTTTTGAGTCTTCAAGCTTTACCTCTCTGGCTTTAATCACTACTGATGTGGCATCTCCATGGACTTAAAATATCACAATGGCCAAACCCACTACCCCACATGATTACATACTACCCTTAGGGGCAGTACTGACATCAGACAAGGTTAGATCCATAGGTTGCAATGAGTAGTATTCTGGAAAATATTTAACAACCATCTCTCATTTAAAACAAGTAATATAGGCATAGATAGATGGACATATACATACAATTATTATAAATTGTGACTAATATGAAGGATTCTTAGCATACAATTTGCAAATAATAATATATACAATATTTGTTACTGTGAATTATATATAGCTAATTGAATCTCACAGAATGTTTTTGTTTTTACTAAACTGTTGCATTCACAGCCAATCTATGGCTGCAATTGATGAGCCACAGTATAGTTCTGACATAAATGTTGGTTAACACATTTTTTTATGTTAACAAGAAAGTGAAACAACGAAGATAAATATAGGAACTTCAGTAGTTTCTCAATGATGAAGTGACTTCTTTGCTCTATCAGAGAATTGTTTTTGAATACTTGAAGAATATTTCCTCATTTTTTGGTCCATTCACACCGTGCTGGTTACAGTCAAGGCATACATTTAAGTTTAATGTGCATTTCCTGTATAACTGTCTAAGGTCGAGGCAATCAACAATCAACAAACAATAAATCAAGCCTTTATTTGTAGTGCTCACCAGTTTCCATGGTGTAACTGTTTCCATTATGGCTGATTTCAAGCTACCAAGGTGACATCACTGAATACACTGAACTGAGAAAAGATGTACAATGACAATAGTAGACCACCGTAGAATATTTCTCCCATACAGACACCAGAGACACAAACTTAAAAGCATAGATATTAGTAAAATGTAGTAAAATAATTATGAAGTGGTGAGTTTTGAGTATTTATAAACTTTGTTTTTAAGATCTTTTATTTAGTACAGGTTTATATATAAATTAATTTTTAATGATGGCTTTCACAATTTTTGAAATTTTTTTATGAGCAAACCACTGGCCCTACTTCCCCTATATTCCCCCAGAAAAGTATATTTCAACATAATTCATATACTGATAGGATTTGGAGGTGTGTCCCTTTCAAATCTCATGTTGAAATGTGATCCTCAATGTTGGAGGTGGGGCCTGGTGGGAAGTATTGGATGATGGGGGCAGATCCCTCATGAATGGCTTAGCACCATCCCCTTGGTGATGAGTGAGTTCTCACTCAGTTCACAATAGACCTAGTTGTTTAGAGAGTCTGGGACCTCCCCCTTCTCTCTCTCTCTTGCTCCCTCTCTCACCATGCCTGTTTCCCCCTTGGTCTTCTGCCATGAGTAAAAGCTCCCTATGGCCCTACCAGAAGCTGAGCAGATGCCAGCACCATGCTTCCTATACAGCCTACAGAACTGTGAGCTAATTAAACCTCTTTTCTTTATAAATTACCAAGCGTCAGGTATTTATAGCAATGCAAAAATAAACTAACACATATACTCATAAAGAGAAGTCTATAATATGTACATTCGTGAGTAACCTGAACATCTTCCATCTTGCTAATGAGCTCTTCCAAGAAAAAGATAAATATTGCAGAGCATCAGGAAAATGTGCTGGAAATGTAGGTCATTTTGGTTGTATAAGGCCTTCCTATTCAAGCAGTAGGCCTACACTAAAGGCTTGGGCCCTGGTCCTCATTATTCAGCCTAAATATTTGTAAGATACCAGTGTTCATTCAGTCCTACCATGAGCTCCTTTCATGATCATGGGACATCAGGCTGAGTCGCTTTGTTACAGTGGATGCTTGGACCAAGAGGCCAAAATGGCTCTTCTCCACCTTGACTGTGCTGTAGCATTATTCTTATACCTAGAACTAGGTTCTGGTCAAGTAGGGACAATAGTTAAGAATAATAATGATTATTTACCGAAAGTTTACTCTGTGCCAGGCACCACGCCAAATGCTATACATACATCATTTCTTTAATTCTTAAAACAACCCTGTGTGGTGAGAATTATTATTCCCATTTATAACAAGAAAATAGAGAGACATAAAGTAATTAGCAAATATGCCCAAGATCACACAAACAGTAAATGTTAAAGTAGGATTTCAACTGGCTGTGTACCCCCAAAGCCAGTGCTTTGCTATACCACCTTCTTCTTAGGTCTGAAGACCCAGGGTCTTTGAGAACCCATTAATAAAACACACGGATGCTGGTTCATTCATTCTTCAACATTTCGCATTGATCCATTAGCCAAATGCCTCTGGTATCCACCTGTTTTCCAGCTTAAATTGTCAATAGCATCTGTTTTCACTGTCACAAGTGTCCTAGTTTAGGTGTTAAATTATATGTGGCCTTATATGTAGAAGAAGCTGTTCTGTGTGCAAGCAGAAACTGAGGCAAGCTGTGCCTCTGTCATACCTGTTATGCTTCTAGTGGGCCCAAGATAGCCACAGGACAAAACTACCATAGACTCTGCTTATCTCCACAGAGCTTGCATGCATTCAAGTGGACACATTAAGAAGAAAACTGAAATTTTCCAAACACAATTCCTGTCATTAGAATGTAGGGTCATGCCCTTTGACCTCTGCAATCACCTTCTCTCATTTCTACTACCTAAACATCATCTTGAATGAATGACTTTTCCAAACCTGACTTCTCATGAAGACCTAATCTTGACAGATCTGTAATGCATTTCAGAGCAACTATCCCCATGCCATACTTGAAAATTACAAGTTTTCACTTCCAGGAAACCCAGTAGATGCCTGCAAAGGGGGCAGCTCTCAACATGATCAACATTCTCTGATGCTTCTGGAACATAAACTCAACTATTAGTCTTTGCAAGCCAATCCATGCTGTCTTGAGATTATTAAAGGTAATTCAAGGCAGGACATGGTTTCCAAAGTTTTTCCTTGGAAAACCTTCAAGGACAACACAGAAAAAATTTTTGTGGAAAAACAAAAAAGGAATTTTTTTTTTTTTTTTTTTTTTTTTTTTTGAGACAGAGTCTCACACTGTTGCCCAGAATGGAGTACAGTGGCATAATCTCGGCTCACTGCAACCTCCATCTCCGGGGTTCAAGCGATTCTCCTGCTTCAGCCTCCCGAGTGGCTGGGACTACAGGCATGTGCCACCACACCCGGCTAATTTTTTGCATTTTTAGTAGAGACAGGGCTTCTGTGTGTTAGCCAGGATGGTCTTGATCTCCTGACCTTGTGATCTGCCCGCCTCGGCCTCCCAAAGTGCTGGGATTATAGGCATGAGCCATCGTGCCTGGCCAGGTTTTTTTTTTTTAATTTGTAGATTAGCTATTAACTATTCTTAAAGCATACATAAATTAAAGGCCCCCTTCTTGTGAATGTATCAAGCAAAACCTAAGATCAAAATGATGTGAACAAAAATAATCTACCTTTAAATCTTGAGTATGGTAGTCTTTCTGTAGATAAACAATGTCTTAAGAAAAAGTATTTATCATATTAATAGCAAAGTCTTCACACCTTTAAACTATATTCTGTGTAGACTTAATTAAATTCAGATCTTCAAACATGGGCCAATTCTTTTGATACCACCGAAAGAAACAATCTATAGAACATAATATATGATAACTTCCTTTTATCTTTCCTAACACCAAAACTTTTTTTTCTACTCAAGTTTATTACAGGTTTTCTTACAATGGTTAAAAAAATCCACAAGAATATTAACCTCAACAGAAAACTTATTTCCCATTCCAACATTGCCTGGAGCAGTCAACAGGTCAGCCTGTGTGTGTGTGTTTGTGTATGTGTATGTGCGTGTGTACAATATATGTGTTATGTTGTTCGTTTTCCTAGATTTTTCATTCCTCTCTTGCTAATAGTTATTTTAATTCTTTAAACATTAATACAATCTGGGAACCAATTCTGATGGAGATGTACTTTAAACACAAGGGATGGCTTGTAATGATATTAGATTGCGATCTTACAAGCACATAGAGATTAAATAATACTACGGTCAATTCACAAAGTAGATATTGCCATAAAAAATTTTAAATTAACTACTGTGCCATAGTACCTCTAATTCTTTTGCTATTGATGTACTCATATGGAGCCTTTCTTTCTTTCTTTCTTTTTCTTTCTTTCCTTTTTCCTTTCTCTTTCTTTCTTTTCTCTCTCTCTCTCTCTCTTCGTTTTTGAGTCAGGGTCTTGCTCTGTTGCCCAGGCTGTAGGCTAGAGAATAATGGCATAATTAGAGCTCACTGCAACCTTGAACTCCTGGGCTCAAGGGATCCTCCCGCCTTAGCCTCCTGAGTAGGTAGAACTACAGGCATGCACTACCACATCCAGCTATTTTTTTTTTTTTTTTTTTTTTACTTTTTTTGGTAGAGTCAGCATCTCACTATGTTGCCCAGGCTGGTCTCCGACTTCTGGTCTCAAGCAATCGTCCTGCCTCAACATCCCAAAGTGCTGGGATTACAGGCTACAGACATGATTTTAATGAAAAATCAAGGATTGGTTATATTCTAAACCATTTGCCAAGAGCACAGTTTACTTTCATGTCTTGGCATTCATAAGAAAATAAAAACTATATATGAAGTTATTTACAATCATCCACTCTTATTAACAGCTTCTTTCTAAAGAATGTATTTACTTTTATTAATATTAGGATAATTTTTTATAATTTTTCCTAAACCTGACCTCAAAATGTTTTGGAACATAAGGCAGAAAGGAATAGAATAGGGCTTTAACAAACAATGGAATAATGAGCATTGATTGCAAACCTCCATAACAGGGACTTGCATAATCTTGTAAATAAGATTTGCATATCTCCAGTAATTATTAAGAAACATAAGATTATATAATCAACTGCTAAATTATATAGAGCAGACAGAAGGTAAGATAAAAGTTCAGAGAAAAGAGGCATTAAACATTTCAGGCCAAAATTATTAGAGACAGTCTCTGCAGATGGTCACCTGTGGGACTTTCTTGTGATTGTAATGGCCTGGGATCTTGTTACCATGCAGATCCTGCTTCAGCAGGTCTGGGGCCTAAGTTCTGCGTTTCTAATGAGCTCCCAGGTGATATCCATGTTGCTCTTCCATATACTACTACACTTCGAACAGCAACAACTATTCAAAGACCGGGAGGGTTTGGAAATGTGAAGAGTAGCAAGTAAAGGAACCTTCTTCTTGATGATTTAGAAGCCATAACAGGCTTATAAAAATAGTTCAGCAGAATAAATGTTCCTGTGTTTTTCATACATATTTTGCCAATGGAATAAGCCCCAGACCCAGTGTTCCCTCACATTGTCATCTACATTATTAATACTAGACCAAAGCCAGAGTCCGTTACTTTCATGTGAAATGAACCAACCATTTTTTCCAGTAGTCTAAAAAATAGGAAAAGCCTTGCAGAAATGAAAATTTTCTTAGGCTGGGAACTGAATTGAAATGAGTAGTGTTAGTTTTGTTTACGGGTTTTGCAATTTAACTAATTTCTTCCCCATCTATTCTTTTATATCCTAATTGCTCAAAAATGTTATTTTAAACTTTAATATGTTTTAAATGCTGTAATTTCCTTTCTGAACAATCAAAAGCCATTTTCAGCTTGGGCCAGAATATTCTGCGTAAATAACCATTCACCAAAAAACTATTTGCATCTAGGACGTTCCTAGCATTCCTAGGCCTGCACTTGGCTAGGGTAACCTAAATACTATTAAGAATTGTAAAAGTTTTGAGATTTTACTTTTACTGCAAGATAAAGAAATTTGTAATCGTCTCAGACACAGTTTAGGAGTGTTTTATGTTAAAATTATGGTGACAGAGTGAATGATCTGGATCCTGCTGCCTGAAGAAGAGTCAAGGACAAGCTTTAAAATCAGGCCATCTTTCTGGGATTCATAAAAGCAAAAACACATAGATGAGGACTAAATTCCATTATGGCCAGTGGAAAGAAAGTTATTAACCCTGAATAAGACATTTTGGGACTGCAGAGGGTTTTTTTTAATATTCTTAAGGTTTCACTTAAAGCCGTAGAGGAAAATGTCTTTTCAAATTACCTCTATGACACCCACAGCCATTATTCCTGAGTAGATATAGGCCAGATGGGGGTTGGTATCTGAAATAATCAGTGGGGTTGGATTCAATTAGTGCTACTAAGTGGTGCTTGCAGAAAGCAGTGTGCAATAGTATGCCCCACATCAGAATTGGGTAACCTGCTTCCCTTCATCCTCCTACTGACATTCACAGACTGAACTCCCAAGGGTGACTTACTTAGAAAGGGACCCTTTCTATAGCAGAGCTGCTTTTCCCAGCAACCTCCAATTTCTCAGCCCTTGTAAACTGCCCCAAGCATTTACTGCTTGGCTTCATTTTTAAGCCTATAACCTAGAGTATAGGTCTCTCTAGGTCCAGGTCTGAGCTCAACCACTGAATTGAGAGGTTTAAAATTGATGAAAGCCTGGAAAAAACAGGTAAGACGAGGAAATGTCAAAGAAACTGAAGTTACTTAAACTGGAGAAAGGAGAATGAGCAGTAACAGAATCAGTGGTGTGCTGTAGCCAGTTCATACTAGCTTATAAGACCTGATTATTAAATTCCGAGTAATTTTGCAAGCTTCTTGTCAAACACAGCCATGAATCAAAAGTAAATATGTCAACTTACCTATTACAAACAAAAGTAATACAAAGGGGCACAAGGAAACTTCTGGGGGGTGATGAATAGGTTCATTATCTTGATCATAGTGAAGATTCCAGGGAGTATATTTGGTACTGTAGAACGATTGCCAAAAAACATTGCAACTTTATTTATCCCATTATGAGCTTTTAGTACTATTTCTCTTAAGTTTATCCTTAGTAATTAAATCCTTATGTCTCTCTTAGTGTCTATTCTTAAACCTATTATTTGCATGCTTCATATATAATATTTTATGCATATTTTACTGGTTTTAAAAGCTATACATCTTCATTGCAGATAATTTGGAAGAAAAAAAAACAAAGAAAACAAGCATTAGTTAAATCCCACAACCCAGAGATAAGGTATAGTCAATATTTGGAATATTTCATGTGAAATGTGTGGGGGTATATGTACATACTCATGTGCATATGAATAGTAGATACGACATGCATAACTTGCTTTTCTTCCATACCATGGTATAAGTATTTTATTTTGTTATACAAATTTTTTACTTTTTTATATTAGCCATTAATATATTAAAAATAAGAATGTTACATTTTTAAAGCTAGCCAGTTTTTTGAGCCCCATATATGCATAAAAATACATTTTTTATTTGGCTTTTAGGAAGACTTAAAAGACAGCGACTTAAACTAGAGGTTCCCAGACATTAAAATGCGTCAAAATCACCTGGAGGGCTTATAAAAGCTCAGATTTCTAAACCCACACTGAGTTTCTTATCCAGTATGGGGCCCAAGAATATGGATTTCTAACAAGTTCCCAGGTGATACTGATGCTACTAGTTCGAGAATTATTGGTTTAAACAAGTAAGGGATTGATGAATATCAAAGGGTAAAGGATTGATGGCATAGAGCTAGGCCACCCAGGCCAGGTACTGTGGTTGCATGATACCTTGGGAACCTCAGCTCCTTGAATTCTTCTGCTCTACTATCCTTAGAGTGTGGCTTTAGGCCTCATAGTCCCATCATGACCTCTGCAGTTCCTTGTTTCCATCAGGAAGAAAGATTTTTTCCAGAAGCTCCATCTCAGGACTTCTGCTTATGGGTTTTAGCTTAAGACTTTGTAAAGTGGACCCCTTTACCTGTAAGAAAGGCTTAGAACTATAGTTGATTCATGGTCAGTTGGCAGGTTTTAAAGCTAGCTATATTCCACCCTGAGCAAAATTAGATATGACAGACATCCTTATCTGCTTCATAATTTTAATGAGGGATTTTATATTTCATAGGTCAATTTTTTTTTTTCTGGGAAGTAGGATACAAATAACTTTTAAAAAGGGAACAATCTGAGCTGGAAGGGGATTTATAGAAAGTGTTAGAAATTTGGAATCTCTATTTTGGAGAAGAGAAGCATGAGCTGCTCAGTGACATTGTCATGGGCCATTGAAAGCTCAGCTGATGACTATAGGTTCATGCTAGTGCAGTAAAGAATCTTTCCAATATAACAGCTCAGGAGCTGAGAAAACAAATAGCATGACTGATTCAAAGCTGGAGCCTAGTAAGAAAAGTGTATTGGTAGGTTCAGAGGGTAAGAAAATTGAAGAAACTGATAAAGCAAAGATTGAAATGTCATCCCCAGGAGTATGGGGCTACAGAGAAATAAAAATACATTCCTTATTTCTCTAACTCTTAGTCTTTATGCAATAATTGAACCAAAAAACTTAAGAAAAAGTGATTTCAGATGACAGCTAGTCTCCAGTATAATTTGTCTCAAAGGAGTATAATAGTGTCTCAAAGGAGTCACTAAAATATTTTAACTTCCAGCTCCATATTTAAATGGGATTTTGTTTCATTCTATTTTGAACTTTTAAAAATAATATTCCTTTAATTGAGAAACAATAAGACTACAACCCTTGACCCAATTCTGGTGTTTGTTCTATGTTTTAGTTCAGGTTTCTTTTTAGATGTAAGAAATAGAGACCAACTGGCATTAGCTAGCCCCTACCTAACAAAGGAAGTTTACTGTAAAGGCTCACATTGAAAGAAAAAAGGACTGGTATCACAGTAAAATCTGGTCTTATGGACATTGAAGCTGAATGGTGGTTGGGTTTCAAGGTATCCAGAGTCGACAGATGTTGATTCCAGTAGTCCCCAGTCTGCATAATTCTGCTACTTCCTTCAGTTCCACTTTGAGCAAGCTTCTTCGTAGTTTCTACCCACCATGGTTTTGCACAGGGCCCTCTAGCAAATTCTTAGTTCAAATCTCCAAGAAAGAATATGATTGTCTCAATGCATCTTTTTGTGTCAGAGGTGGAGAAGCTGGCTATGGACTGGTTCCTAAAATCAGGTGCGCATGTCTAGTCCAGTCATTTTTACCTGATTGGACCCGTCTGGCCAGACATGGTCACCTAGGCAGCAGAGGCTCCTGATGGAGCAGTTAGGCATGATAGCTGGTTCTAGCTAATACAATTGCAGGTAGGTCAGGAATAAGGAAAAATGGGCCCAGCACTTACCCAGGTACATTTTGGGGTAGAAACATTGTAACAAAACTGTTAAAAACAAACAAATGAACAAACAAAACCTCTAATCATTGTGTTGCTTGTTCAGATTCTGCCAGATGCACTCTCATAGATTTGGAGCTGGAGTTCTGTATATAAAATATAAACATAATTCACATAATTATGGATTTTTTTTTTCTTGAAAGAAAGACTGCTCATAGTTAGCCATTGATCAGTAGCATTGACCCATCATTGTAATGTAAGTGAGGAGGCAATCACTGGCAGAGAAGCTCCTTAGTAACTCAGACTTTCAGTGTCACAATTTTTGCCTTAAAAATTATTGTCAAGTTTACAAATAATCCCCATAAGTGAAACAAGCAAGAGTTTCATTTGGTTTATTACAGTTTTTAGTTGCAGTAAACCTTACTTATATGTATAAATTATTCAAATGCCTAGAAATGCTGTTATGAATCATATTGCATTCAAACATCTGTAAGACTTCTGTTTCATATTAAAAACATTTTATTAAGGAGTTAATTGTGCTATACTTATTTCAGGAGTTATAGTCAGGAAGTAAATTTAATTTGAAGTACACTTAGAAATGTAACAGATTATGTAAAGTAAGTAATTTTCAAGTTAAAATTTACTATAATTTCCTACCCCATAATGATTACAGGTTACAGCCATCCTAGGTGTGTTAAGAAAACATGTCTGTTCTTTAGGCTCAAGTTGTTCATTTCAGCAATGGTTACTTGGGCACTATAGAATTTGGAGTTATGGTAAAGTATTCACTGTTATTTTATTTGCAGCATTAATATGCTTTAAAGGATTACTACATGGCTATTTCTCCGATAAACATGACTAAATTCTTTAAACTTCCTTAATTACTTTCTAAATGTGAGTTGGATATCTGTTTGGGTAAATTAAGTTCTTTTTAAGTTTTTTTTAATGCTTCTAGGATTTTTGGTCATTTGAGAGGTAGGAGAGATCCCTGAGAGAAATAGTAATATTCCTACTAATTTATGCAAGTGAAGGTTCAAGTAATTAATTTGAATTTTAAAAGATGTAATATCACTTGTATTCCAAACAGTCTTATCTGGTTATAAATAAATAAAACTAAACAATGGTTTAAATACATGTAGGTAAAAAACAATCATGGAAAGAAAAAGTATTAGTAGAAGGTCAAACACTGAGGAAAAATAATGGAATTATCTATTCACAACGGTTTATATGGTTTATATAACTGCTAGACCTGAATCTCAAATTTAGTTCTAGGATTTCTGTCAGCAAAACTAAAGAGTAAAAACAGAATAGTTTACAAGATAGAAGAAATATATCAGCTCCTCAGTAGGAACTAAGATCTTTGCCTTACATTAACATTTTAAACATTTTAATTGATAAATATAACATGTGTGTAGAAAATGAACAAAATGTACAGCTCAGTAGATTATCACAAAGCAAATACTTCTGTAATTAACAACTAGAACATGAAAATAAACAAAGCCAATAAATACATGAAATTCTCTCCTCCCTCTGTCCACTTCTAATCACTGTCCCTTCCCCCTCCCAAAGGTAACTATTATCCTGACTTTTATGTAATCATTCCTAGATTTTTCTTTATCATTTTAACACTAAAGCTTACATCCCTATACCATATAGTAGAACTTTGCCTGATGGAATTTATATGGGATTTATTTAATATTATGGAGGAGGGTTGGGAGGTCTAGCTTTTTTTTGCTCAACTTTATGTTTGTGAGATTTATCCATGTTGTTGCACAGAGTTGTAGTTTTCATTTGCATTGCTATTTTGTTGTGTGAATATAGTTCAATATATTTATCATTCTACTGTTGAAAAGCATTTGGTCCACTTACAGTATGAAGTAATTTTGAATTGAATTCTACTGCTAAAAGCGTTTTTTTCTTCTTTTTTTTTTCTGTTGCCCAGGCTGGAATGCAGTGGCACAATCACGACTCACAGAAAGTCAACTTCTGAGCTCAAGTGATTCTCCTTCCCAGTAGCTGGGACTACAGCCACGCACCAAAATGCCCAGCTAATTTTTTGTATTTTTGTAGAGATGGGTTTTCGCCATGTTGCCCAGGCTGGTCTCAAACTCCTGGGCTCAAGCAGTCCACCTGCCTCGGCTTCTCAAAGTGCTGGGATTACAAGCATAAGCCACTGCAGCCCACCAAAGCATTTTTATAAACTGTATCTTGATGAACAAGTCCACGCATTTAAACCGAGAATATTCCTCAGAGTGGGATTGCTAGATCAAAAACTGTTTTCCAAAGTGGTTGTGCCAAATTATACTCTCACCAGCAGTACATGACAGCTTTCCATTGTTTTACTGCCTCGATACCTATATTGTCAGTCTTTTTAACTTTAGCCATTCTGATGCGGTTTTCATTTGCATTTTCCTGATTAAAAATGAATCTGATTTTTCCATAAGTTTGTTGATAATATTTTCTCTTGTGAAGATCCTGCTCAAGGGTCTCATCCACTTTTGGTTTTGACAGTCAATCATTTCCTTAGTGATTTGTATCAGTTCTTCATATAACCTATATATAGGCCCTTAAATATGTCTTATAAATATTTTCTCCCAATTTGTGCCTTGCCCTTCCTTCTCTTTAATGTTGTTTTTGAATGGACAGAAGTTCTCAAATTATCAATTTTATGTAGTCACATTTATAATTATGCCTGGTGACCTTTGTTTTATTTCAAATGCATTCTCTGTCATGAAGACAATTTATACCTTCTAAAATGTTATTTTATCTTTTACAATTAAATTTATAATGAATATATATGCATCTGATTTGGGGATAAAGTTTGAGGTAAAGGTCATGTTTCTTTCTTTTTCTACATGAATATCAAATAGACCAAGCACTATTTAATTTCAAAAGTCCTTTTACCATTGCTCAGAAGGGTCACCTTTGTCTTAAATCGTGTTCATTTATATGGAAGTCTGTTCCTGTGCTATCCTGTTTCTTTCATCTTTGTCTATCCTGACACCATCATAACACTGTCTTAATTACCATAACTTTACATAAGTCTTGATACCTGGTAGATATCCACCCTCATTATTCTTCGAGAGATCTTCAAGAGTTTATTGATATTTTTGGTCCCTTGCATTTTCATATAAATTTTAGAAAAAACTGACCATGTTACACACACACACACACTGGGCCTTCGTATGTATTTATGTTGAATCTATACATCAGTTTGGAAATAGCTGACATTGTAACAATATTGAGTCTCACAACCCATGAACATAGTATAACCATTTATTTAGGTCTTCGTTTTCTTTCAAAAAAAAAATTTTTTTTTTTTTTTTTGAGACGGAATCTTGCTCTGTTGCCCAGGCTGGAGTGCAGTGGCGCAATCTCGGCTCACTGCAACCTCCACCTCCCGGGTTCAAGCAATTCTCTGCCTCAGCTCCCGAGTAGCTGGGATTACAGGCACCTGCCACCACGCCTAGTTAATTTTTGTATGTATGTATGTATGTATGTATGTATGTATGTATGTATGTACTTATTTTACACGAAGTCTCCCTCTGTCGCCCAGGCTGGAGTGCACATGCGCGATCTCGGCTCACTGCAAGTGCAGTGGCGCAATCTCGGCTTATTGCAACCTCGGCCTCCCACGTTCAAGCAATTCTGCCTTGGCCTCCCCAGTAGCTGGGACTACAGGCGCGCGCCACCATGCCCGGCTAATTTTTTGTATTTTTAGTAGAGACGGGGTTTCACCATGCTGGTCAGGATGATCTTGAACTCCTGACCTCGTGATCCGCCTGCCTCGGCCTCCCAAAGTGCTGGGATTACAGGCGTGAGCCATCGCGCCCGGCCTCAAAAATGTTTTATAGTTCTCTTTGTAGGAAGGACAATCTTTAACTTATTCCTAGTTACTTGCTATCTCATGCACTATTATAAATAGTATCTCTTTAAAACTTCAATTTTATATTTGTTACTAATCTAATTGAAAGACGTTGATCTTTGAACATTGACTCTGTATCCAGCAACTCTTAAATTAATTTAGTAATTTTTTCTACTTTCTTTTGGATTTTTCTATGCACATATCATCTATGAAAAATTAGCTGTATTTCCTCTTCTTGATAAATTCGAAGACCCTCAATAATCTGAATTTGACGTGCAATTTTCGTTGTAAATTCAATAAAAAGTTGCTAGTGTATTCAATCTCCTTTCCAACTCACAAGCTCCCACTTTCAGTTTACTACCCCAACAACCCCCACCAGTCTGGAGGATTTTGAGCCTAGACACTCCTGCAGAGCAGGCTCCTGTCTCGGCTGCGGAAGTGCGCGCGCCCTCGGCACCTTAACAGTTCCGCCCCTCTCCCGGACCCAGCCAATCAGCGGCCGCCTCTTGCGCGCGTCCCAGCTACCAAAATGGCGGCTGCCGTTGGTGCGGAGTGCGGTTTGTAGTGCTGTTGCCCTGCTCATCCCTTTGCAAAATGTGAAAGAAGCAGCGGCTGGTGGAGGCAGGCCATAGGCAATGAGTCGGCGAAGGAAACATGATGACAGCCCTAGCCCGAAGAAAACGCCGCACAAAACAGCGGCGGCTGAGGAATGCGGCTCGGTGGTCGAGCCAGGGAGGAGGCGGCTGAGATCGGCCCGCGGTTCGTGGCCCTGCGGGGCTAGAGAGGGGCCTCCCGGGCCAGTGCGGCAGCGAGAGCAGCCTCCGACCGCCGCTTTGTGCAGTAAAAGTAACCCCGAGGGTGAGACGTCGGCAGCGCGGCCTGCCTTGGCTTCGGCGCCGCATCCCCACAGCCCAGCTTGCAACAGGGAACTCTCGGGTGGGGGTGGAGTCTGGAGTGTGTATTCTGTCTCTGGGATTCACCCCTCGAGAGCCCAAAAATAATCCTATACCACTCCCCGATGGGCTTTTGAACCCGAGCTTGAGCACTACCCCGTTAGGTTTGACCATCCATTTGCCTCCGCCACAGGAATAGGTCATGTGGTTTACCTGTTTGCGGGAGGGCGGCTGCTTTCCAGGCTGCTCCTCCAGTCAGCAGCAGTGGTGGAGTGAGGAGAAACAGCTGATAGGCCCGCTAAGCTCAGTTTATGCCCGGAGAAATTATTTCTCCTTAAAGCTTTTTTTTTTCCCCCGTGACCTGCTTTAGAGAAGAGTTCATATGAAAAGGTAAAGTTTGTCTCAAAGCCTGGTTGATGTCTCACCTCATTATGAATAAACCGGAAGTTCCTGTGTGTAACATCCCTCCAAATAAGATGCTAAGGATCCCTTTCGTCTCGATTAGTTTTAGGTGTTACTTTTTAAAAGACTTCTAGTAAATCTTAGTTGGAACTGAAGCTCATACAAAAGCCTTTATTCTGGAGCATGTTCTTGAAATAGTGCTTTTTTTCATCTTACGTGTCTTTTTTTTTTTGAGGGGGAAAAGAATCTCGGTCTGTCGCCCAGGTTGGAGTGCAGTGGCACAATCTCGGCTCACTGCAACCTCCGCCTCCCGGGTTCAAGCCATTCTCCTGCCTCAGCCTCCCAAGTAGCTGGGACTACAGGCGTGTCCTGCCTCAGCCTCCCAAGTAGCTGGGACTACAGGCGCCCGCCACCTCGCCCGGCTAATTTTTTGTATTTTTGGTAGAGACGGGGTTTCACTGTGTTAGCCAGGATGGTCTCGATCTCCTGGCCTCGTGATCCACCCGCCTTGGCCTCCCAAAGTGCTGGGATTACAGCCACCGCGCCCAGCCACCTTACATGTCTTTAATAATACTCGTATAAAGCAATTCGGGAATGAACAAAAATCTTTATAAAGATTTGAAAGTGATTCTAGACAAAAATTCCCAAGCATTGGATCACTAATGGTTTTTGAAGAATCGCAATTAATGTAGATTAGATAGAGTTGGTGAAAGGGGGCTAAACATATTTAGGTTTCTGTTGGGTTACTTTGGATTTTTGAATGTACCTATAAATTACAGATGGTTCCCCAAAGCCTCCAAGTCTCAATGATAATAAATAGAATGACTTAGGTTATACGGTATTGTATTATGCATTCATAGAGCTTCTGGATTATCTAGAAATGTTTGCTATTTACAATGTGAAGTTTGCGAAGTGCTGCGTGGATTTTTATATGAAACAAGCATTTCTGTTACGGTTCAGGTAATTTTCTCTGGGAAAAAAAATTATCTTGGACTATAAAAGTTAGTCTAAGCTATTTGACCTTGGGGTCTTACGAAGTAAGGTAATGCTTTAAAATGCAACAATTGTTATTTTACTCATATTTTATATAGAAAGGTATGAAACACCAAAGAGAACGCTGAAAATGGACTCACTGTCATCTTCCTTCAGTTCTCCTAATGATCCAGATGGACAGAATGATATCTTTTGGGATCAGAATTCTCCATTGACAAAGCAGTTAGGTAATTAATTATTAACATTTTTTATGTGAGTAAATATTTGATAAATCATTCAGATTTAACTAGAATTCTAGTCAGATAATAGCATCGGGAACCTCTGAGAATCTTATATGGTTTTATCTGTATGAGTATGTGATGTAAACACATAATCCTCTAAGCTGCACTAAATAAAATTATTTTCTAAGAAGTGACAGCTATTTTTTAAAATTGAGGGGTTTTTGTTTAAAATTTATAGAAATGTCTTTGTTTCTTTAGGTAAAGGAAGAAAAAAGCAGATTTACACCACAGATAGTGATGAGATTTCACATATTGTTAATCGTATTGCTCCTCAGGTAAATATCACTAGTTTTATAGTTTGTTTTAAAACAGTGAAGAATGTGCCACTAAGTTTTTGTAGTTTCTTTAAATGAAAAGTATTGTCTATTACAATTCTTTTTTCCAAAAATAAGGCAGCAAAGATTGCTGTTTTGCCTTTTCTACTTTTGAAATACATATTTTGAAAAAAGGAATATAATATAAAATACAAGATATTTTCCTAAGTATAAATCTTGTTTTAATTTTTTAGAGTAATTTTTGACTAGGGCATTGTGTTTATCTGTAATGTTGTGCTTAACAACAGATGGCATCATTTTTCAAGTTGCTAAAATAATAGAATAAGGCAGTGAAAAAAGTTTATACTTTTATGATTGTTTTGTGATTGGTACTTCCTGTCTATAACATTTCCCCATTGAAACTATTAATACTCACTGACTTATAAGGTTATCAAGAAACACTTACAAAAGTGGAGAGCACTGAATTCAAATTTAGTCCTCATTCAACCTCCTGTGCTGTGTGACCCAATGCAAGTTATTTAAACTCTCACCACCTCAGTTCATTCAGCCATGAACTAGAATTATTGTGTTGCTCTTGCTGTCTTCATTGGATCATTATGAGGATTAAACTAGATAAAAATTCTTTGTAAACTACAGAGTGCTATAATTGTAAGGTTATGTTAAGGTTGTTACTGTAATAGAACCATCTCCAAAGGTTTTTTTTTTTTCTTGGACAGGCATGGTGACTCATTCCTGTAATCTCAGCATTTCGGGAGGAAGGCTGAGGCAGGAAGATTGCTTGAGGCCAGGAGTTTAAGACCCCGTCTCTTAAAAAAAAAATTTTTTTGAGTGTTTCGTTTCTTTTTTTCATTTCTGTTCTTGTATTGTTTGAGTGAAATAGAAATATGTTCAAGTCAATCATTTGACACAAAGCAATCCAATAACTCTAATATTATATTATAATTACTAAGAAGCAAAGGCTCAATACCTGAAACTGTTCTGAACTTCTTTACTTTTTGTTCTCTTTTTCTTATTTAACATTTAAATCCAGAGAACATTTTTGCTTAGTGTCTTCTCTAAAGGAAGTATACCATTCTTCCTTAACCTGCCCTTGAATAGTTACTATATGTTGACCATAAACAATAGATGGCACTGGCCCAAAACATGGTTTGAAGAATTACTGTCACCCAGGTGGAAGAGACAGGAAATGAAGTTTTTCTTAGCAGCTATAAAATATCCAAAATTACACCTAGCACAGTCAAAACAACTCTGTTGCTACTAGCTCTACATTCCATTTTTAGCATGTCATAGAAATTCATTTTACTTACAGTTCATTAGTTAAATAGCATTTATGCCATAATAGTACTTACTCTATAAGTTAACAATAGATCTTCATTAATTGTGGGTTTCACATGAAAGAAGCATAATAAAATGTGTTTGGGCGGGCCAGTCTAAATAGTGATAAAAAGATAGTTGTGAATAAATTATTGGACTCTTTACCTAAGTGGGCTGGAAATTATAGCTCATATAAAGAAATGGCAACAGTATGCAAGTGGTAACTTGTATAAAAGAAAAAAATATGGTTAAATTAGTAGCTTTAAAATGTTACCCTCTTAAACTGACTACTTTTAAAGCATATAAATCTTTAGCAGTTTCAAGGTCTGTTTGAAAGCTTGTCATGTTCTCAGAATGACAAATACTTATATTGTTTATTTTTAGGTGAGTCATTCTCAAATCATTTAATTTCCTTTTAACGTTTTCAGAGATCGCATTTTTTTTTAATACACGCTTTTATTTTGGTTGGGCAGTCAGTTCACTTTCTACAGGGATACTTTTTATACAATGTTGTTTATTTGAAGATGGTATATATCTTCATTTATACAGCTTTGCACAGTATACCTTTTATAATGAAATGAAGTAATGCCTTTAGATACCTTATATAGCACCTGGATTATGGTTGAAAATCAATAAATTATGTAATTATTCATGAAGAAATATGTAATATAACACATATAAATAGTATACAAACATACGTAGGACCCATGTATATGTAAAATTGGGTACATAAAGTCATAATTTAGTTCTCTGAAAATCGAATGAATTTAAAATTACTTTTGTAAATGGCAGAGTTCATAATTAAGACTATTATTGTCTTTAAATTCAAGATTGTTGAAATAAAAGGGAAAATATATTGAGTCTGAAAGTGAAATTACTGATTTTCTTGAGTATTTGCAAAGCTAAATGCAACTAGGTTCAAGTTGACATTAAGAAAACTTTTTTGATTCATTGAGGATTTGAAGTACCAAGTTGTAGGGATCTTTTCACCTAAATCTTCTAGTAAATAAATGTAAACTGACACTGGTATGCCCAGTATTGTGCTGGATGCTGAGTTATTCTAAGAAGAGTCCTTGCCTTTGAGTAGCCTATAATCTAGTAGTAAAATTATTTTTTAACTTGTGTGATATTTGTGTTCATTCTAGGTACTGTAAAATAGAGTGAAAATGGTTACTTGATGTGATTTGTTGGTTTGGTTTGCAATTAATGCCTAAAGCTCATTCTGTAATTTTTTTGTGTGATCAAGTGACTGAAAGGTACAGCAAAAGTATCCAGGTCTAAAACGCCTTTTTTCTGTATATTATCTGGGCTAAACTTTTCTTCTTTCTCTATTTTTTTATTCTTATTCCTGTCTCATTCTTAGCATCAGTTCTAACCTTGCTCTTATCTCTTAATTCATTCCTGATCTTAATTCTGAGTGTTCTTAATTTAGGTCAACATGGATTGTCCAACTTTAGATAAAGATTATAATAAGGATAAAGAAAATTTGGAGAAACAGATGATACAGGAAGAATTCCATATGTATCTCCTCTCAATTCTGATGATTTCTGCCACAGTTTCTGACACTAATGTTTTTATAAGTATCTTAGGACAATTAAAATGTCAGTTTTCTTTTGATAAAAACATGCTTCTTTTATTAAATATACATTTGATAAATTTAATTCTTAAAACTATTTTTTTAAAATAAGCAATTTGTAATTCTGAATGTTTTCATTCTCTGAAACATAAGTGGATCAATTCTTGTAGCTTATTATTGCTATCTCCCAACTTCTTATTGTTTTTGAGTTTGGTAACTGTTACCTCACCAGAATTTAGGAAATTAATTCAAAATCATTAGTTTTTACTTTCTTTTTTCTTTTGTTTTTTTTGGAAGGGAGGGGTTGCTACACTGATACTTTATACCTGTTTTTTTCCCTATCTGCCAAAGGATGAAAAACCAACAACAAATTCTATGCTGGACATGTGGATTGGTGAAACTGCTATTCCTTGTACTCCCAGTGTAGCAAAAGGAAAATCAAGAGCAAAAATCAGCTGCACAAAGTAAGTTAAGACTTTTCTGCTTTTCTGAAATTCAGTGAAGCAAATATTTTTTGATAATACTCCAATTTAGTTTTGTGAATATATCAAAATTTTTGTTAATAAAATTTCCACAGTTTTGATCTATCAAATTTTGGATTTAAAATAATTATAACTGTTAAAATCTTAGAGCTTTAACATCAAAATATGTTAAATAACAGTTGGATATAATGTCTCAGAACATTTTTAGTTATTTTTAAATCTTGTTTAATAGGTTAAAAACACAAAATCAAGAAGAAGAACTTATGAAACTGGCTAAACAATTTGATAAAAATATGGAAGAGCTAGATGTGATTCAAGAGCAAGACAAGAGGAATTATGATTTTACCCAGACGATTTCAGAAACAGAGATTTTAAGTAATTATAAAGATAATATACAGATGCGGTCATTACATAATATAGTTCCCGAAATAGATGATGCTACAAAAAAGAAGTCAATCAAAGGAAACACCAAGATATATGTGGCAAATAATCAAAATAGCAGTCAGAAGCCATTTGACCAAACTGCTGAAGCAGCCTTTAATGCTATTTTTGATGGTTCTACTCAGAAATGTAGCGGACAGTTAAGCCAAGAACTGCCAGAGGCTTTTTGGAGCACCAATAATACTACCTTTGTAAAGACAAATGCTTTGAAAGAGGAGAAAATCATTACTAATGAAACTCTGGTCATTGAAAAACTGTCAAATAGAACCCCACGATCACTTTCTTCTCAAGTAGATACACCCATAATGACAAAATCATGTGTGACTTCCTGTACTAAGGAGCCAGAAACTTCTAATAAGTACACTGATGCATTTACTACCAGTGATTTTGAGGATGACTGGGAAAACTTACTAGGTAATGAACCTTTTGCTATGCAAAATATCGACATGCCTGAACTCTTCCCTTCTAAAACAGCCCATGTTACTGATCAAAAGGAAATTTGTACCTTTAATAGTAAAACTGTTAAAAATACGTCAAGAGCAAATACAAGTCCAGATGCCAGGTTAGGAGATTCAAAAGTATTACAAGATCTTTCTTCAAAGACATATGACAGAGAATTAATAGATGCAGAATATAGATTTTCACCAAATCCAAATAAATCAAACAAATTATCATCCACTGGAAATAAAATGAAATTTGAGAACTCTTCCAATAAAATCGTTATTCAAGACAAAATTCAAGATTGTATAGTTACATCTAATCTGACAAAAATAAAGGAAGATATTCTTACTAAATCTACTGTATATGCTTCTGGAAGGAAGTCAGCTTTGAACACAAGATATTCTAATGAACAGAAAAATAAGTGCATTTTAAATCAGTCTATTAAAGCCCCTGTTAATACTGATCTTTTTGGCTCTGCAAATCTAGGCAGTGAAACCATTGTTAGTAACCCAAATCAGACTAGTGCATCAAAAGTAGGTTCTTTCTTTGATGATTGGAATGATCCCTCATTTGCCAATGAAATTATTAAAGGATGTCATCAATTAGATAATACCTGGGAAGCAGATGATGTAGATGATGATTTGTTGTACCAAGCATGTGATGATATTGAAAGACTAACTCAGCAACAAGGCATTAGAAAGAACAGTAAGACATCAGAAAGTATATGTGAGATCAATAATAATTCCGAACATGGAGCCAAAAACATGTTTACTATATCTAAACAAGGAAGTCATTTGGTACAATCAAAGCATTTGAATCCAGGCAACATTTCAGTGCAGACATCTTTGACAAATAGCTCACAAATAGATAAGCCAATGAAGATGGAGAAAGGGGAAATGTATGGAAATTCTCCAAGATTTTTAGGTGCCAGTAATTTGTCTAAGTATTCTAAGATCTCAAACTGTCAGATAAATAATCTGCATGTGTCTTATACTAACACTGATGTTCCAAGACAAGTGAATAGTTCCAAATTGGTTCTTTCAGGAAGTTCAAGTTTGAATGTAACTTCAGATCACATGAATACAGAAATTGCTACTTATAAGAAGAAATTGAGTACAAAGCAGCTATGCCATAAGACTATAACAGATGAAGCTCAGAGCAACCTTAACAAAACAGTTGGATTTTCAAAGTTTACATTTACAAGGATGAAAAATTCTCAGATTCTTTCTCAGTTTAATCAAAATTGTATAACTGGAAGTATGTCTGATACCAAAATTACTCAGGGTGTGGAGAAAAAGAAAAGTGTCAACCCATTACTGGAGGAAGCTGTTGGACAGCAATCTTTGGTGAAACTTTCTGAATCTTTGAAACAATCTTCAAAAGGTATGTATGAAATATGAAATAGTTTTCTTTGAAAAGCATCTTAAAAAGTAGTAAAATAATTATTTGTTGTTTTTGAGTGTGAGTAATGTATAAGGTAAAACTATTCTATGACGTTTAACTAGAATTCTTAAAATGATACTTGGAAATAATTATACGGCATTATACAGAGTAGTTGGTTTATTTTTCAAAATATTACATTGAATTCTTTCCCAGCATTTAATACAAAGACTGGCATATAGTAGGTACTCAGTAAATATTTTTTGAATGATTTATTAATTCTTTCTTGGAAAATCATACCTTTAGATATATGTATTACAGTGTTCATTAAGACTGTATTTACTAAATTGTTTTAAAACTTGAGTAATCTTCTGGGAAGCAGATGATGGAGCAGTGAGGTAAATAATATTTAGAAATTTAGAGCATTCTAATTAAACATCTTTACTAGTGTGATATTTGATATAAACGTGCTAGTGGTGATGGTTAAAATTATGATTTACTTATTTGATAACAGCTATCATTTCTGATTCTTCCAATTGCTCTTTTCCCCAACTCTCCATTCTGTCAATAAGTTTCATTCTTTCTATCTCAAAAACCGTATCCCCAAACTGTCCATTTTTCTTTCTACAACAAGTTAACATTTCTTGATGAGACTACTGCAGTTCTTTTATCTATCTCCTTTCAATTCTTATCTCCAAATAGTGGAATAGCCTTTTAAAATTGGATGGGCAAAAATGGCATTTCTATGCTTAAAACAACCTTCAATGGCTGCCCGTCATATTTCAAATAAAATCCAAACTGTATACTGTGACCAGCAAAGCTGTGGATTATCTCTCTTTAACCTGTGTCTCCTCTTTTTTCCTTACCTACTAAGCTTCAGCTATACCAGCTATCTTTTAGTTTTTCAAACAGTGTATGTTTTTCTTCCTCGTCCAGGAACTTAGACCATGCTCTTCCCTTTGACTAAAACTACTTCTTTTCAACATGTGACCCCTCCCCCACTCTTTCGTTGGTGCTTTCTTACATCTCAATATAAGTACTACTTTCTCACAGAGGCCTTCCTTGAAGAGTCTATAAATAGATCTCCTTGTTTATTTTTTATTTCCTAATTGCTTTCATCACAAGTTGCAATTAAATATTTAGTGACTCTTCTCTGTCTTGTTGGCATTACTGTTACAACTTTCCTATATAAGTGACTTTTTAAAAAATTTACAACAGTAATATGCTAGTTATTTAAAAAGAAAAGTAAAACAGTATAGAATAATTTAAAGGAAAGAGTTAAGTCTTCTGTTTCTCCTTCTGATAACCATCCCTTAGGGAAAACCACTATTAATTGTTGGTATGATGTAGCATTTTCTATGAATATAAAAAGATATGTGTGTGTGTATGTACATATATATGTGTATGTGTATATATATACCTATAGATCTATTTAAATATTAATAAATCTGTATACCCACTATTTGGCAACTTGCTTTTGCCTTAATATATTATAGCTGTCTTTTCCTATTAATAGATATAAATTTATTTTTGTCCTATTAATGACTGTGATATATATGGTGGATGTATCATAATTTAACTGTTTCTCTGTGATGGAAGTTTGGGTTGGTTGCAGTCTTTTGCAATTACAAACAATAATCCAGTAAATATCCTTCTGCATAAATTTCTGCATGCTTGTATAATTGTATCTGTTAATTCCTAAAAAATTGCTACAAGAGGAAGTTTTAAAATTTGATAGACACCACCAAATTTCTGTCCGAAGCAGTTATACCAATTTGTTTTATCAACACTAATTCTCTACACCCAGGGTGTCCAATCTTTTGGCTTCCCCAGGCCACATTGGAAGAATTATCTTGGATCACACGTAAGATACACTGACACTAACAATAGCTGATGAACTAAACAAAACAAAACAAACAAAAAAAAAATCACAAAAAAATCTCATAATGTTTTTAAAAAGTTTATGAATTTGTGTTGGGCTGCATTCAAAGCCATCCTGGGCTGCAGGTAGCCTGTGGGCTGCAGGTTGGACAAGCTTGCTTTACATGATAGCCCAAACTAGATATTTTGAAATATTAAAAATTGTACTCAATCTATAATACTTTTAAAGTGAGTATATTGTAACTAAATCAAGCATGTTCCTAGCATGAATTTATTTACAGATAGAGTTGACCCTTGAACAATGTGGGGGTTAGAGGCGCTGATCTGATTTGCAGTTGAAAGTCTGTGTATAACTTTTGATCTCCTAAAAACTTAACTGCTAATAGCCTGCTGTTGACCAGAAACCTTTCCGATAACATAATTAATACATATTTTGTATGCTCTTATATGTATTATATACTGTATTCTTACAATAAGCTGGAAAAGTGTTATTAAGAAAATCATAAGGAAGAGAAAATAATATTTACTATTCATTAAGTGAAAGTGGATCATCATAAAGGTCTTCATCCTCATAATCTTCATGTCTCGTAGGCCGAGGAGGAAGAAGAGTAGGAGTTGGTCTTGCTGTCTCAGGGGTGTCAGATGCAGAAAACAACCAACAAATGAGTGGACTTGCCAGTTCAAGCCCATGTTGTTCAAGGGTCAACTGTAGTTATAATTCTATAAAAGGCTAAACCTCCTGGAGTATTTGAGTTTTCCCAAAACTCCTATCTACCAATCTATCTGCATTTCTTATGGATAATCTGCCTTTTAGCTTACCTTATCAATATTTTCTTTAAGCTTAGTGATAGTACTGAGTCTCTTAATTACTATTAACTTTGTTGATGTTTTCTATTGTTTCTACTTCCTTTTACTTTGGTATGTAGCAAGCTGCTCTCCAGGGAAGTATCTCTGAAACAAAACTCACTTAACTCCCTCATTTATTTCAGGCAGGAGTTGGCAAACTATGATCTGTCCAAATCCAGCCTGCAGCTTGTTTATGTATAGCCAGCACACTAAAAATGATTTTTACATTTTAAATGGTTGGAAAAAAATTAAAAGGAGAATAATATTTCATGACATTTGAAAATTATATGAAATCCAGATTTCATTGTCCATAAACAGGTTTTATTTGAATACAGCTCATCAGTTATTTATACATTATCCATATTCATTTTTGCTACAGTGGTACAGGTGAGTAGTTGCAACAAGATATTCAAAGGTTAACATTCTTGCTTTCTGACTCTTTACAGGAAAAAAAAAAAATTACTGACCCTTGCACTGTAAGATCAAGATTAAGAAGAGCAGCTTTCACTTAGTACTTTACAGTATTTTAAGACTTCATTGTGTATTTTTATTATAGATTGAGTTAAAGGAAGGACTGATGGGAAAAATGGATGAGCCCCTAAATCAAATTTTCATGGTGTGACCTGATTATCATTTGAAATTATTTTCTATAATATTGCCAAGCAAATTGTAAGACCAATTTTAGGAAGTTATATTTTCTGCTGTTGTAGATTATTAACCTGTTTTCTTTCCACACAGTCAAATTCAGTGTAAAGTCTTTGTATGTGTAGTCTTGAGTTTGTTGTGTTTCTCAACTTTGAGACTAAAGTATTAGATAATTAGTCAAGCTAATTAGAAAGTATCTTCTGGTGTCTCTCTTTAGGAAAAAATAGCTACAGTCTGTTAGGTAAATAGCTTAGGAAATAAAAGCCATCAAAACCATCTGGGAAACTTATTTAAAATATGTATTTCTTAGCCTGAATACCCCCTCCCATTTCTGATTATACCAAGAAAGGAAAGGGAGGCAGATTATATATTTTGGAAAATGCCTCTGTTTGTTAGTTAACAAGAGAAATGTCTCAAATTGTGAATCTTTTTCTAGATGTCAGAATAAATGATATTTCTCTTCTGTCAATATTACAGATTCTTCTCAAAAAGCGTATTTTACAACATAAATCAATTTTACTGGTAAAAGTTTACTTAAATATGTATTAGGGTGATAGTCTTAAACTTAAAATATCGTTTAAATGAGAAAGTGATTTCTAATACAAAGCTTCAGCTTACTAAGTTGAGATTATTTTAAAGTTTCTCCAAAATGCATCCTCCAAATAAAAATATAATTTCTGACAGTGAATCACAGGTAACCAGTTTGACATGACAGATTTCATTTTATCACTCTAAAATATATTTCCTCAGTGGATGAAATGAAAACTTTATAGCTCTATAGGGAAAAGTAGGTGTGAATATTAATATAACATCTTATGTAACTATACACTGTTTGAGATTGATAGCTAATTTAATTCCTTATATTTTGACTATTTTCCTATTAAAGTTTACATAACATTTTAAATCGCAGTGTATCCTTTTTAAAGATATATTTATTCGTAGGTCACATAAATTAGATGTCATTGTCCACAAGAATTATTTGGTGGGTAGTCAGTTTTCTACCAAATTGAATTTTTTTTAATTAATTAATTAATTAATTATTATTATACTTTAGGTTTTAGGGTACATGTGCGCAATGTGCAGGTTAGTTACATATGTATACATGTGCCATGCTGGTGCACTGCACCCACTAACTCTTCATCTAGCATTAGGTATATCTCCCAATGCTATCCCTCCCCCATCCCCCCACCCCACAACAGTCCCCACAGTGTGATGTTCCCCTTCCTGTGTCCATGTGCTCTCATTGTTCAATTCCCACCTATGAGTGAGAATATGCGGTGTTTGGTTTTTTGTTCTTGCGATAGTTTACTGAGAATAATGATTTCCAATTTCATCCATGTCCCAAATTGAATTTTATCACACTGTGAAAAGAATGTATCAAATAGAGACAGATCCATCAGTGCTTGATTTTCTTTTGAACTGGAGCATTATATCTGTATTATGTACTTAGAATTTTATATTCAGTAGTTTAATTTGATTTAATAGCCAACTAATATGGCAAATCTGGGTGATTAAAAAAAGCAAAAATTAAAGCACATATTGAATGACTTTATAGCCTATAAAAGTAAAACTCATCTTTTGTCGAATTTTTAGAGGAAGAAGAGAAAAATAGAAAGTGTTCTCCTGAAGAAATTCAGAGAAAAAGACAAGAAGCGCTGGTTCGGAGAATGGCTAAAGCACGAGCCTCATCTGTAAATGCGGCTCCCACTTCATTTCTTTAATGAAATATTAGTTGGAAGACTTCACGAAGACTGCTGATAACTATCTGTGATAGGAAATTTTTTTTTCTTGATTTCTCTGTGAGAAATGTAATGCTGACTTTTATAAAGCCTGGACGTCTACTTTATTTAATAAATCAATGTTTGCAATGGTAAATGAAACATTTCCTTGGACACGTATTTGAAAGTCATTATATACAAGTTTTGGAAATTCAGGAAAGTTAGCAATTATTTACAGATATCATACAGAGGAAAGTAGTTATATTTTTAAATGCTATTATTGCAGAGGATCATCGAAAAAGAGGTAATCTACGTTATTTCCTATTCTAATGTCTTTTCCTAATACAAAACTTCAACTTTCTAAGTTAGTAGAGACTATTTTTGTAGTTTTACTTTCATTAACTGTTGCTTAAGGTTTTTATACACTTCCAGATTTTAATTAATACTTTCATATTTCTAGGAACATGGTTGATATGAAATAAAGGACTTTATTTGTGAGGAAATTATGTTCAGTTCTTAGAAGTGGATTTGAATTTTAATAATTCTAAAATGTGACACATTTTGGAAACTTTCCACCATATTTAGGAAAACTGATTTTAGAAGTCTAACATAGAAGAAAAGAAGTAGTGGATTGTCTACAAAAGTAATGTGGCATCATTAACATTTAGAACTGGCAGAAACTTCATATGTCATCTGGTCCAGCTTCCTTATTGTATCGGTGAGAAAAAGTAATACTGTTTTCAAAGTCATAGACAAGTTAATGCTGTGCTACGATTAGAATGATTTCTTTGGACACCTAAACAATTATACTGTTTGTTTCAAAGTATCAGTACATAAAATAACTTGAGGGAGTATTATTTTCTAGTATAAAACAAAAGATAAAAGCACAATAAGGACTGTTTGATAATAATGCTCATTGTTCCTTATTTTGCTTTAAAGAATTAGTCTTTCCAGGATATAAAAATGAGAACCTTTTTTCTTTTCAGTTTTTCTGTAACTGTGTAATTTTCCCCTCAATTAGTTTACTTACTTTACTCATCTTTTCTTCTCTATTACTGTTTTGTTTTTTCTTTTTTTGCCGTTTTGCCTATTTGGAATTTGCTAAACCAGTAATAGAAGTCCAACTAGAGGGCGTAAGGCAGGGAGGATGCTTTATTCCTCTTAAATGGTTTTAGGAGATCTAGAGAAAGTTAGAGATATGAAACACCTGTCATGGTGTGGCATTTATCACTATCAAGTGTCTCAAAGCTGTGATAATATGGTAGTTACTGCCCTATAGCTATACAGATACTCCTCAACTTACCGTGTAGTTACATCCCAATAAACCCATCATGAGTTGAAAATACCTTAAGTTAAAAATGCATTTACTACACTTAATCTACCCAACAACATAGCTTAGCTTAGCCTACCTTAAACATGCTCACATCACTTATATTAGCCTAGAGTTGGGCAAATCATCTGGCAACACGGCACACTGTAGAGTATCAGTTGAGCTGATGCCCAGCATCGTGAGAATGTTGTACCGCATACCTCTAGCCTGGGAAAGAATCAAACTTTAAAGTGTGGTTTCTATTGAATGCATATCACTTTTGCACCACCTTAGAGTTGAAAAATTGTTAAGTCAACCATTTTAAGTTGGAGACTGTACATCAAAAATGGTATTTTCATATATACAGTGGAGTACTGGAGTTTAGCTAACCTATATTATTTTTCTAGGAATATATAATAACCTAGATAAATGCAAGTAGTTTCTATGTAAGAAAATAAAGAGCTGAGAATCTTTTACTAAAAGTGGCTTCACTGTGTTATGACTATGCTTTGGATATCTCTGTCCTTGCTTAAGCTCCTCCCTGCTTAGTGCTTGCTTTTTTAGCCTATTCTGTTCATTCATTTAGACTCAGCCTACTAAGTCTGTTTCTTTGAACCTTGTACCTAACCATCTTCACTGGAATTGATTGCTTCTCTCTGATCATAATGGTACTGATTATTGTGTCTGTCTTTCATTGAGCAATACTATAATGCCTTTATGTGTTGTTTAGTTGTATAAATCTTATTTTATAATTTGTCATTTTGTGTCTCTGGTAATTCTGCCAAATTCTTATACAGCCCATAGTATTATTTGCATAATAGTTTTCTCTAAGTGACTCCCTTTTTTTTAAAAAAAAAAAAAAAAAAAAGAAACTTTTATAGCACTTCTTGGTGGTGGCAGGTGTAGTGGCCCTGTACGTCTGAACCCGACATGACTGGTTTTTAGGGTCACTGCTCCTGTTCTATCCTGATTCTACCACTCTCCTTTCCTATCCTGATTCTTCCTTTAGCCCTTGTTGGAAACATTAGGGGGTGAATGGCCCATAAATGAGCATGCAGAGGGCTGTCTATATAGTTTGCCTGGCTTTTCTCTTTCCTAGTCTGTAGGGAATCTGGGGAAGGGACAACTGGTAGCCTGGCAATTTCCCCCTAAAGTTCCGCTGCTGTGTCTGCATCTCAGACTGATGCTAATAATGCCATTATTTCCAAAAAGAGCCTGTTGAAAGTGGAGCTTATCTCTCATTAATCTTTTTCTGTTATAGACAGATGACTCTGACCCCAGGGACATTTGGGTTGCTTACTGCAGACAGTGGTATGCAGACATGTATCCTACCATGGGAAACACTGCCTTATATACTACCCTATTATCACCAGCTTTTAAGTTACCAAGAACAGAGACACCTTACTCATTTCTGTCCACCTGATACTGATAGCCAGTGGTTACTTATTAAATGTTGAATGAATTTAGACAGAAGCTGGTGGCAGAAATCCTGCCCTCCCTCACTTGAGACAATTATTTGACTCTGATTCTCTCAGTTTTAGGGTTGGGAAATGTTTCTAGGAACAATTTAAGCCTAGCACTAGCGTTAAGTGATTATTTAGAATCTGACCATGGATTTCAGTTCTTGCCACGTGTGATCATAATCACTTGTGGGATCCTAAAACAAAAACTAAACTTGTCCTCCTGCCCTCTCTTAGACCTCATAAATGAGTAGATGTAGGATTTTATTTCAGATGCGTCTTTTGAAAGCCCATTGGCTGTAGCAGGCACTATTGAAAATAAATGTAATTGCTAGACTTATATAACATTGCTAAGTGGCTTCAACTATATTTATTTAATTTACTTCCCAAAACAACCATATAAAGTAATACTTTTACACCCATTTTACAAATAGGGAAAGTAATCAGATTGACTTTCTCAAAATCCCACATTTAGAAGTTGGAGCTAGAGTTTAAACCCAAATAATCTTAATTCCAAATATTGTGATCTTAACCACTGAGTATACTATCATCTGGAAACAATTCATAAGAACTAGTTATCTGTGGAAATTATCAGGAAAGAATTAAAGCATTTTGGGCATTTGTGCCAAAAATACCATGACTATTCTGTAGGTCTCTTATAGCCCAGGAGAATACTTTTTCCAATCCCAATTTCTGTTATAGATGATTGCTGTACTTTATGTGTGTGGGTGGGTAGGTTTTGATTGTATTAGCCCACATAGAGGTTGCCTTTTTTCGTTCAACTATTAAACAAAAGAACAGAATACATAAAATGCATAGCTACTTTAAAATGCCTTCATTTCACTTCATTTAGTAACTTCTGGATGTTCTGGTTTTAAATCTACTGAGGAAAAATTAATTTCCTAGTCCAAGATATAATGGTATACCTCAAGCTGCTAATAAAACTTCAATGCAAGTAGTAAAATTAAGGTTTCTGGTAAGATGCACACTTATAGAGTACTGGTATTCAGGCGTTTTAAGTCCTAGGGCCTTTTTATACTCTTTAGTTGAGGACTACAAAAAGCGTTTGCTTAAGTGCGTTTTATCTGTTGATATTTACCATATTAAAAGTGATATATTTATTAGTATATTTGAAAAACCATTAGATGTTAACAAATGTGCCTGTTATGAAAAACATTTTTTAAAACAATCTGGCGAAGAAAATAGCATTACTTTTTGGCAACTCTTTGATATCCGACTTTATAGGAGATATCTGCATTCTCACATATATTTCGCCATTTAATTTGTTTAAATTGTTATAGTAGAAGTATACAGAAAAATTCAGTCTCATGCAGATATGTAGTTGGGAAAGGATGAAGTATTGTGATAGTCTTTTCAGATAACTGTGGATATTTTTCTTTGATATTACACCAACACTCAAAAAGTAATTTCTTAAAAATTAGTTGTATTCCAAGATGGAATAACAAGGACCGCATGTACTCTTCTTGCTGAAATAACCAAATTTTAAAAAGATAAACTACATGAAAAAGTGGATTTCAAGATACATCGGCGCAATTAGGAAAGTGGAAATATGGATCTACACAAAGGAATGATGAACAATTGGAAATGATAAACACCTGGGTAATATTTAAGTTTCAAAAAGTTATTACATCTCTTTAAAAGATAATTGGCTGGTTAAACAATAATAATGTGGAGTTTATAACATGTCAAAGTTAAGTACATGACAATAGCATAAAGGCCAGAAGGAAAATAATGAAAGAATAGACATTCCTTATTTTGCGCTTTTGACATGCATGAGGTTTGGTTACCTAACACTATTCCCCCAACAACACTGTTCAACTTTCTGTTAACACAAGTATATTATCTGTGAATAATTGCATGAAGTACAGACTTTACAGCTTCCTCAGTTCACAAATCACTACCTAAAAAACAGATGTGAATCATAAGTGACCAATCATGTCACTTCTATTCAAGGTCTGCCTGTGATTGGTCCCTGCACACCTGTAATTCATTACATACACAGCAAAGGTTGTAATTGTATGCCTCCTGATAAACCCATGTGCTGTTTTACGAAGATGGATCTTTGAAAGGTGGAACTAACCAATAAAGATGAAAGTGTAGCAAAAAAAACAAAAAGCGATAACATCAAAAGTGAAATTTCAAATCCAACATAAATGGAGGTATGGGAAAAATAGCTGTTGATGGGAATGTTGGCACCTTTCAAGAGTCTATGCAGTCAGAGTTGCTTAGTGAAGGTGAACAATATGAGTGGGGAAAGTGGTTGTGACTAAAACATTTAAGATGTCCCAGAGGAAATGACATTGGCAAAAAAACTTCACATTGAGTGGACTTTGGACTATTTCAAGACATTAAGAGTATAAATTTTAAAATATTGTTAAGCTGAACCAAACTTGGAGTATAACTCATCATACCATGGAAAAGAGGCTCACCTTATATTGTAAGTTAATGAGAGGAAGAAAAAGGCAAGCATTGTTCAAACTACCTGATAAATGTTTTACAAAAAACAAAAAACTACTCAATATTTCTAATGTTTTATATTGTAAATATTAGCTTTTCTAGTTTTAATTTCTGAATACATTTACAACTGAAATGGTTTTTCATTTTTTGACAAACATTTTTAAAGGTCATGGAACAATTGTAAATTTTCCCATTGATTATTAAGATTGTTTTGAATGGTTTCAGCTTGCACAGTCATTTTTATGGTCCTGCATTCATGTGCAAGGCATCAACAGCCTGTATAATGTGGTCAACATCTTACACTATGCATAAAGTGGTATCACTTGAAGATAAGACTGATTAAAATTTAAAGTATATACTATAAATCCTAAAGCAACTACTGAAATAACAAAATAGAGTTATAACTAGTAGTCTAACACAGAAGATTAAATGAAATAATAAAAATCCTTAAAAAGGCAGGAAAAAATAGGGAACAAGAACATGTGGAAGAAGTAGGAAACCAATATAAGTATGAAAGTTAAACCTAACCATATCAATCATGTGGAATGGAAATGATCTAAACATTCTAATTAGAAGGCAGAGATTGGCAGATTGGATTTTAATAAAAGAGTACGCAACTATATGGTGCCTACAAGAAGTACACTTTAAATATAAGGACACAGGTAGGTTAAAGTAAAAATGTGGCAAGGATTTGTCATACTAATGCTAGTCAAAAGAAATCTTGACTGGCTGTATTAATATCACATAAAATAAATTTTATAGCAAATATTTGCAGAGCGGAAAGCCATGTCATAACAATAAAGGTCAATCAAGAGAACATAACTATCTCAAATATGTGTGTACTCAGCAGCTTCAAAACACGTGAAATAGACACTGATAGAACTGCAAAAAGAAAAGGACAAATCCTCAATTACATTCTGAGATTTGAATATGCCCTCTCATTAACTGATAGAACAAATAAGCAGAAAGTAAGCAAGGGTAAAATAGAGTTGAGCAACACCATCAACCAACTTCATGTGAATAACAGAACACTCCACACCCAACAACAGAATACACATTCTTCTCATGGGCACATGAAGCATTTATCAAGTTAGACCATATTCCAGACCACAAAATAATTCTCAATTTTAAAATACTCAAGTCATACAAAGAATGTTCTCTGCTTTCAGTGGAATTTTATTAGAAATTGATAACAAAATGATCCCTAGAAAATCCTTAAATATGTGGAAAGTACACATCTCTAAATCATCCATGAACAAAATTTTTTTAAAAAATTAGACATTTTGGTATGAATGAAAATAAGAACAAAACATAACAGAATGTGATGTACTGCTAAAGAAGTACTTAGGGGAAAATTTATAGCACTAAATACCTATCTGAAAAAATAAGATCCCAAAAAAGGCCCCAAACTGCCTTCAGTCTAAGAAACTACAAAAAGAAAAGTGAATTAAAATTAATCAAAGCCAGGTGTGGTGGTACATACTTGTAATCCCAGTATTACATACTTGTAATCCCAGGCTGAGGCAGGAGGACTGCTTGATCCCAGGAGTTGGAGGCCAGCCTATGCAATATAGCATGACAATTTCAAAATAATGTAATAAAAAAGTATGCAGAAGAAAGGAAACAATAAAGATCAAAGCTGATTTAATGAAATATAAAAAAGAAAAATGAATGACTCCAAAAGTCATTTATTTAAAAAGGAAAAGACACAAATTACTAATATTAAGAACAAGAGAGGTGACATCACTGCAGATTTTACAGAAAGAATGATAAGAATATTATGAACAATCTTAATGCCAACATATTTGACAACATAGATTAATTGAAAAATTCCTTGGAAGTTACAAATAACCAAAGCTCACTCAAGAAATAGATAACCTAAATAGCTCAGTATTCCTTAAACTAATGTTTTTCATTAGTTTATTTTCAACAAGGCTGCTATCTTAGTCTGTTTTTGCTGCTATAACAGAATATCTGAGACTGGGTAATTTATAATGAACAGATTTGTTGGCTCACTATTCTAGAGGCTGTGAAGTTCAAAATCAAGGGGCTGGTGTCTTGCAACGGCCTTCTTTCTGTGTCGTCCCATGAAGGAAGGAAGAAGGGCAAGACAGAGTAAGAGGGGCCCAGTCACCCTTTTATAACAGGACCAATCCCATCCATGAGGGTGGAGCCCTCGTGGCCTGTTTAAAGGTCTCACTTCTTAATGCTGTTAAAATGACAAATTTCAACATGAGTTTTGAAGAGCACAAACATTCAAACCATAGCATGTACCAAAAATCATTCAATGGGAAAAGAAAAGTCTTATCAACAAATGGTGTTAAGACAACTGAATATCCATATGCCAAAGCATTAAGTGAGACCCCCTATGTCATACCATATACAAAAATTAATTCAAAATAGATCATAGAACTTAATGTAAGGGCTAAAACTGTAAAACTCTTAGTAGAAAACATAGGAGTAAATTTTTATGACTTTGAATTAGCAGTAGTTTCTTAGCTATAACACCAAAAGCACAAGTGACAAAACAAAACAAAAAATTGAGCTTCATCTAAATCAAAAGCTTTATGTTTCAAAAGATATCATCAAGAAAGTGAAACAACTACCTATAGAATAAGAGAAAAATCTTGGCAAATTACATCATGATTAAGGACCTGTATCCAGAATACATAAATTACTTCCAAATCTCAACCATAAGACAGAAAACAACTCATTTTTTTAATGGGCAAAAGGCACTGTATTAGCCTGTTCTCGCATTGCTGTAAAGAACTAGTGGAGACTAATTCATAAGAAAAGAGTTTTAATATGGTTCTGCAAGCTTTATAGGCTTCTGCTTCTTGGGATGCCTCAGGAAACTTACAACCATGGCAGAAGGTGAAAGGGAAGCAGGCTTGGCCTTCACATGGCCAGAGCAGGAAGAAAAGAGAGCAAAGGGAGAGGTGCTATACGCTTCCAAACAACCAGATCTCATGTAAACTCTGATCATAAGACAGCACTAGCGGGATGGTGCTAAACCATTAGAAACCACCCCCATCATTCAATCACCTCCCACCAGGTCCCTCCTTCAACATTGAGGATTACAAGTCAACATGGGGTTTGAGTGGGGACACAGAGCCAAACCATATCATTCTGTCCCCATCCCTCCCAAATTTCATGTCCTTCTTACGTTTCAAAATATAATCATGCTTTCCCAACAGTCCTCCGAAGTCTTAACTCATTCCAGCGTTAAAAGTCCAAGTCCAAAGTCTCTCTGAGGCAATGCAGGTCCCTTCTGCCTATGAGCCTTAAAATAAAAAGCACATTGGTTACTTCCAAGATCCAATGGGGGTACAGGCATTGGGTAAATACTCCCTTTCCAAAAGGGAAAAATCTGCCAAAACAAAGGGGCTACAGGCCCCACGCAATTCCAGATCCCAGCAAAGCAGTCATTAAATCTAAATACTCCAAAATGATCTACTTTGACTCCATGTCTCATATCCAGGCCTCACTGATTGCAAGGAGTGGGCTCCCAAGGCCTTGGGCAGCTCTGCGCTGTGCAGGGCTCAGCTCCTATGACTGCTCTCAAGAACTGGCATTGAGTGCCTACGGCTTTTCCAGGTGCATGGTGCAAGCTGTTAGTGGATCTACCTTCTGGGGTGTGGAGGATCGTGGCCCTCTTCTCACAGCTCCACTAGGCAGTGCCCCAGTGGGGACTCTGTGTGGGGGGCTCCAACCCCACATTTCTCCTCCACACTGCCCTAGTAGAGTTTCTCCATAAGGGCTACTGAGATATCATTACACACATATTAGAATGATTAACATTAAAAAGACATGTCTATTTGTATTGCTATAAAGAAATACCAGAGGCTGGGTAATTTATAAAGAGTTTTTTTTTTTTTTTTTTGGCTTGTGGGTCTGCAGGCTGTACAAGAAGCATAATGCCAGCATCTGCATCTAGTGAGAGCCTCAAGCTGCCTCTATTCATGGCAGAAAAGGAAAGAAAGCCAGTATGTAGAAATCACAGGGCAGGCTGGATGTGGTGGTTCATGCCTGTAATCCCAACACTTTGGGAGGTTCAGGTGGGAGGATCACTTGAGGCCAGGAATTCAAGACCAGCCTAAGCAACATTGTAAGACCCTATCTCTACACACACACAAAAAAATAATTAGCCATGTGCAGTGTTGTGCACCTGTAGTCACAGCTACTTGGAGGCTGAAGTGAGAGAATGGCTCGAGGCTAGGAGTTTGAGGCTACAGTGAGTCGTGATCACACCATTGTACTCCAGCCTGTGTGACAGATTGAGACTGTCTCTAAAAAAATAGAAATCACAGTGCAAGAGAGAGCAGGGAGGTGCCAAGCTCTTTTTAACAACCAGCTTTGGCTAGCAGGAACTAATAGAGTGAGAACACCCTCACCCCAGCAGGGGGGATCCACTCCCATGACCCAAACACCTCCCACTGGGCCCCACCTCCAACACTGGGAATCAAATTTTAACATGAGTTTTAAGGAAGCCCAAATATTCAAATTATAGCACTGGCCATATCAGTGTTGGCAGCATCTGGAGGAACCAGAACTCTCATATGCTCCCTATAGGAAGGTAAAATGGTGAAAATAGTTTTATGGCTTATATAAAACTCCAGAAAATGGAAAGCCATGGATTGTGGCAGAAGGTAGATCAGTCATTGCTTGAGGATGCAGGAAGAAAGGAGGGGAGAGTGGGAAGGATTACAAAGGAGAGAAGCTTGGGGGTTGATGGATATGTTCACTATTTGCTTTTGGTGTTTTTATGGCTGCATACATACTCCAAACTTATAAAATTGTACTATTTATTACATTTTTTTCTTGGTAGTGACAAGAAAAAATTCCCAGGCTGGTCTCGAACTCCTGGCCTCAAGTGATCCTCCTACCTCAGCCTCCCAAACTGCTGGGACTATAGGTGTGAGCTACAATGCCCAGCCAAATTATACAAGTTAAATATGCAAAATTTATTGTATGTCAATTATATCTCAGTTAAAGCTATCAATGAAAAATAAAGTTAGTTGCAATGTAGAATTTGAACCAAACCAATAAACTTTTCATACTCTGGTATGTTAAAACTGATTGGTCTATATTTTATTTGAATAGGCTTTTTACATATGTGTAAAATATCTTCATGCAATTATTTGGAAAATACTGGTTCACTGAGTTATGCAGATCTTCCAAATGTTGGCACATTTCATGATATGATCACCTTCTTTATTATCACCACTGATCTCAAGAAATGTCTTACTGCTTTGGGAAATTGTCAAGCTTCCTGATAGCTGATACAAGTTTTCCAAAATTTTAATTTTTGTTTGAAAGCTTGAACTTTATCCTTGCCAAAAAATAATTTCCATTTTTCTCCTTGAAGCGACAAATTAACTTTGATCATGTTTGAGATGATGTCTACCAAATATTTAAGGCCGAATAACCAGATATTGACATTCTTTCAAGTGAAATTGATATTTCATGTTAAAAAAAAAAGCAGCTAATTCAGCATGCACCAAGTACTTTTCCTTGAGATAACCATGACACATTGATATGTAGAAGTGTTTGTGTGTACTTTCCATTTGATCTTACAGACTATTAAAAAAAGTATACTAAAGATTGAAATTTGACAAAATTAATAATTATTACTGCTTAATTATGGTCATCAAGTGAAGTGCCTTTTTGTTTTCTTGACAGGTAAATGGCAGTGAAGAATACCATGACTTTCAATTCTTATTATTTAAGAAATATATTTGCACAGCTATAGCTGCCATAGATAGTGATTCCTGTGATGGAGCTGGGCAAAATAAAATTGAAAACCTTCTGGAAAGGATGCATCATTCTAGACGCCATTAAGAACATTAATGATTCATGGGAGGAGGCCAAAATATCTACATTAACAGGGGTTTGGAAGAAGTTGATTCCAATCCTCATGGATGACTTGAGGGCTTCAAGACTTCTGTAGAGGAAGTAACTACAGAAGTGGTGGGAATGGCAAAATAACTAGAATTAGCAGTAGAGCCTGAAGGTGTCCCTGAGTGCTGCAATCTTGATAAAACTTTTAACAGTTTAAGAGTTGTTTTTATGCAAGAACAAAGAAAGTAGTTTCTTGAGATGGAGTCTATTTATGGGTGAAGATACTGTGAACATTATTGAAATGGCAATAAAGTTTTAGGATATTTTCATAAACTTAGTTGGTAAAGCAGCAGCAGTGTTTGAGAATACTGACTTCAATTTTGAAAGAAGTTCTATGTGAGTAAAATGCTATCAAACAACATTGCATGCTACAGGGAAATGTTTAATGACAGGAAGAGTCTGTAGATGTGGCAAACGTCATTGTTTTATTATTTTAAGAAACTGCCACAGCTACCCTAAGCTTCCGCAACCACTACCGTGAGCAATCAGCTGCCATCAACATGGAGGAAAGACTCTCCACCTGCAAAAAAATTACGACTTGCTGAAGGCTCAGATAATTGTTAGCATCTTTTTAGCAATAAGGTATTTTATTTTATTTTATTTTTTGAGACAGTCTCACTCTGTCACTCAGGCTGGAGTGCAGTGGTGCAAGCTCGGCTTATTGCAACCTCTGCCTCCCAGGTTCAAGCGATTCTCATGCCTCAGCCTCCTGAGTAGCTGGGATTACAGGCATAAGGCCCAGCTAATTTTTGTATTTTAGTAGAGGCAGGGTTTCACCATGTTAACCATGCTGGCCTTGAACTCTTGGCCTCAAGTGATCCGCCCACCTTGGTCTCCCAAAGTGCCAAGATTACAGGCATGAGCCACCCCACCCAGCTGCAATAAAGTATTTTTAAATTAAGGTATGTACAATGCGTTTTGGACGTAATGCTATTGTACACTTTTTTTAAGTTCTTATCTCTTCCCTTTTTAAATTATTTTTCCATTCTCAAAATATCACTGCTATCAGCTATTGTATACTTAATAGAAAACAGTATAGCATAGACACAGCTATTATATGTACTAGGAAACTAAAAAATTCATGTGACTCACTTTATTGCAATATTCACTTTATTGCAATGCTCTGGACCCAAATCCACAATATCTCTGAGGTATACCTGTAGTCTTTTATGTATTTCTTTTTATTATTATATATTTTAGTAAATTATGTTACTTTTAGGATGCCCATAACCTAATTTTTTCCTTCAGTTTTTTATACAAATCTATCTGCACATATTATTTAATGACATTTTTATACTTACCTAAAGCCGTGCATAAGTATGTAATAAAAATTTAAGGCAAAAGCATTTCCACCTCAATTATATTTTCAGAATTATTTATTTTAAAATCAACAAACATTAAATACTTTATTTGGCCAAGACAATTTGGCTTGGTCTTTAGCACTTGGTCTTTAGCACTTCAACTATAATACTTGTAGACCTGATTTTCTTCATATTTAGACTGTTTCAGACTCACTAAACTTCTTGGATGTGTAATTAGGTTTTTCACTAAATTTGGAAAGTTTTTGGTCCTTTAGTTTCACATATTTTCTGTCCCATTCTTTTACTCTTTTCCTTCTGGAACTCCAGTTATCCATTTGATTTGTAGTACAAGTACCCAAGATTTTTTATACTTTATTTCTATCATTTTCTCTGTCTTCTTTAGATTGAATATTTTAAATGATCCTCAGGTTAACTGAATTTTTACGCTATCATTATCATGCAGCTATTGAGCTCATCATATGAATTCTTTAAATTTTAGACATGTAGTTTTAGTTCTAAAATTTTCACTTTCTTATAGTTTCTCAGCTGATATTTCATTTTATTCATTGCAAACATGTTTGTATGTATGTAAACATATTTGTACATCATTAAGCATGGTTTAGCTGCTTTAAAGTCTTTGCCTGATTCTTCTTCTTCTTCTTTTTTTTTTTTTTTTTGTTTGATTGTTTGGTTTGTTTGAGGCAGAGTCTCACTCTGTTGCCCAGGCTGGTGTGCAGTGGTATGATCTCGGCTGACTGCCAACTCCACCTCCCAGGTTCAAGTGATTCTCCTGCCTCAGACTCCCAAGTAGCTGGGATTGCAGACACGCACCACTAAGCCCAGCTAATTTTTGTATTTTTAGTAGAGATGGGTTTTCACCATGTTGGCCAGGCTGGTCTCAAACTCCTGGCCTCAAGTGATCTGCCCATCTCAGCCTCCCAAAGTGCTGGGACAACAGGAATGAGCCACTGTGCCCTGCCTGATTATTCTAACATCTTGATCACTATAGAGTTTGCCTTTGCTGATTATCTTTTCCTTGGAGATTAGATCACATTTTCTGGCTCTTTGTATGTCAAATCATTTTGGATTGTATCCTGGACATTGTGTTGGTTATGTTCTGGAGACTGGATTTGGTTATATTCCTCTAAAGAGTGCTGACGTTTTTGTTTTAGTAGGCAGTTAATTTGGCTGGACTCAAACAAAAAAATTCTGCTTTGACTATGGTGGAAGTTCAGATCTGATTTCATACTCCTTTTAGTCAGCTTAGCATATGTAACATTCAAGGGTCAGCCAGAGATTTGAAGAGAGTTTATACATGGAATTTTGAATTTGCCTTATCTGGCACTGTCTGTTCTGATATTTTCTCTCTGGCAGCCCTGTTTACCTTGGCTCCTTCTCTTAGTTCCTCTAAACAGAAAGATGGTAGACTTTTTCATGGTAATTTAGCCACTTTTCACTCTGCCACAGTTGTGCTTGACTTTAGCCCAAAACCTCAGATAGGGAAATCTTTCTTTCTACAGATTACTGCCTCCAAGTTTTAACACCCCTCCAAAATCTGCCTGCTTTTGTTGACTCTGTAGAGCCCTAAAGTAGTTGAACTTTTAATTTTCATCAGTTTTTAGTTGTTATCAAACAGACTGTCTGTCTATTAGGTACTTTATCTGGATACTAGAGACAAAACTGCCAATTTTAGATATTTTCAATAGAAAAAATATATATATTTCTGTATATATATTGTATTCTGTATACTGATTACTCATGAGAAGCTCCCTGGTCTAGGATAAATACATTATATTTTCCATGGCCCCAAATAACACAAAACATTCATAAATCCATATATTAACTTTTAAAATATTGCTACTTTTGGTTTTGTCGTTAATTCGTTGCCTAAATAAATTCTCTGGACATGTGTTTACTCACTATGAAAATGAAGGAGAGCCAAGCTGGGTACAGTGATGCACACCTATAGTACTGGCCACTCGGGAGGCTGAGACAGGAGGATCACTTAAGCCCAGGAGTTTGAGGCCAGCCTGGGCAACATAGCCAGACCCTGTCTCTATAAAAAATAAAAAAGATTAATATTCAAGATCCCCTCAAGGTTCTGTTACTCTAAAGGTAGTAGATTCGAGTTTTGTATATATGTCATGTCATTTATATACAATACACACATGCACACGTACACTCGGTTTTGTGTATATGTGCTACTATTGTTAATATATTTTGAAACCATAATGTTTCAATTCAATACCAACATTTTAACTATAAGGCTTGCACTAGTTAACTTGATATAATAATAGATGGCTTCCTGGAAATATTAAATGTAATAATAGCAAATAATATTTAGAGTTCATAATGGATGATTGACATTTATAGGAATTGTGTGGATTGTTTTCTGTAAAGATCATGTTTGTTATAATAGTCACTTTCTAATTTAACTTTTCACTTTTTTATTGTCTGTTTTTTTTTTTTTGAGACAGAGTCTCACCCTGTTGCCCAGGCTGGAGTGCAGTGGCGTGATTTTGGCTCGCTGCAACCTCTGCCTCCCGGGTTCAAGTGATTCTCCTGCCTCAGCCTCCCAAGTAGCTGGGATTACAGCTGCCTACCCCCACACCTAGCTAATTTTTGTATTTTTAGTGGAGGCAGGGTTTCACCATGCTGGTCAGGCTGGTCTCAAATTCCTGGACTCAAGTGATCCACCCACTTTGGCCTCCCAAAGTGCTGAGATTACAGACCTGACCCACTATACTCAGACTAATTTAACTTTTGTATAAATCTATATCCCACAAAAAGAATAATTACAATGTGCATGCTTCATGTTAGAAATTATTATTTCTATATAATATATTATTAAAATATATTATTAAAAATAATAACATGTATTGCCATAATTTGAGGTAGCAATAATCTATAACTTTTATTGATAGAATTCTTAGCTTTTACCAAGAGAAGACTTTTGTTAAGTACATATATAATTTTAATTAATACATATATAAAAAAGAACCTAAAAAATTTAAAACTTAACATTTTCAGTCTTTCGCCCAACTAAAAAGAGTTTATACAAATATTACTATCATTTCAGATTTATTTTAAATTAAATTATGACTTGTCTTGTTTTATTACTGCTTTATTTGTTAATATTTGCTTAAGCCTTCATTTTCAATTCTATGCTGATGGTGCAATTCTTTTAATTTTATTTTAAGTTCCGGGATACATGTGCAGGATGTACAGGTTTGTTACATAGGTAAACGTATGTCATGGTGGTTTGCTGCCCTGATCAACCCATCATCTAGGTATTAAGCCCTGCATGCATTAGCTGTTTATCCTGATGCTCTCTCCCCCCCTGCCCCCTCAATTCTTTATATGAGCAGAGCAGTCACTGCTATACTTCAATGTAATGTAATTCCCTCTTTATGCACATTTTATTTCAATATATAGCCTTTGATTTATCTTGTCGTGGAGGCTTTTCTTTTCAGTCTTGTAGCAGCTACTCTAATATGTAATCAAATTTGACTTATTTTAAAACAAATAGGCCCAAAACCATTTTGATGTCAATATAGTTGTTGCAGGGTATGGTAGCTGTTAAAAGTGCTTTTCGGTGTGTCTGGTTTTTTAACTGATTTGTTACATACAATCTTGTTTGGGTTATTTTGTTTGTGTTATATTAATTGTCTTAATACTGCCTACAATTATCCCTTCTTTTTCCTCATAAAACAGACAGGATATATGTGTGAAAGTTGAGGACCTATAAATTGAATAAGTCAACTTTAAAAAGAGGTTTTGTGGCTGGGGGTGGTGACTCACACCTGTAATCCCAGCACTTCGGGAGGCTGAGGTGGGCAGATCCCTTGAGGTCAGGAGTTTGAGACCAGCCTGGCCAACACGGTGAAACCCTGTCTCTACTAAAAATACACTCATAGATGGGAATTGAACAATGAGAACACATGGACACAGGAAGGGGAACATCACACTCTGGGGACTGTTGTGGGGTGGGGGGAGGGGGGAAGGACAGCATTAGGAGATATACCTAATGCTAAATGACAAGTTCATGGGTGCAGCACACCAACATGGCACATGTATACATATGTAACAAACCTGCACGTTGTGCACATGTATCCTAAAACTTAAAAGTATAATAATAATAAAAACAAAACAAAAGAAAACAAAACAAAACAAAACAAAATACAAAAATTAGCTGGGCGTGGTGGCGTGTGTCTGTAGTCCCAGCTACTCATTAGGCTGAGGCAAATAGACAAAATTTGTCATCCAAATAGACAAAAACTCTAATATAAAATTTTAATACTGCAAAATGTTTATTTAGAGAAATATTTTCAACACAGGGTACATTTTACCTGTAGGTCTTTGAAGGTTTATGCTGACAGGTTCCCTTTTTAAAATAGGCACCTGAAGAAGAAAAGTAACACAATATTTAGCTTATCCTCTTTTAACTAAATGATAGAGAGGTTTCAAACCCAAGATTTCCATGGTTAAGTTTATAAACTGACTTTTTCAACTGGGTTCACAGTATTGTGACACATGCATTGATTATTCTAGACACAGAACACAAGCAGAAACTTGATCAACAACCCAGCATCAGAGAAATGAAAATGCTGTAAGTGCATAACCAAGGTTGACATGGCAGGAGAAATGTGTGTTCTAAATATGTGAGCTTTCATGGGAATGTTCTGGATACATTTTAATATTTTCTGGCTGTTATGTGACACCATTTGAATTGATTATTTGTTATTTTAAGCTTAATTAACCAATTTTAGAACATTTCCCAGACACATAGAACTATTCCTGTGTTTTATCCCATAGGTTGCTTAAAGTATTTAGTTCTCCTTAATTTGGAATATATACAACTTCAAAACAAAAATATGAGAATTATGTGAGATTTCAATAATCCTTTCCTAAGGTAATCCACCCCTTTGATCAGCAGTCTTGTCTTCTCTTAAATATAAAGACCACAAACAATGTTTCAAAACAGGCAAATGTGTTTGTGATATGACATAGTTAGTTGCCTGGTGTTGAAAGGAACTGTGTTATTTCTTGCTATCTCAGAAAACAAACAGTCTAGAATAATGATAAACAGCTTTTTTTTTTTTTTTGGACAAGAGCTAATTCAAGAAAATAAAAATGTTACTGTTTTGTCTGTCCATATTTCTTCTTTTTAGAAACTGCCTCTCTTGTAAGTCACATGATTTTGGTAGTGTTGTCAATTAAGAGGTCACTTCCCTGCCTCAAGGGTTGCATGTGATGGAGCAGGAATAATCAAGCTTCTTGCTTAGTGAGGGAGATGGGAACAGAGTGGGGTCTTCATCCATGTCGCTACAAAGGACATGAACTCATCCTTGTCTTTTTGTAAGAGGTTGAGCTTGAAAACCAGGTAAATGTGGGAATGTTAGGATCCATCTTTCTCATTATATGGAGAGAACTTGGCTAAGATGAAGTCAACAGAGAAACACAGAGGTGAGAGACAGAAGTACAGACAGACAGATGGAAAGACTGACCCCAGGACATTATTTGAGCATTTGGACCAAGATATACCTAAAGCATGGATTATAATAACAGAATTTAAATAATATGACAAAATATTTAATTTTATTAAACTATTCTCAACTATTGTAGAAACAAAATACAGCATTAAACCTAAAATGTTTTAATGTGTAAATGCCACACATCAATAGGCCTATGCCTTTTAGTATGTCACACTCATTAAAATTATACATATGTACCTCATGAAAGCATAAGTTCTGTTTTGTCAGCATTACCATCCTTGTAATGTGGTATATGTGCAATTATTTGAATATTTTAATATATTTTGCCCATATTTTACAAAATTGAATGGAAAACTTAATAAAGAATGTGCTAATGTCAATAGGTTTAGATCATTTTAAAGTTTGAAAACAAAACCTCTTTTTATTTATTTTATTTTTTATTATTCTTTTTTTTTTTTTTTTTTTTTTTTAGATGGAGTCTCGCCCTGTCACCCGGGGTGGAGTGCAGTGGCATAATTTTGGCTCACTGCAACCTCTGCCTCCCAGGTTCAAGCAATGCTCCTGCCTCAGCCTCCTGAGTAGCTGGGATTACAGGTGCACACCACCATGCCTGGCTAATTTTTGTATTTTTAGTAGAGACGGGGTTTCACCATGTTAGCCAGGCTGGTCTTGAACTCCTGACCTCGTGATCCTCCCTCCCAAAGTGCTGGGATTCCAGGTGTGAGCCACCACGCCCAGCCACTTATTCCTGACTTTAATGAAGATGCTTTCAGTTTTCTTTTTAATTACATTTCAGGCTTTTATACTGCTAATAGTTGTTGTTATACTATTTATCTTATTGAGTTTTTCTTAAAAAGCAAATATTGCTTTTTTTCAAATGTCTTATTATCATCCTTAATGAAGATAACTACAGCAGATACTATTTGATGCTCCCGATATCTATCATCGCTTTTTACCTTTATTACTAGAGTCCACTAATTTTAGTTGGGGCCATAATTTCTTCAAAACTAAGGTACCACTGTTTATTAAGCAACTGCTTATGCTTAATCTATTTGAGGAGAGAGACGTAAACTTATTTTATGTAAGCCACTGTTATTTAAAGTTTTTATTACCAATAAGTGAAGTTTTTGTGAGTTATCTCTTCTTTTCTGTTTTCAATTTCACACTTATATTATTAGATTTTTGAACATTAAAACATCCTTATAGTACAGAAGGTCTTGGAATAATGTCATTTTGTTCAACGTTGTTTCATTATAATGCTGATGGGAAAAAAAAAAAGTCAGTTCCCATCAGTGGCCACTGTCTGCACGTTGTCCCCATGGCTGCATGGGTTACCTACTCAGCTTCCTCCCACATCCCAAAGATGTGCAGCTTAGGTGAATCTGCACATCTACATGAGCCCAGAGGGAGTGAGCGTGTACAGGTGTGAGTGTGCCCTGCCGTAGGAGGGGGTCCTGGTCAGGGCTGGTTCCCACCTTGCACCCTGAGCTGCCGAGATAGGCTCTGGCCACCCACCACCTTGAACTGCAATAAGTGGGTAAAAAAATGATCTTATTTGTTTTTATTAATCTTTCTTAAATATATGTGTAGCTCATTTTTATATCAATGTTTAATATTAGAAGTGTTTTGGGTCTTGTTTTAGAAGTTTGGTGCTGCTTTTTTACCAGAAATATGTAGCAGGAACTTAACTCTTGTTTATTTCAATTAGCCTGTGGTTAAATTGGTTGTTCTAAGTCTTTTTGCTTAAAGTCATGGTTTCCAAGACCCTACTGATGATATTAAACGAGAACTTACTGTACTAGATAATCCAACCCCACTCAGTCATACTCTGATATATTCTTGTAATGCCTTGATGGATTCTGTTTTCTAATATGTTATTCGGGATTCTTTGGGTGAAATTGGTCACCAGTTTTTGTGCGTGTGAAATCTATTTTAAACATTGGCATCAATTATATGACCACCTTATAAAGGAGTTAGAAGATTTTCTTTCTTTACTGTATGCTAAAATAATTTAAATAGCATGAGACAATTTGTTCCTCACAGAATTCATTTTTGAAAATGTATGGTCTGGTACTTTTGGAGAAATAGCTGTTTAATAATTTTATTTATTGTATGGTAATTGGTTTGTTCAGAATTTCTATGTCTTCTCAAATCATTTTAGGTAAATTCATGAAAAGATAATTGACTATCTTAAGTAAAATATTAACAATGTATTGTGAGATTAAAAAATATGTAGAATTCAAATCCAATTTATGAGGTATAAAAGAGGAAATCAAAGTATGCTGTTTTAAGTTTCTTATACATAAGTAATACAAAATTATTTAAGCAAAATATGATGTTAAAGATATTTCTTGAAAAACCTAGAAGAAAAACTAAAAATAAAAATACATTTTTTTTTTTTTAGAGACAAGATCTTGCTCTGTTGCCCAGGCTGGAGTGCAGTGGTGCCATCATAGCTCACTGCAGTCTTGACCTCCTGTATTTAAGTAATCCTCCTGCCTCAGCCTCACAAGAAACTGGGATTACAAGCAGTGCCACCATGGCTGGCTAATGTTTTAAACATTTTTTGTAGAGATGAGGTCTGGCTTTGATGCTCAGGCCAATTTCAAACTCCTGGCCTCAAGTGATCGGGCCTTGGCCTCCCAAACTGTTGGGATTACAGGTGTGAGCCACCATACCCGACTCTAATACTTTTTTTTTTTTTTAATAAAAAAGGCAAAACTAAAAAGCTAATACTGGAGGTAGATTAACACCATAAAAATATTCAATCTAAAAGAAGGCAGATAAAGAAAAAAATTAAAAGAACAGATGACAAAAAGAGAGTATAATTAGCAAAATGGAGGCCACCTCCTCCTATCCTGCTCTGCCAAACGTTAGGCAGTTTGTGTGTGAGGAACTTCTCATGTTTTTTAATTCAACTCAGTAGGTTGCCTTGTAACCTCACTCTCTGACAGGTTCAAGAAAAGTATTTTTTTTTAGATTATCCAGCTGTATCTCATTTTTAGTATGAGGGAAACCTTCTCTTGTGACTTCCTATATCCTAAAGAAAAGGGGGATGGTTGCAATAGTTTCTGTCTTTTGAACGGTATACTTACTATATTATTTCATGTACAGACATTGCTATTATATTTCCATTTTGAATTTTACCCTGTGGTTTTAGAAAATAAACTTCTTTGTCTTATTCAGTGATTTGGAACCTAAATTCAATCCTGTCTGATATGAAAATTGTGAGCTTTGCTTTCTCTTTACATGTATTCACCTGGAAAACTTTTGCTCATCCTTCTATTTTTCCCTCTGAACTTCTGTATTTCAGGTGTGTCTTTTTTACCCTACAGAGTTAGGTACCACTTTCTCTTAATGGCTGAGTTAACTTATTTATACTTATGATGAATGATAGATGTAGTTAGTCTTAGTTGTCATGTTAAGTTTTACTCTTTGCTTTTATGCCTGTTAAAAATCTTTCATGTAGGCTCCCTTTATACATATGTTTATTTATGTCTCCTAATAATTAGAAAGTTTTAATTTTTGTTCTAATGAGTATCTTTATGACAAGAACATCATATAATTCACTAATCTTCTATTTCCCCATTTCTTTAAACATACCTAAGTTGTTATCATAGGCAATGATAAAGATGTTCCTTTTTTCCTTCTCTGTTCCCTCTCCTGTATCATTTGACTTGGGTTGATTATCTTATCTTTCATGCTATTAACCACTGTCTCTATAATTATATCTTTACTAATGATTTGTTAGCTTTCAGTGATGTGCTTTGATCTGCAGCTGTTAAAGATGAGGAAATAGAAAAGCTTATACTACTTCTCATCTTCCTTCCCCCTGCCTTTTCCATTTTTGTTAGTTATGTATTTCTACACTGCAAGAGCTTATGATGCCTGTACTTCCCTATAACTCTACTCCTACATAGTTTTTAACTCTTAGTCCTCAGTGTTAAGAGAGCAAATGCTGTCATCAATCATCTTTTCTATAAATGTTCTTATTCTTGTGATTACTCAAGAAGGACCCATGGGGACAATGTTTTCTGAGTTCTTATGGTTTTAGTATATTGCTTTATTTTTAAAATCATAGCTTGACTGGGTATAAAATTCTTAGGTTCCCCATCTTCCACCCACTTTCTTTTCCTAAGGATGTTGTAGGATTCCTATACAATGTCTAGCTTTGAATTTCTCTATGGAAAAGCCTGAGCACACTGTGATACCCCACCCCATCCCTTGATGTTTTGTTATCCAAATCTTCATTTCATTTTCATTAGAATTCTGTAAGTTTTCTAGGACGTGTCTTGCTTATTATTATTATTATTATTTAGAAATGGAGTCCTGCTCTGTCATCCAGGCTGGAGTGCAGTGGTGCAATCTTGGCTCACTGCAACCTCCGCCTCCCAGCTTCAAGCAATTCTCCTGCCTCAACCTCCTGAGTAGCTGGGACTACAGGAGCATGCCACTACACCTGGCTATTTTTTTTTTTTTTTTTTTTTTTGTATTTTAGTAGAGATGGGGTTTTACTGTGTTGCCCAGGCTGGTCTCGAACTCCTAAGCTTAGACAATCCACCCACCTCGGCCTCCCAAAGTGCTAGGATTATAGGCGTGAGCCACCGAGCCTGGTCTATTATTTTGCATACATATTTCTTTCACAAAGATTGCTCTTTCACTGTATGAATCCAAATCTTTTATTTCAGTAAAAATTCTTAAACTACTGTAAATTACATGTTTTAAAAAAATTTTTTAGGGAGCACTCTATTCAAATCTTGGGTCAGTTTGCCTCTAGTTCATTTTACTTTTTAATTTCCATTTCATTGCCTTACTTTTCTTATTTCTTTTATGTGTTTTATTGTGTTTTTGTATTTTTTCTCCATTGTGCTTCTTCCTATTTTACCTTTATTTTCTTAATGGTTTTGTTATTTTTCTCTTTCACTTTATAGTTGAATTTATATTTTATCTCTTCCTATTGTCTTATGGCCTCTTCCTTGAGTTTTTAAATATCTTTTTCATCCTCTTTCTTCATAGAAGATATTGCTTGATTGAACTTTTAAAATTTCTGGTAAATAATTTGGTCCCAATTTTTCTGCTACAATAGAACTTCTTTCAAATATTTTTCATTTGTAAGATATTTCTCTTGTTTTCCTCCTTTTCCTTGTAATATATTTGTGTGGCTCTGATGGTGTTTCCTTGTTTCATTATTTATGATTAAAGTGGATGAATTTATCCGAGATAGGTTTATCTTCAGGAGTTTTGTGTATGAGATTTCAGGGCTATATTCCATGTTAGCAGAATTATCCTGGGACTGACCCAGAATTTTGTATATGAATTTGTCTAATCTTTAATTTTCTCAAGACAATGAGAATAGACACTATGGAAGTTTTTCACAGTGCCAAATTTTGGCTCTCACTACTTCCTTCTCCAAATATAGTTAATGTGCATAATTCCTGGTTTATTGCCATCTTTTTTATTCTCGGAAGTAAACCAGGTCCAGGGGAGTTCCTGCCTCCAGTACATGAATCCTATTCCCATTGTTTTCAACAAAGTATTTGGATTTTGCACCCCAGAGAGTGCCACTGTCTTTTAAGAGGTGTATTTTGTTGACTCTTTCTTAGATCTGAAGTTATAATGTTTTTTCTCCTGTCCCTTCTGCACACATCTCTGCTTGATGGCCACTCTTACAGGAACCCTACACTTACTTTTTAGTTTATGGTTTTAGTTTACTTTTTATGGTTTAGTTTACTTTTGCCCCAAAAAGGTAGTTTATTACATCTCTTTCTCTGGTCATTTCCAGGAAGAAAATGAGAAAATACTGACTTTACAATATCACTTGTATCTTTTATGTCAACTCATTTGAGACATTATATTAACACTGTAGAAGTTACCTCCATTAGCTTGTTCCAATTGAGACTATTAAAGCATATTTCAGGAAATATACTTTTCAAACACAATTCCATTTGAATTTCTATTTGTTTTTGCCTGTTTAAGAAGCTGTCAGTTAGTTATATCTCTGATCTCTCACTACTGTTTTTTAGTTTTCTTAAGTCAGAATTGTTTTTTGGTTTTCTTAACCAGTCAAATATTTAGAATAAAATATATAATAAATGAATTTAGGTAACATGGTAACTACGTTTAATTGTAACAAATTATATCTCAACTACTGGGGGAAAATTTCTCTGCAGGGTTCATATTTAAAACCTGTACTTTCATGTATTACACATTAATACTTCTAGAATTATATTGCCCAACAGATTTTCATTCATCAGTTGAATGGACAACTGAGGTACTCATTTTCTGGACCTGCTTGCAGGCTAATAGTTTATTTTGACAGCATTGCCATCTTATGCACAAATGTTTTGACAATTGTGTAAACAACTTACTGCATTTTGTTCTATTTTATAAAATCCAACAAGAAACAGGAGAATTAAAGTGCTAAACTAGTGACTTTAGAGGTAATATATAAAGTCCCTATTTAAAAATTAAGCTTTCAATAACTCAAGACCAAAAGAATCTGGCCTAAATGAGAGGAAATTGAGATACAGTTTGACATGAGGCTAAAAATAAGGTAAGAAGGCAAAATGTATGATGTCAAATCCTGTTCATTTTTGTCTGTGGTGCAGAAATTTGGCTTTTAAGCATTTTAGCATGAGGGAGATTTTTTGGATTCCTTTAGAAATATAGGAGAAAATTTTCTGGGTGAGTTCTGTTTTAGTCTACTCTTAAGCACTATTATAAACTCTATAATTCTGCATTATTTCATCTATTAATCAGAAACACCAATGATAAACAGAATTTCTATTTTCTGTTTAAGAGCTGCAATTTTACTTTGTCTCGATTTGCTTTCAACAGTCATGTACTTTTTGTTAGTCTGATCTATTTATGCTGGACAGGGAGAGGATTCCAGAAATACCCTGGGTGCCAAGATGCAGAGAAAAGCTTAGTTCTGTCTTAAAATCTCTCAGTGCCCATAGGTGCAAATTTTATAAGATGCTGATTAGGTCTGGTATAGAACCTAGATAAATACTTTACAAAAAATGTAAAGGATGTGCACTGCATTTGAGAATCATTGACCTAAACCTTAGCCTCTGACTTGAATTAGTTAACAGTTTCAAATGAGCTCCTTCTAGCCCAGAAACATCTTATTCTTAAGAGGTAAATGAGCCCATGACTTAGTTCTTCAAATTAGGGGATGAGAATTAGAGTGGTAAAAGAACTAAGTCTAACACCATTAAATAAGCAATTGAAAAGAGCTGATTTTTCTAACCAGGCAGTAAAGAATCTTTTTCTTGTGACGTCCCAAGCCACAGAAGCCATGTCTTTGAAAAATTCTTCTGTATCAGAAGGGCTCCGCTCCTTTTACTCCATCCTTTTCAGGATTGTGGATTGTGGTTGGGGAGGGTGGACCTTGAGCTTTTGGATGCAGAATTGATGGGAAATTTAAAAGCCTCATGGAAAATGTAAAAGAAAGGAAGAGATTTAAGAACTTCAACTGCAATTTACACTTTCTCTCCTGACAGATCCTAAATGGCTGGGTTGAAAGCAGTCTTCAGACTATCAATTTTAATTGTCTACGGGAAATAATTTTTGAACTGCAGTTATAGCCATTTTGGTTGTTTTTGTTTTTTCGGCAATTGTTTGTTAATTATATTTGGTGACTCGATTTTTCTATTAGATGACATGGTAATTGCACATTTTAGCAAAGTAATTATGCAAATTTCTATTTCTGACATAATATGAAGAAAAAAACTATATATGTGAATGAAACTGGTTTCACAAATGGGCTTAGGCAAACTTAATATCGCAATTATTTTAATTAAGAGAACTGTATAAAAAGTTTCAAATATTTTATTTCGTGAGATTTCAGGATAATGAACAAAAAGACATAATTGAAAATACGTTCCTTTTAATCTTATGATTGAAGCAGAAAGTATTTATTCTAAGCCATTGACTGCCCATTGGAATCATGTTGGAGTCATTTAAGCAAATACCAATATCCATTTGGGAATTTCACCTGTGCATCAGTATCTTTTAAAATCTCCCCAGGTGATTTTAATGGCCATCCAGTGTTCACAACCACTGAACAAGGCTACCCTAAAGTAGACTCATCTAAATATTTATTAAGCCTGATATTGCTAAAAATGAGATAGAAATTATGAAATAAGTGTATTCCATAATTGAAGTAAGCCTTAGTTACCGTACTTAAGGAGCTTATATTGCACTAGAAAAGATTAAAGTGAAACAAATTTAAAAATTTCAGAAAGTGGCATCATTAAAACCTAACTGTGGCAGAGAATTTGTTCTAAAGATGTCCTGAGAAGAAAGAAATCATGAAAGAGTAATGATTAAAGAACTACAAGAAGCCAGGCCCCAGTCTGGGCTTCTAAGTGTGGTAGCTATGGTAGCCAGCCCCCAAGATGACTCCTAGGAAGCCCCACCTCCTGGTATTCACTTTCTTGTGTGGCTTTTCTCTTGTTCTCTCTCTCACTCTCTTTTAATCCTCTCTCTCACTCTCTGTTTTTCTCTCTAATTAAAAATTATTTTCTCTCCCTTACTCTTTCCTCCCCTTTCTCTCTCCCTCTCTCTCTCATTAATAAGTCTGGAGGAAGCCAGATGTGAGGACACTCAGGCAGCTTATGGAGAGGCCATGTGGTGAGGAATGGAGGCCTCGGCCAACAGCCAGTAACCATGTGAGTGAGCTTTTAAGTGGATTCCTTAACGCCAGTCAAGGCTAGAGATGACTCTAGCATCAGCTCACAGCTTGACTGCCACCTCATGAGAGACCTTGAGCAATAAAAATTCGGGCCAAGAATGGAAAACAAGGCACTGGGAAGAACATCATGAGCAAAGGAATGAAGAGGGGCTGAAATGCTATGTTGTCGTATTCTGGCTGGAAACATAGGTATGTTGGCTAAGAAGCATGGTGTGGAGGAGTGTGGGGAACGTAGAATATCGAGGCTATTGAAAAATGTACTAAGCACTTAATGTGAGAGGGAATAAGGAGCCATTGGGCATTTGTTTTATTTTCCCTCTCAAAAGTTTGGAAACTTAATTTTTGAAAACACCATAATTCAAATGCGGAAAAATATTGTTTGTAAATTAGCAAGAGGAAAACCAGAGCATTGATTTGTATAGAAATAGATGAGCACTACTCTTGTGAAAAAATGTTTAGGTGGACTGACCTCCTTGGAGCAAAGGGTTGGAAAAGAAAAGGAGAGATTTGATATATGAGATGAAATTTATCTATCACTAGTAAACACTGAAACCAACAACAAATTTATATACCATAGATAAATAGTAGCCTGACCTTCCATCTAAAAATATCTAAACATGTATTAGATAGAGAGCAAAATCTGTTTTTTAAAATTAAGACTTGATTTCCAATGTTGGTTCAATGTGATTTCAAATATATTTATTAAAACTTACCACATGAACAAAAATTAATTGGGTGTCTTATACATTTTTCACACAGTCACTTATTTCCTACAAAGCATATAAATACTAAATTGAAAGTCCAAGGGCAGCAGTTTTTCATTTTTTCATGATGTTGTAATAGGAGCAGGAAAGAATTTTATGAATGAAAATTCACCTGGTTTAAGTACAAGCTCATAGCCGTCTTTTTGCTGTTGGAATGTTTACCTAAGGAATTTTGCCTTAGGCAAGTCTCTGCTTTTAGAATAAATCAGATCAACTTCAATTTTATCAATGTTTTGCTTTTGGCCCACTGTTTATTTTGCAAGTAAAACTCAAAATCAACAGTTGGGTCTAGGGTGAACATTAAGGAAACTATGCCCATAGTACAGGGTCTGCATAAACCACCTTTGGGGAATAATTTACTTTTTCTTTTCCACATTTATTCAGAAAACAAGATAGAGCATCTTCTTAAGTCAAAACAATTGTTTCCATTTTAAAGCAATGAACAGTTAGTATATACATTTCAGAAAACCAGAAAAAATAAGTTATTTTTAACTGTTTATTGTAACACCAACAAACAGAACATATCACTACTACATTTTTCTTTCTTTACTTCTATATTTTTTTTCCCTGTAGCCTTACAGGGTTTTTAACATTTAAGTTTTAGACAATTTGAGTTTCCATCTCACTGTGGAGGAAAATGCACTGTGCAACCTAGTATCTTTAAGGATACTGTGGGACTTCTTTCTTATAATTATATCTAGTCTGAATTTTTAGCTTCGACTGATTTTTTTATCTCATTTGTCTCTGACCTCCCTTCTCTTTCTTTTGTTGGCCCAACATAGAACAGAACCCTCTGTTTTTAATTCAAAATATAGTCCAAACAAGACACTTATCAAAGGTCTATGTGTAATAGACTTTTACTGTTGATTTGGTGAGTAGTTACACTGAGTGATAGCACTACAGATAAGATTAATATTAGACATTGAGTTCTTAAGAGTTCCTTGGCTATTTGTACTATGTAGAATTTCTCATTTTGTGACTTTTTCTTGATGGTGGTTTTCCATCTTCTTTCATCTCTAGACTTCCTCAGCCCCTCTCTTATGCCTGTCCCTGGAAACTAAAAGTTCTTCCCAGTTTCTTATGCAGAGCAATTCAGTGCTGTCCTTATTTACCCTTATCTCATAACTGGCCACATCTTAAGACCTATCTTTCCCCAAATGCCAGGACCCTTCAGAGGTTTTTTGGCTTGTTTTGTTTTTGCTAATCAAAAAAGAGTTCTCTCCTAAGAGGAACTGACCTGCAGTATTTAACTGACTCCTTCCACCCTCATCCCAGCCCTCTCTAGGAGTGTGGATCAATTCAGAAGATAGTCCTAAATCTTTAAACAGGATGAGTCAGGCAATGGTACTAGTACTTGTGTGGTATTCACTCCTATACTTTTTAAACCTTCCGATAATCTGGTAATTACCTGTCATTTCTGTTGATGGAAGAATTAGATGATTGGAATCCCAACACGATGCATCTGTCAGCAGCATTGATTCATCATCACTGTATGCCAAGGTTTTCCCTGATGTGAAAAATGGAGGATTAATTAGTCAGTGGCTTTCACTCCTCCCCCTCTTCTGTTTTTTAATTCTCTCTGTATTCTAGCTACCTGTTTTATTCTCTAAAAGGGACATCCTGGTATAGGGGGTGGGAGTCAGAAGAATTGGAGATAGTGTAAAAAAAAATTATTCTTTCCTTTAGGCATTAATCTGACCTCCATTTTGTTTAGATGTCTTCTTAACTGTGAGTATTCAGTTAGGACTTTCTTCCCCCTTTTATCCTATAAACCCTCACAGCCAAGCATACCTCTGTGACTTCTACTGGCCTTTCCCATACTGCACCTGGCTAGATTATGTTTTATTCTCTTTGTATACAAAGGATAGGACTTATACTTACAGGGTTAGATACAGGTATTATGGTCCCTAAGCAATGCATGCTCAATTACAAATATTAAATTGAGCACAGAACAGTGAACTCTATCTACAAACAGTAACAGATCAGTGTTCAGATTCTGAATGTTCATTTGTCTCACAGGGCCTGTACAAAGAGTGCAGGCAAAACTTTCCTTAAATATCTTAAATAGGATTTCGACTTGGCTTTCCTCCTCTTACGGCTAATAAATGTCATCGTCATCATCACCATTGTCATTGTCATCTCTCACCATGCCTAGTCTCCTCCCTCCCTAAAGCACACTCTTTCCCTTCCCCCTCCCTTGCCTGGGGCTAAGTGGACAAGAAATGCGGCACAGAACTCTGAGAGAGCTCAAGGCAAAAAGGGTGTCAGGACCTGGCAGGTGGAGAGAATTGAAGTCACACAGCAGATATCAAGAGTGAGTGTGGAGAAAGCAGGTTCATGGGTCAAAGATGCATGAGTTGCTGAGTGGGGAGAAGAAGTTCCAGAAGTGTCAGAAAAGAAACAATCCAATAAAGTAGGAGTAATGTTGTATTTAATAATACACTCTGGGCCAGGTGCGGTGGCCACTCCTGTAATCCCAGCACTTTGGAAGGCCGAGGCAGGTGGATCACTTGAGTTCAGGAGTTTGAGACCAGCCTGGCCAACACGGTGAAACCCTGTCTCTATTAAAAATACAAAAATTATCTGGGTGTGGTGATGGGTGCCTGTAATCCCAGCTGTTCAGGAGGCTGAGGGAGGAGAATCGCTTGAACCTGGGAGGGAGAGGTTGCAGTAAGCCAAGATTGTGCCACTGCACTCCAGCCTGGGCAAGAGAGCAAGACTCTGCCTAAAAAAAAGAAAAATAATACCCTCTGATTCATGTCAACAGTGTTCTCCTAACTCTAATTAGTAATGGGTGAAAAGAAACTGCACCCAAAGCGCTCATCTCTAAAATCACTTTAATGTGGATTAAATTTACGTATGATTAAATATCTTATTTATATTAATTAGAGATATATGTATAAAATTCAGACATAATCCTCAAATTTTATTTCCACTTCTAATTCCAATTCTTCTGCATTACTATTTTTTTTTTTAGCAAAAATAGAATAATAACTCGTAATAACTCGTCAATACTTCTCTTGTTCTTCTATGACTTGGATGAGGATAGAGACTGCAGCAAAATGGTCACCATCCGAATCAACTTGCGGACAACAAAGAAGCTAGGATTACAAATTGTGGCAATTCAAATATGGAATAACAGGTTCCTGAAGTATGATTATTCATTGTCTTTCCAAGGAGGCTCCAGGTTCAGAGTAGTTGCATTTAAACTCTGGTTCCAACACTTGCAAACAAGTCCTTGGAACTTGGGGAAGTTAACCTTGCTCAGCTGTACTTTTCTCATCCTTAAGACAGAGATAATAACAGGACCTACCTCATACACGGATGTTGTGAAGAATGACATAATACATGTGAAGTGCATACATGGCACATATTAAACTCTGGATAAATATGAACCATTACTGTAACACATACAGGTGATTAAATAAGGACTGGCTACCATGATGTTCTCAGATGCTCAAGCGAAAGATGTGGGGGGCATCTTTAACCCTACCTTTCCTCTCATCACCACAGCAAATCTGTGACAAAGTCCTGTCTTTCTTAATTTTAAAATAAATCCTAAATCCATACTCTTCTCTCCACCTCCACTGTAACGGCTGGTACCCAGGGCACCATCATCCCTTCTGGCCGATGGCATCAGCCTCTCACAGGTCCCAGCTTCCAATCTCCTTCCTCTCTAGTCCACTCTCCAAACTGCAGCCAGAGCTGACTTATAAAGCTACAAATACTATCAAGTGGGGGCACTTGTGAACTGTCCTCTATTTCTCTTTGTTTTTAGAATAAAACCAAACTCAGTCCCATGACGTTCAGGGTCTGGCTTAATTTGACTCCTGTCTCCCTTACTCACTTCATCTTATTCCACTTTCCTCCTTGCTTGCTTATGTTCAGCCACAATGACCACATTTTAGTTCCTTATCAACATCAACCCTTTCTCCAGGCATTCACTATTCTCTCAGCCTGCACTGTTCTGTCTCCCATTCTCTCTTTTTATAATTTATTGATTTACTTATTAAAATTTTTTAATTTTTAATTTATTTTAAATTTTAAATGTTAAATTTTTTATTTTTAATTTTAAATATATAGTAGATAGATATATTTGTGGGGTACCTGAGATGTTTTGTCTTCCATCCTCTTAATGGCTGGCTTATTACTATTCTGCAGACCTCTGTTCGAACTCTGCCTTCTAGAGAAGGCTCTGTCTTTCCTGCCCAAGGGGGCCTCCTTTATTCATTGGTAATCTCATCAATTATTTCCTGGCTTATTTCCTCCATGGCTTTCATCACAACCTGCAATTATCATCTGTATTTTTTGTTGTCTGCGTCTATGAACAATGACATCAAACACAGTTGTGTGTGGTGTGCTCTCAACAAAGAGCTACCTGTTTCTATAGATGTTGTATACTAGATGTTAGGGAAATAAATTTTTAGCGAGACAATTTTTATACTCTCTCTAGGATGTCAAGGAGCTTAAGGTGTATTGGAAGCCCTGTAGAAGTGGAAGTGGCAACAACACTGTACAAAATGCTATCATGGAGCCAAGCACAAGCTGCTAACTTTGTCTGGTGTTGGGGGATCGGGGAAGGAAGGGTTCTAAGTGAAGTGTCATCTCGGGTAGGCTTCACTGAAGAATGACAAGGAATTATCTCAAGAAGTAGGGAGGAAAGGACATGCTCAAGCACTTCTCTGCCCCTAAAAATATCAAAGACACATTGACTCAGCAGAGCATGCCACACACAGAAATCATGAGCAGTCTCAAGGGAGTAAAGTGTGTCTGTTGGGAATAGGATAGGTGAGAATGGCACACTTGAGTGTGATGGCTCAGAGGCTGGATTCTGAAGTCAGACCACCTGATTGGAATTCCAGTTCTGTCACTTATTAGCTGTATGATTGCAAAAATTTACATGGCTCTGCGAAGCTCAATTTCCTTCTCTGCGAAACGGGATTTCTAATGGCACCTTCCTTAAAGGAATCCTGTAAGAATTAAATAAAATAAATATTTTGCACAGTATCTGACACATACTGAGTGCTGAAAAAATATGTATAAAAAAACAAGACTACCAGAAATCATATCACTCAAACACTTAATACTTTAACATGTTAGTGTTCCAGGCTTTAGAATAGGGAATATATAAATACATATTTTTGTGACCTAACGATGGGAAAGGATTTCTTAAATAAAATTGCAGAAGTGCAAAAAAAGAGACAGAAAATGGATGCATTGGATTGTATTAAAGATTTCTATTCAATTGAGGTTATCATAAGTAGACATATGGCAGAATGAGGGAAGATATTTGTCATTTCTAAATCTGAGAAGGGATTTTTTATCTATAAAATAAAAGGAAGTCCTTCAAATCAACAAAAACCCAGCAAATTTGACAGAAAAATGGACAAGGGATATAACCAAAAAAAAATAGGCAACAAAATCCCAAAGGCTAATGAGCATAATAATTGCTTAATTTTTATCAGGGAAAAACAAAGAAATAAACATTGAGATATCCATTTCTATTCATTAGACTGACAAACTAGAAGCCAGAAAATGCCTAGTGTTGGCAAGCATACGGGATATAGAAAGTATAGACTGGGCTAGCCATCCTGGAGAGCAATCTGTCAGTAAATTAGAAATATACGTAGCAATTCCACTCCTTGGTATATATCCCAAATATATGCCCCAAAAGTGTTTTAGAAGATATATCTGTCAGGATAAGTTCAGTTGTGTTGTGAGACAAAGAATCTCACAACCCAATCTCAATAGTTTGAAACAATACAAGTTAATTTCTTGTTCATACCATGTTCCATTGCACATTGGCAGAGGCCTCTCTGCTCATCCAGTCTCTTTAGAACTATGCTGGCAGAGCAGGCCCTTTTTGAACATGACTCATCCCTGTACCAGGGGGAAAAGCATGTACTTGTGGGGGTCCTCCATGAGCAACTAAATGCCCTAGCCCAGAAATGATATATGTTACTCTTTACACAATTCATTGGCCGAAACCAGGCACATGGTCCACCTGACAATAGGGGGTCAGAAATTACAATCCTACCATTTGCTGCCATAGAGTGCTACTCTCTCTGACCAGCACAAGGGACATATACAAGAATATCTACTAGAAGTATTGGGAGGTGGGAACATCAGCTTAGATGCATTCATATTAATACATTTGAATTTTTAAATCACAGTGTCGAATTAAATAAAAGAAATAAAATAAGATAAAATTTTTAATAAAGCAGATATTTTTACATAAATATTGTTTTATGTAAAATAGTATTTATGAACTATTTATATAAAATAATATTTATGTAAAAATACCTACACATTTTATACAATAGACATTTCCATGGCTCCACCCTCTGGGCCCAAGTTTCTACCCTAAGGGCCATACCTTCTTTTCTTTGAAGGGTAACACACATTTGCAGCTGAGTAGTTTCATCAGCCAGTTTCTTGCTTGTAGAATTTGGGGAGTAAAACAATCTTCCTCCATTCATCCTTTATTCCTTTTGATTCAAGCTGGCCGTGTTTATATAACTGATAATGTTGGTATAACATTCTCAAAAACCTGTGGGTCTCCTGTATATATCATAAAGTGCACACTATTAGACAAGAAGGTCTCCCACAGATCTTTCCTGGGTCACCCCATCTCCATTCTTCACTTCTGCAGAGATAGTTAAGAGGGATCATGAGCCACTCACGTAATCTCTTCAGCAAAATGTTGTCCAGCCACACCCTGGGCCTTCTCTCCAGAGCACACCTTCCTTACAGTGAATATACTAATTTTTCTGTCCTTTGCAGTCTGATAGGTTGAGAATTTCCAATATCATCAAGCCCTAGTCCCTCTTTATTTAACAGTTTTCCTGTCAGTTTATCTCTTCTCACATTTTACTACAAGAAGCAAGAAGACACCTGGCTTCACCATCAATATTTTTCTTGGAAATACCCTCAGCTAAATATCAAAGGATGTTGCTTCTAAGTTCTGCTTTCCATACAAAACTGTAGAACACAATTCAGCTAGACTTTCTGCCACTACATAGTAAGGATCCCCTTTCCCAGAGTTTACAAAATCATATGTCTCATTTCCTTCTAAGTCTGCACTAGCATCAGCTTTAACATTCATCTTTCTATTAACATCCTCTTTAAGACAGTATATGTATTCTCTAGGATAATACAGGCTTTCTCTATCATGCTCCTCACTCCCTTATTAGTCCTTACCAGCAGCATCTTCAGCATCCATTTTTCTACCAACAGCCTGTTTACAACAGTCTAGGCTTTATCTGTCATGCCCCTCAAAATTCTTCCAGATTCTACCCATTATCGAATTCCAAAGCCACTTCCACATTTTTATGTATTACAGCAGCATTCACATTTTCATTACCAAGATCTGTATTTGTTTCCTGTGCTTTTAACAAATTACCAGAAACTTGGCGGCTTAAAGCAATAGAAATTTATTATCTCACAGTCCTGGAGGCCAGAAGTCCAGAAGCGGTTCCACTGCGTTGACATCAAGGTGTGGACAGGGCTGCATTCCTCTGGAGTGCCCAGGGGAAGGTCTGTTCCTGGCCTCTTCTAGCTTCTGGTGGCTGCTGGCATTCCTTGGTTTTTGGCTGCATCATTTAAATCTCTGCCTCCATGTTCACATTGCCTGGATTTCCTTTGGAGGGCCATTATTGGGTCTATCACAAACATTTATATGTATGCTCATATACTCTTTTATAATGTTAACATAGGAAATTATGCTACTCAACTTCTTAGTGTTGAACCACACTTATATTTTTAAAACTCTATATAATAATCACTTTATCCTTTTGATGTCTTTACAGTATTTCATTTTATGGAAATACCAGGCTTTATTTACGAAACTTTACTAATAAACATTACAGTTATTTTCAACCTTCCTGTATTATTTTATTATTGTAAAATTATTACAAATGTACACATAATCTTTGTGTATTTATCCAACTCCTTCATTGGAATATATTCCCTGGAGTGGAATTGCTCAGCAAAATATACACATTAAAATTTTTTTATTTACCTTACCAAATCACCCTCCAGAAAGTTTCCAACTTAAAACCTCATTTCTCGTCTCTCATCTAAGAGAGTTTGTCATTCCCTCTGCATCTTGCCCAGTTCAGAGTACTAACAATTTATTTTCATAAGAGGTAGGGCATATTACTTCAATGTTTTCTTTTGTATTGCTAATTAAACAGCTGTTTTATTTTTATCAGTAGTCCATTTATTCCTGCAATTATCAATCTTTTCTTTTTTTGCAAGAACTTCTATAGATGAAGATAGTAGCCTTTTATATTAAGATAATAATCTTTTTGTTTAGGTTTAAACTATATTTTAGTATTTTTTCATTTTTCACTCACCTCAACTCTGTTAATATTGCCTTTAGTTATATAAAGGTTTAAAAATTTTAGGAACTGGATTATGTAATGTTGTTTTAAGAAAATCCTTCTTTACTCCAGGAATGTCGGCCATTACTGTTAAATGTGACCTTACTCTCAATCACAGGATGGTGAGGTTTTAAGAGCATTTGAGTTTCACTGAGTTATTTTCCGGGTCAATTCTGGGCTGTCCTGATACTTTTATTTAATACCACCTAAATCTGCCTCTTGAATGCCAAGGTTTGGCAAACCATCTCAGTTGGCCAGCATAAAAATATTCTGCAGAGCCATCTTGATCAACCTCTTAAGTCAGATGAGTGTTTACCTTACCTATTGTTCATGTTTATTCTGGGTTTTTATAAAGTTGGGGCACTTATTTTTCCTTTCTGTTTTCTTCCACTGAAAGCTGAAATCACTGTGCTCTAGAAGCAAATAACTAAAATGAGAGAGGGAGCAGACACCTGAGGGACGTCACACAGGTCTAGTCTCAAAGTTATTTAGGGGTTGATGAGTATGAGAATCACAGCGTGGTGTGTCACAGCTGACATGTGGTGTCTGAACTACTTTTGTCAGTTTGTGTACTATTTTAATTCCAAGAATAAACAAAGAAAAAAAAACTTGCCTGATATTAAAACTTTGTTGGATATAAAGTCAACTTAGAGCCTGAATTCAGACACCAGTTCTAGACAATGAGAGGGTACTTTTTTTTCCCTCTCCTTAAGTAAAGAATTCTTTCAGGGTCAGCAAAAGTCCAGATGAAGTAAATGTTAAAAGATGTGTCTTCATAATAGTTTATTTTTCTGTCTGAATTCTTAATCAGGTCCATATTTAGATTGTTTGCATTCATCTTAATCACTTATCAGAACTGTTTCTTTCCCATATTAACTAATATCAAGGGATGGATGAGAGCTATCAATTAAATTTTGCTCATGCCTGCCTCTCTTGAGGACTAGTATGCTTTCCTTTAGAGCTGTAATCAATGCAGATCCCTTCAGGGTATCCACCCTTGCAACAGCTGTCATCCTAGCTTACCTCAATGAGGTCATCACAGGCACACCTAGTTTTTTAAATTTTTCCTCTATAATTAATTTCCTTGAGTCACTGAATACCTTTATCTACCTTCTGCCATAAACGTCTCATTTTCTCTAATATCCTTATTTGCAATAAGTCAACCAGAATTGAGCACAACATAGCTTTTCCTTTCAATGGTGCTGAAATAATTTCTTCTGACTCATGCTCTGCACACTGAGCAGTGACGGGACAGTCTGTGATTGTTTGTTTAAGCACTTGTATGTTAGATTATTTAAACTGCTTGTTTAATTGTACCTCACTGAGTGTTCTGCTCTCTGTTAAGCCTTGTTATCATTTGAGACTATTCACCAAATACTTCTCTCTTATTCTAAATGGTTCGAGGAAAATATTTACCTTATTTCCTCAATTTTAAGATGCACTACCCCACCCCCAACACACACATTTTTACATTTCTGCAACAAGAATATGTTCTAGAGTCATCGTGCATTTAATGTAGTGTTTCCCTTCAAAAAGAGTGTCTTAGAATGGCTTAGAAGCCTAGAGCTGTGGTAAGTCAAAGATACATAAAACTGTGTCATGTGTTCCAGCCACTAACGCATGATCTTAAGTCTTTTTTTGACTTTATTCCTCTGGTATCAAGGTGCTTTGGGGGAAAAAAGTACATTTGCATTTCATGAGTTTAGGCCTGAGCTTTTGTAATTTAGTACCATTGACTCTCTTTCCTCTTTGCTATTTCCTCCCATTGGATCATTATGGTATTATTATTAAAAAGGAAACTATTCCTGGAGACCCTCTCTGCTTTTGAGAACATCTCCCATCTCCCTTCCACTTAGACCACACACGACCTTTTTTATGCCTGGCCATTTGGCTTTAGTCTTAACTTCTTTGCCCTTGAGTCTATGGAGGAGTCTTACATGTTGCCCATTATATCAAAGCTTTGTGGAAGTCAAGGGTGGATTAGGTATAAACACAATTTTCTTTGTCTTGGCACTTCCTCATACATTTTCATAAAATGTTAACTGCTGAATTCCGTTAGCTCCAAAAAGAGAGTGGGTAGAATGCCAGTTTGAATGTTAAAGTTCTACGTTAAACTTCCAAAAATCTAAAGCCATCTTTATTATCTACAATCCTTAAAAAATTATCTAATCAAAATGTTTACTGGATGCAAACATTTTCAGTTAGCACATGGAAGTCTGAGAGATAGGTAGATGAAAAATAGGTGTGTTTGTATCTATAAAAGTATGTGAGTATTTTTGCTTAAAATCTAAATAATTATTAGTGTATTCATTTCTACATATACATAAATTGATGTGCAATTGTGGATTACATAAAATTGATCCATGTGATTGCATACATGTATAGAAACATGTAAACTTAGCCATACCTTTATAACCATACATAATTCATTTAATGAAGTGCAATAGAAACTAGGTTAAAATTTGAGCTCTGCCATTGTCTTACTTTGTGAAACTAAGTCACTTAAATGTTCTGACCCTCAGTTTTATCTTTGTAAAATAAGTATGAAACAATAATGCTGCCATACATACCACAGAGACCTATGGGGAGGATCATTCAAAAAACTTTTTTAACTATAAAATACTTTATAAATATTAATAATATTTAATGAGATATTATAAATACCTCAACTTACTCATAAAAAAATCCATATTCTTAAAATAATATATTTTTCAACAATTTAGTATTTCTTTTTTATTTACAGCTGATATGTAACACAAAATAATTGAAACTTTCTTTTTAAAATAAATTGGTTTAAAACATATTAAATATATATTAATCTATAATGTATAAATAATATATAATATATACATAAAATTTATCATATATATTTATTGTATTATATATAGTTGTACATGGTTTTAGAGACCATAAATATATAGTATAAATTTATAACAGATGTCAACTTATTTTCAGTGGTCTTATCTTCAGTAGTCTAGTTCAGAAAACCTATAAGAAAAGGAAAAACCTACTTTTAAAAGTTATGTTTATTTTCTAGCTGCTTAGGTTTAGCATATAAACCTATATAAATGTGATTTGTTAAAATAATGGCATAAGTTACATGTAAATTTAAGAAATGAAATAAGTCCTATGCAGATATCTATGGCCAAAGTTACACTGCATGATCAAATACTTGCAAAGACCTATCATAGCCTTGCAAAATTAATCGTAAGTTAAATATAGTCTGTGAGGCACTGCTGCACTGGAGTTTCTTGATGTCAAGGTCACCCTAGAAATGTCCCAGGAGAAGGCTCTGGGTATCACTGACTCAGACATTTAAAATCACCCCTTTTAACACTGTGCTTGCTGAGACTTGCAGGTATATTCTCTGTATTATAGCTTGTAAATATACAGAAGCTTTCTCATAGCAGCCATGCCTATGAGCATCTTCAATGACTTTACCTCAAAATCAACCAGGTAGAGTCAACTTGGATGAAATCTTTATTGTGAAGGCTCCATTCTCATGTGAAAAATACTTTTTTTGCAGGGGGTAGGGTAAAGAGCCTTCTAGTCTTTGTCAACTGCTTTCAGGTAGAATGACTAGACAGGGAAGATCAACATCCAGGGGTGAAGTACAATTAGGTTTACAGGCCCCCAAAAAGTATTACAAAGTAAACTGCTGGATTTTCTTTCACAGTTGCACATGTGTCTGTGCCCACCTCCGCTTTCCAGTCAAGCAGCGGAGTGTAATTCCCCTGTACTTGAATCTAGAGCAGCCTTGATAATTGGTTCTTTCTGGTGGTGTGCAGGAAATGCTACCCCCAAAATATGGCACCATGGCATACTAAGTAGTTTACGCTTAAGGACATTGACAAAATCTGCAGAAGCAGGAAGGTCTCTCTGACCTGCTCCTGTCCCCTCTCTTTTGAGCAGGTCATAGAAACTGAAATTCCCCTCACTCCTCCTTCCATAAAGCAGGACATAAAACATAGGAAGGTCATTCTCTGACCCTTTCTCCCCTGAAGACCTTCCTGTGGCAGGTGTCCTGACCTACACCTGGAGAAAAGAAATGTCACACAGAGAGGTCAAGAAGAGTCTGAATGAAAAAGGCTTTGCTAAAGTCTCACCCCACCTCGCCCAGTTTATTGTTATTAGATCACATCCTTTTGTCTTCTAATCATATTTCTACGTGATTGTCCACAGTTTTCCCTGGGTCTTTGGGTCTTCCTCTCTGGAGGCTCCTATGTAACATAAAACTTATAGTAAATATGTCTGTATGCTTTTCTCTTGTTTGTCTGTTGTTATAGGGTTGTCAGCCATGACCCTTGCAATGGGTGAGAAAAGGAATTTTTTCTCCCCTACAGTTCATAGCCAATAGAATGTGTAAGAAGTGATACAGTGTGACAGGTCATAAAAGGTGACATGGCTTTGGCCTTGTTCACCAGGACACTAGCCTTTTGAGCCCTGAGCTGCCACTTAAGAAGTCCAAGTCTGGGCAAGGTGGTTCACGCCTGTAATCCCAGCACTTTGGGAGGCTGAGGTGAGCAGATCACGAGGTCAGGAGATCGAGACCATCCTGGCTAACATGGTGAAACCCTGTCTCTACTAAAAATACAAAAACTTAGCCGGGCATGGTGGAACGCGCCTGTAGTCCCAGCTACTAGGGAGGGTGAGGCAGGAGAATCACTTGATCCTGGGAGGCAGAGGTTGCAGTGAGCCAAGATCATGCCACTGTACTCCAGCCTGGGCGACAGAGTGAGACTCTGTCTCAAAAAAAAAAAAAAAAAAACTACAAAGACAAAAAGAAGTCCAAATATTCTGAGGTCGCCAAGCTGTGAGAAAGCCTCACCCACAAGGCGAAGCCACACACTCATGGACCTGGCAACAGCCCCAGCTATAGTTCCAGCTGACAACCAACATCACTGTCACACATAACTAAAAATGCCTCTAGGTGATTCCAGCCAATAGCCTTTGCATCTTCCCAGCTCAGGCTGCAGATGTCATGGAGCAGAGAGGCAAGCCAACCTCACTGTGCCCTGTCTGAGTTCCTGACCCAAAGAAATTATAAGCATAATCAAATGATTATTTCATGTCGCTAAGTTTTGGGATAGTTTATTTCACTGCAATAGTAATTGAAATACCTCCTAAGTAAAAAAAAACAAAAAACAAAACAAAAAAAACATCTTTCACTATCCTCTCACAACACCCTTCTGACACCAGATGTGTGGGGATTTCTTCCCACCAGCAAGCAATTGATCAGTTCTGCAGTGAACACCAGCTGGGTGTCCTCCATTTCAATTCTGACACTATCTACTTGGAGATAGCATCAGATCTTCTGGGTTGAGGGCTCAGTCTCCAAGACTGCCCCCTGCCCCAACACACTTTGAATGCCAATTACAAGCTCCAGGATATTTTATTTTACCTACGTGTTTGTGACCAACTGGTTATAAAACAGGGTTCTTTGGGCTTGATTAATTTGCTAGCATGGCTCACAGAACTCAGGGAAACACATTTACCGATTTATTATAAAGATTATTGCAAAAAATACTGATGGAGAGATGCATAGGGTGAGGCAAAGGGAAGCGGCCTGGAGCTTCCATTCCCTCTCCTGGCCCAACATCCTCCAGGAAACTCCACATGAGCTATCTGGAAGCTCATCCAAACTCTGTTTTTTTAGGTTTTTATAGAGGCTTTGTTACATAAGTATGATTGATTACGTCATTGGCCATTGGTGATCAACTTAACCTTCAACCTCTCTTCTCTTCCCAGAGTTGCCAGTATGGGCTGAAAGTTCCAACCCTCTAATCTGCCTTGGTCTTTCCAGTGACAGTCCTCATCCTGAAGCTGCCTAGGGGCTCCCAGCCATCATTAGCATACAAAAAGACATCAGCTAGAGATTCTAAAAATTTTAGGGGTTGTATGTCAGGAAATGGGAGAAAGACCAAATATATATTTCACAATACATATCACACCTTCCTTTGACTCTAGTTTGGGCTCCTGACTTGCTTTGGTCAACAGAATGAGGAGAAAGTGGCAGTGTGCCAGTTCCGAACCTAGGGCTCAGGAAGACTTGCCTGTTTCTGTTTATGTGTCATGCTCTAGACGTCACAATGAGAACATGCTTAGACTAGCCTGCTAGAGAATGAGGGATGTGAACCATGCTTAAGTCATCCCAGTCATCCCAGTTGAGGACAGCCTAGATCAACCAACAACCAGCCAAAATTCAGACATGGAGTAGAGCCACCTAGCTAATGACTCCAGACAGAGAATAAATGAATGTGTGTTGTCCAGTGCTGCTAAGATTTTTGTGGATTTTTAATTAATTAATTACTTTTTAAAAATGCAGGTTCTTGCTCTGTTGCCAGGCCGGAGTGCAGTGGCACAATCATAGCTCACCGCAGCCTCTACCTCCTGGGCTCAAGCGACCCTCTGGTCTTGCCCTCCCAAAGTTCTGGGATTACAGGCTTGAGCCACAGTGCCTGGCCTTGTGGACGTTTTTTAAGCAGCATTACTGTGGCAGATGATAATCAATACACCATTTTAAAAATCCAGAGAAAACATTAATAACACACCCTCCCTTGGTCTCACAGTCCCCTTCAGCTACTGCCTTGTATGTCTGCTTTTCTTCACAACAAAACTTCTCAGGTTGATTACCTACTGACAGTTTCTACTCCCTCACCTCCCATTCTTTCTTCAGCCCTAATCACTCTGACTCCTGCTCCCACCACTACTCTGGAATTGCTCTCATCAAGGTCAGCAATGACTCTCATGGTGGCAAATCTGATGATCAAGTTGCTTTGTGATCTCACTGGGCTCTCTAGAAGCAGTCAACATATTTGATAACTCTGCTTGTCCCTTTTTTTCTTTTGGCTTCTGAAATACCTCCAGGTTTTCCTCCTATTTCATTGGTTATTCTTTTTTTTTTTTTTTTTTTTAGATGGAGTTTTGCTCGTGTTGCCTAGGCTGTAGCGCAATGGCGTGATCTTGGCTTACCACAGCCTCTGCCTCCCAGGTTCAAGAAATTCTCCTGCCTCAGCCCCCTGAGTAGCTAGGACTACAGGCATGCACCACCACGCCCAGCTAATTTTGTATTTTTAATAGAGATGGGGTTTTTCCATGTTGGTCAAGCTGGTCTTGAACCCCCGACCTCAGGTGATCCACCCACCTTGGCCTCCCAAAGTGCTGGGATTACAGGCATGAGCCACCATGCCCAGCTGGTTATTCTTTTTTTAAAAAAAAAATCATTTTTTTGCATCAAAAATGAACCTTTGCTCATTCATTTTTTTCTCAAATACTTATTAGGAACCTATTGTGTGTCAAGCATTTTTCTGAATATTCTGGTCACAGCAGAAAAACAAAACAAAATCCTTGCCCTTGTGGGGCTTACATTCTAGTGACAGGAGACCGAAATACACAAATAAACAAGTAAGTGTATATCACATGGTGATACATTCTATAGAGAAAAATCAAGCAGATACAGGGGGATAGATAGTGATGGGGTTACTATTCTAAATAAGATGGTCGGTAAAGTCCTCATTGAAAGGGTGACATTTGCACGGACCCCAGAAGAACATGAGGAGTGAGCCATATGGCTTCTGAGGGTGGAGTATCCCAGACAGAAGGAACAGCAACTGCAAAGGCCCTGAGGCAGCAGTGAGAGTAGCAGGTCCCCCTGCCTCTTTTAAATATTTTATTATACTCATTTTCAGATCAATTGCTTGCCTTTTCAAATTGAAAGCTTCATTAAGAAAAAACAAAACAAAACAAAAACAAAAACAAAAGAACAATGAAGCAATCCCTCACAAACAAATGTCTCAATTTAACACAGTTTAGGGTATGAGGAAAGGAAGGCCTTTTATGTCTCATCTTGGATCATTTGCTCCAGTGTTCTGGAGCAGACTCTCTGATTTCTACACAAATGCTTACTGCTTATCTTTAAAAAATCTTTTTAAATGGTGACTCAGCAGGGTGCTTTCCAGTCCCTCTTCTCTTTCTGCACTCATGCCTTGGGGGAGCTCATCCATTTCCATAGTTTAAAATACCATCCAGAAGCTGACAATGCTCAAGTTGACAAGACTAGTCAAGACCTTACTGCTGAGCTTACTCAGATTCCAATAACCAACTAGATCACATCTAATGATCTAGATGTGATCTTGACACCTCCACTCGGGCATCTCAAAATTACCTACTTCCAAAAAGAACTCTTTATTACATGAGTACTCCACAAAACTCAACCCTGTCACCCCAGTATTTTCCGTCTTTGGAAATGGCCATCTACTCAGTTGCTCAAGCCAGAACTCCGGTATCATCCTTGATTTCTCTCTTTTCACTACACCCCAAGTTCAAATTATTAATCACTTAGACTGTACCTCCAAATCCAGGCACCTCTTTCTATCTCCACTTCACCCATCCTGTGCCAAGGCACCAGCACTGAGTACCATATCCATGATATTCGCGAGCAGAAGCCACTGCAAGTGTAAGATAAGAAAAATGAATCTAGACCATATCATCACACAACCCTATTTAACTAAATTTAAGATAAAGCAAACTTCCTAAAAGGTCAAACATACATATGAATATAATACCCAATGTTGACTTTTTCAATTAGTTTTATATTTTGCTTATGAACAGCATTTTACCTATGATATGGGATAGATCCCTGTGTATAGTGAGTTTTAAAGTAAAAATGAGCAAAATGTAGGTTGAGAAAATATTCAGAGGAGTGGAAACGTCTCAGTGCTTTTTGTAAAGTCACTTTCATTTCTCTGATTTTATGATTTTTATATGTTCTAAGATGAGGTTGACAACTCTGGCCCTTTCTTACTCTAGACTAGTTTATTAAATTATTAGATTCCTGACTTTTACAATGTGAATAGAGTCTTTTGTGAACATGAATAACTGTTATTTTAATAACTCACCATGCTAAAAATTGGCATTTAAATTTATAAATAAGATCAGAGCTGCTGACCTCTTTCAGTGAAGAAAAGAACAAAAAGAGTTAGCAACTTACTCTGATAGTCCACCTAAATCAATTAGGATGTTAAATCCATGCATAAAATAATGTTTAATAAAAATCCTTTAAATGGAAAATTGTCTCATTTTAAATTGAATGAATACAAAAGATGACATGAGTTTCCCGGATTACCACTATGAGGCTCTAAGACACCAGACTCAGGCATTGCTAATAGTTCAACAGTAATTGGAATATTAATAGGACGTGTCATTCTGATTATATAGAATATACATCAGAGTATTTTACCAAACCCTTCTGGATTGATTGGAGAGTGCCAGAGAATAATCTGATTGTTGCTTTTCTCAGTTTAAAAGCCCCATTTCAGTATGCTTCTTGCAGACTCTATTTGAGGACATATTCAAAATAAAATCAATGCATTTATAACCTAATTAGCTGGTCTATATTGATTCGTGTTCCAGATATCCAGTTTGCATAGCATTATTGTTTTCACTAACTACTTGTAAATATATCCTAGATGGCATATTGGGTTAATGCACTAGTTTTTTCCCCCCGAGGGAACTGAACTAGCAGCTGCTATAAGTCATCAGTAAAGTTCTATGTTTCTCAGTTTTCTCCTAGTCAATACATGTTAATAAGATGTCAAACTCATTTATCACTTAATCTCAGTCAAGTCCTGGGCTCTGTATATAACATTAGATCAGAAATGGTTCTTTTACAATGAATGTACTGTTTATAAGTGAAGGGAATCTTGGCATTTAAACAGTTGGCTCTCTCTGCTCCATGGTTTATATAAAAGAGGGGTCAGGATGTCACTGGAACAATGATGTAAGAGCATAACCTGCCAGGGTTTGGATCTAGTCACCTGTTCTCATCATGCCCAGTTTCAGAAGCAGAAGATGACTTTTCAACTTTGCCTGCCACACATTTACCCAGAAGTTGTCATATAAAAAGAAAAAAGAAATCAGGCCATATGTTACTTTAATATTCTGACTTAAAAAAGCAGTGGAGTCCATGCTATATGCCCAGGACTGGTCACTCTTCTCTAATTACATCAAGTGAATTTTTGAACTATGCTCTCATAACATGCAAATATTCCCCAAGCAGTGGAGGAATGGCAAAACTCAACTCTTGAGGACTGAAGCAAACAGAGGCTTAAAGATGTAAATGACTTCAGACTTGAAGCTTTAGCTCTCTGGGCTTGTTTAGGATGTCATTGATTTACTTACTCCATAGAGGTGGAGAGAGAAAGGATGGGGAGATAGGTTTAATTAATCTTAAATATCTCTGCAATTTAAGAATTATAGGCCTGGAACAGTTCCTGTACTAACATGATTAGCAAATATTGACTTTTGAATACAATAATAATGTGTCATCTAAAACCCTTGATAAGTAACTTAAGTACTTCCTTAGCTTGCATCTTATTAAATTAGATGAGGTATGGTGGAGGCACATTACACAAAGACACTGAAATGAAAAATCAGACCTAAGTAGGTTTTAACATTGATTCTAAGGGAGCCAAAATTCACAAAGAAAACATGTATGCTTTGATTCTGCAACCTATGAATAGAAGCTGTTTATTTTCTCTAAATGGATTTTTTTAAAGTATGCAATAATTTTCATGTTGCAACTGTAGTAAACAGTCACAATTTGTGACTTTGTGACAGCTGTAATTAATCATCAGATTACATATGATGACCATATAATTTGTTTTATGGAAGGTTAACTTACACAGATTATGAGCTTTTGATGTTAAAATATAGAAGAAAGAGCCATGTCACAGCAGGGAGCCTGTAAATATGGAAAGGATGATCTACCCAACTCCCTTCATAAGGTTTGACTTAAAAATGCGTACAAGTCAGCTAAGAAAAGAGTTAAAATATGTGATACTAGTCAGCTGCAACCTGACAAATCTTACTGTATTGATTAGTTTTCAAAGGCTGTACGGCATGTGTACTCTATTTACAATAGAATTGGAATGAGGGGAGCAAAGCCTCCAAATGTCATCAAAGCAAATGGGTCTGTGAATGTTGCTCCAAAGCTAGTCATTGGTTGCCAGGGTATTTGGCTGCAAAGCTTGTAAAGACGTTTCTCTGGAGGGGAAGCTATGACAAAATGCACTTCTTGGCAAAAAGACTTCGGCTCAAATAGCAGCACACATTAATTCTTGCTTGATACATAAAATTAATTACAGGATTAACATCCTTCATGAAATTTTGCCTGCTTTTTATCCTTTTCTTAAAAAAAAAAAAAAAAAAAACAGGAATAGACCCCAGGCCTTTTTGGTTCTCTAATGAAATTGCAAATTGACTTGTGTTCAAATGGTGCTTGAGTAAAATGAACAATTAAAAATGTATTGCTAACAATGAGATGTATCAGCTGATCTCTTTAAGGATTAATGAGTTCCAGGAATGATCTTTCTTATACAACGGACCAAGGGGGATAGAGCCGTCAAGGGCAAAACAGAAGGTATCAAAGAATAGGTTTTTAATGCATGCAAGAGCACACATGAGTGTGTGTATCCATATACACACATGTAGTAAAAGAACACAGAAATACATGCAAGCATCTTTACAGGTTTAGACTGTAAAGATGAGCTGCAGCATCCTTAGAGATATTTATTCCACTTCAGCTAGGATGATTCGACTGTTGCTGATTAGTGATCCATTAGTTAGCTTGAAGGCAGCCAACAGATTTTACTGATCGTAATTTATCATTAAAGCAGAGAAATGCTTCAGATATTTAAATAATGTATGCAGATAAATTCACTCTTATTTTTTTAATTACCCACCTGTACCAACCTTGTAAGAATCTTTGCCCCCTATCAAAAGTTTGCTCTCTTGAGGAAATTTTCAAAGTTAACCAAAAAAAGAAAAGCTCTTTCCCTTTGTATTTGTCAATTCTGCATTTCAATCCACCCCTTCACAAAATATCTGATATGTTTGTGGTTACACTTTCAGTGCTTAAAAATCCTGAAAATATCTCCGCATTTGCCATTGAGGATTGAGGACTTATTTTGCAAAATATGATACCTCTCTCATTTCTTTAGCAAAGATTTCAGATACAGTAGGGATAAATTGGAGTCCCCAGAGCCCACAGCAAAACTGCAGGGGAAATGGACGTTGTTTTCTTCTTCAAGACCAGTTTCAATAGATGATATTCTAGAAAATGTCATTTTTCTTAGGCTGCCCTAAAGTCAGATCTCCTCACTGCTGGTATTGTGCCCTGTCAGCCTAAAAGGGCATTTAGCATTGAGGCATTTGGTAAAGACTGCTTTATTGTACTTCATCTTCTCTACAGGGCATTCTGAAGAGATGAATAAGAAGTGCGAACAGGAAGAACAAGTTTCCAGTCCTGTCAAATTAATTAGACTAGCGTAGAATGAGGTGAGGTTTGCCGTTAGGTAGGTTGAAAACATGTAAAGAAAATCATCTATGCAATCTGAAAGGATTTTTTTTTTTTTTTTTTTTTTTTTTGAGATTGAGTCTCACTCTGTCGCCAAGGCTGGAGTGCAATGGCATGATCTTGGCTCACTGCAACCTCTGCCTCCCAGGTCCAAGCGATTCTCCCACCTCAGCCTCCCGAGTAGCTGGGATTATAGGCACCCACCACCACACCCGGCAAATTTTTGTGTTTTTAGTAGAGACGGGGTTTTGCCATGTTGGCCAGGCTGGTTTCGAACTCCTGACCTCAGGTGATCTGCCCACCTCGGCCTCCCAAAGTGCTGGGATTGCAAGCGTGAGCCACCACACCTGGCCATCTGAATGGATTTTAAGAGGGCAAGGAGCCCTCTTATATTTTTGTGTGTTTGTGCAAGAGACATTATACACATGGATAACTGTGTTGTACATAAATGTATATCATCTTTGAATGGAGAATGGTCTGTGTGTTTACACGACACACAACATTTGCAAAAAAACAAACATGGCAGGCCAGTTGAAAAAGGAGAGTGACAATTAAAATAACACCTATTTAATTTTTTAGAAACATAAAATATATGACCTTTTACTTATAGGAGCAAACCCTAGTTTGGACTAAGAACTGAATCATGTGAGCTTATGGAGAGATTCATCAGAGCAGAGGGAGCAATGCAATTTGGTGGTTGTTTTACCAGGTTCCAGCTGGGTGCTTTGAGCCTCAGACCTCCTGTAGGCAAAGATACAGGAGAGGGAGAGTTACATGTATGGTTAGGTGCTATTATCAATGCAGGGCCTAGTGGGTCATTTAAGCTCATTTTAAATGACCTTTTGAGAAACATTTCCATAGACTTCACTCTATTCTGGAAAATTGATCTTGGTAATTGAAGTAATCAATTTGTGTATCTGTAGAGCACCCACCGCTTTGGACCACCCCCACAAAGCAAGCTGGCCAAGATTCCATCATGCAAATTGATCTTTTGATATTGAGTTCCAAAGTGGCAGGCTGCAGCTACCCTGTTCCTCTTAGTCCAGAGAAGTAGTTCACCTCCCCAAGCATGGGATGGATGTCCATTGCACTAGTTTAAACCTTACTAAACCAAATCATTTCCCGAATCACATTAAGGTTGGTAAGTGATTTTATTTATGCAAACAACATGGGGTCATGAAACTATGTTTTCATGTATCCAACTTTGTTGTTGGTGGGGTTTTTTTCGCTGTTGTTATCATTATTATTATTATTATTTTTGAGGCAGAGTCTCAATCTGTCACACAGGCTGGAGTGTATAGCCCAGGCTGAGTGCAGTGGTGCGATCTTGGCTCACTGTAGCCTGGCCTCCCAGGTTCAAGCAATTCTTGTGCCTCAGCCTCCTGAGTAGCTGGGACTACAAGTGTGTGCCACCACACCTGGCTAATTTTTTTGTATTTTTTAATAGAAACAGGGTTTCACCATATTGGCCAGGCTGATCTCGAACTCCTGACCTCAAATGATCCACCCACCTTGGCCTCCCAAAGTGCTGGGATTACATGCGTGAGTCACTGTGCCTGGCCCAACTTTGTTTTTTAACCTTTGTGGTCTTCATGTATCTCACCAGTTCCAAGTTCACTTTCCCTGGCCTTTTATAGTTCCCTTTCTGCTCTACCTAGCATCCATCAACATTGATGGACTACATTCCAGGCCCTCTTTTATTAAAGAAAAGAGACTGTATAATTGTCAGTGATCCTTTCTTCTCTGCTTCTTTATATCCTATCCTGCAGTATCTTGGGTAGAAGTCCAAAGCTAATTCCAAGTGAGGGATGCTCCCTCCCATCAGGTTATTTTTGGAATTGATGCTCTCATTTCATTCTGTTCTGTTTTTTCATTAACAGGTACAGGAAGGCAGAACTGCCTCATATCTGAGTCAGAATGCTGGGCTTGATTTCTCATGTAACTGATGAAAATGTCTTACACAAAATGATGACTGTAAGAAACATTAGAATACTTGCTTTGGCAGATGACACCAAGATAACTAGAAGGTATTTCTACTTTTTTTTTGGATGTCAAAAAGTCTGTTTCAACTTCTCATTCTTTCAGGGAAAGCCAACTGCTCTTCAGTTATAGAAGCAGGACATGTCATCTTCCAAACAAAAGAAATTCATGCTCATGATGAGTAACATTTCCAATTAAAATTCATCATGAACAGCAGGCTTTATATCTTTTCTTGAACAATGTGAATCATTTTTGATGCTGGGAAATGTGCTTCATTTACCTCCATTTTGTCATAGAATGTCTACTTCCACTAGAACTTGTTGTATATTAGTAAATAAAACATCATCTGACATTTTTGTCCCTTCTTATGTTGGGGTGCTGATGAAAATAATGAGAATGCTCAGAGGTTATGGGACATTGTTTATCAAGGAATGTAGGTGATGCTGCAAAGTATAAGTAACGCCATACAGCTGAATGATTGATCCCTGCTGCATATTTTAAAGCTCCCTTCATTGTTTATCGAAACCTTTTAGGTAATGCACTCCTCTCAGATATCATTTTATGTTTGAAAAGCTTTATAATTCATAATGAAAAGTTGCTTAGTTACCTCAAGTGAATCCATAGGTTCAATTATTCTCCGTGCAAATGGTTGGACTCCATTTTGACCAATGTTTATGGTGTTTGGCAGTTTTTCAGTAGCTACTTTGCTCTGATATGATTAATTTATTGCATAATACTCTGCTTTGCATGTGTGGAGCCTAAATAATCTTAGTAGGCAGAAAGGAAATAAAAGACCTATGTCTTTCGAACTTGGAAACATTGGAAACGTAACATCACCACGTTAAGAGTGCCAAAACCAATACCAGTTAGCCTCGATAAAGACAACTTGTATGTGCTGATGACACCCAGCCTTGGGACAGCCAGCCCTTCCCTTGTTCCATGCCCTGCCTTCTCTGCCTTCAGAGATCCAAGCAGGGGAGAAGCAGCAGCCCCAGACTTACCAAATCAGATTCAATCACCAGGAAAGTCCTGGCATCTTCTCATCAGTATCTTTTCCTGTGGCTTTCCTGGGCCTCTTTCTTTGACAAAGTTATGTAGAACACATGCTCTTATTAAATAGCTACACATGAGGTTGCCAACCCTTTTGTGGAAATATGAGGAACATACATATCTGTCAAATGAATGAATGAGTGAACTCAGGATCTATAAGTGTGGTGACTACTGGGCTTCTGACCTTGGGAAAGTGTTTATCTACCTCTGTCCTTAGAGGATTTCCTGATGCTCTTACACTGTGAAATTCTTGCATTCTCTGAGGTTTCTTACTCTGTTTTTATTTCCTTCAATCCCTTGCCACTTTTCTTTTGATCATTGGTATACAGTTGTGAAATGACTGCATAGGATAGGAAGCCTGAAGATGGAAAGAGCATGGGTTCTGAAATTACACCAACCCACCAGGTTAAAATCACCATTTGGCAAATCGCTGGCTGGCAGCCTTGAGAGAATTACTTAACCTCATACAGCCTCAATTCCCCCACCTGAAAAATTGGAATAACTCTCTCTCTCTCTCTCTCTCTCTATATATATATATATATATGTCTGTCTGTGTGTGTGTGTGTGTGTGTGTGTGTGTGTTGTGTGTGTGTTGTGTGTATAGCAAAAATGCATTAGAATTAAGATGAAATCTCCTGTGCAGATATACTAGGAATACTCATTTATTTTATCTAACACTCCTCTAGCACTTCCTGAGGTATGTCCCAGATGTCCCAGGTACTGCTCTAAGCATTCGATGTACCAATGAGGTAGTTGCTATTACTACCTCCATTTCACAGAGAAAGCAACTGAAGGACAAATGGATTAAGTAACTTGACCAGGGTCTCATGGCTTGTAATCGGCAGAGGCAAGATTAAAACCAGTCAGGCTCGCTACAGAATCTGCACTCTCAACTGCAGTCCAAAGCTGCCTGCCATAATGATGGCTTCCATCATTATTATTATTATTATTATTATTGTGATCATTGTCTTCATCACTATTACTATCATTATGACTACAACCAGGGGCACTTGGAAGACCTGGAATCAAGTGGATATAAGCGGCGCATAGGGTGCTAGTTAGGCACAGAGCATCAGGGAGGCAAATCCAGCCCTTTCCTTTCATTTTGTATCGCAAAGCCTGTGGGCAGACATTATCACAAATGAACAGCCTAAAGCCAATGCCACAGCTCAGCATCCTCAGCTCTGTTCAGTGGTAAGTGTTCATGTAGCCCAAGGGCTCAAGGCCATTGCAAGTCATTGCATCTTCGTATAATGCTAAAATTTTCACTCTTGTTCAGGTCTTCACCATACATTAGGTTGGTAAGGCAGCTCTTACGACAAAATTAATTTACATAGGAAAAATATTTTTATTAAAAGATAGCTCTTTTAGCAGACACATACCTGCTGTCTCCACTACTACGTAAGCTGAGGCAGGAGGATCACTTGAGAGCAGGAGTTGGAGACTATGATGAGCTCTGATCGCACCTGTGAATAGTCACTGCACTCCAGCCTGGGCAACATAGAGAGACGCTGTCTCTTAAAAAAAAAAAAAAAAAAAAAAAAAAAAAAGACAGCTCTTTTTAAGTACTCTTTCATTACATAGATGGCAATAACAAATTTGCTCTCTTTTTAAAGATGAAACACTACTGAGCATCTCTCAAAGAAGATGGCAACGTTTTCCTCCTCTCAGAAGCAGGAAAATAATGTAAAATTATCACTATGGGAAAAAAAAGCTCACCTGCTACAGTCATCAGCTAAGTTTATTTGAAAGAAATCCTAGCTTGTCAACTTTGCTTTCCTCAACAAATGTCCCTGAAAGTAGCGGGATTTAGGGATTTCAAGAAAATGTGGAAGTAACTCTGTTTAGCTCAGCTCTATGGACAGAGGATGGGGAAAGAAGAGGGTGGTAGTTCCATATCAAGGTCTGTTGCTCAACCTCGAAAATAGAGACTCATACTTAATCACAGATGATTTTGATGCTATTGTTGGCAAAACAATAGGAAACCACATAGAACATGTCTTTATTTTCTAAAGACTAACCAGAAAGAATGATTTAGTTAAAATTTTCATGATTGTCACCACACTTCATTTCTTATCAAGAGCTACCCATATCTAGAAAAAGTGGAAATCAATAAAAAACAGTGAAATATTCCTGAAAGGTACATGTAGGCTCTTCTCCCCTGCCCCTGCCTATTTATAGTACTTATAGGTGAATATATCCACTACGCCTATGATCCTCTGAGAGTGGTTGGATGCTTTTATCTTCCAACCTGGAAATATATGAATGAAAAGCCATGATGTAACACACAGGAACACACCCTTTGCATAGGAACACACCCTTTGCATAGGAACACACCCTTTCATGTACTTACATTTGAGACTAAATAAAAAGTCTTTGCAATTTTCATGAAATTATTTAAGTACAAGGCACACTTGCAAACTATAATCATTTTGCATCTCAATGAAAGACACAGAATCATAATCAAAATTGCAATATCTAGTTTTAATGTACTGGATTACATTAAAATAGTATTACTATTTCAGAATCAAAAAGAAAAAAATATAAGTAAAAAGGCAAGAAAAATATTTTTTAATGTTAAAGTCCTGATAGGAGACTTTGCTATGTAGATTTAGGCATCAGGGGAGACTTTTCACATCATAAATGCCAGCCACTTTCCCACAAGAAAGAATATTATGTGCACATCTTAATAATTCAGTTCACTAGAACTTTTTCTGATTCTCCTTCCTCTATTTGTAAAATAAACTATTTTAAAAAGCTTCATGTAGTAACCATGGAAAAAGAAAAAGGCATGTATTGATAATCTGAGATTGGTGATTTTTTTTTTTTAAAGAATTGGTATGTCAAAAGCATATGCTGTGCCGCATGGCCAATATGGAAATGTCAGGGGTTTAACTGGCAGCTGTGAATAGCAGCACCTGCAAACAGCTCAGGGCTTGTTCCTGTGGTCTGGCAACATTCTTACTTAATGCTTTAAATAAAGGCTTACTCACTGGGACAGAAATAACTGACAATGGATGATTGATGATTGCCCATCACGCAATGGCTGACATATACCATTCACCAGGTCTGTTTACGAGCGCACGCCCAGATTTCATTAACAGGGGCATGACATCCAGGAGTGGGCCTGCCACAGATGGCCAGTCAGTAATCTAGTTCAAAACACCTAGAAGAGACCAAGATTTGTTAATCTGGAAAAATAGATGGTTGCAGATTCAGAATGCCTTATGAAGATGATTTTCAAAATTCCCTTTTCTTTTTTTCTGCTTGTGTTCTTTTGTTTTGTCAATGTGTTTGGTTTCAAGTTCAATGTCAGGTTACATTTCTCTGATTCTTATTCCATACCGACTTTGCATTTGAAAGATGTGATGGCAGAAAGATGTATACAAGGAATTATATTTCTAATCATTAATTTATAACACTAATGTCTGGGGGACTATTCAAGCTTTAAGTATAGTCAATTTTACTATTTCAATTAGGGGGGCAAAAAAAGTGCAAACAAATAGATCCACAGTGCATATACATGGCTAACATGAATTTTCACACCTGGACATTCATCAGCCCACAGCACGCCTCCAGGTACAGCCAAAACACACATCAGCAAATGTGGTGTACTGCAAAGAGCACTGGGATAGCAAACCTTTCCAAATACACACCGCTAAATTAAAGCAGCTTTGCACTGTTCAGTAAAACAGCCCATAGTATCTTGGGCTGACATGTTGTAGTATGAGACTAACACTTAGCTTTAGTTTTCTTCTTCCTGTTTCTCCTCCCTAAAGTCTCTTTTTCCCAGCTACAATGTTTTGTGGTGCACATATACCTTGATTATTATTTCTCTCCAGTTAAGGATTAATCTCCTCTGATGCACTTACAAACATTTTCATGGTTAGTGACTGGACCATGGGTTTGTTTGTTTGCTTGTTGGTGGGTTTTATTTTTTGGCCTACCTTTTGGACAGTGGCAGTTCCTATATCCTGTTTGGGAAAAGTGATGGCTTTGTCTTAAGTAATGGGGTCTTCCCCTAGAATTTTGCTCATTGCCTTTTCAACCACTTGTGAACTTATTTCTACAAATGGTTGTATTCTAGGCATTTCATTGGCAAAACTTGAGTAAAGTGGCCTATTTGTTTTTAGCCCTTTCTGAGTCTCACTGTATTCTCCTGAGGAAAATAGGGCAGGGATCATTTTCCTGTCATTTCAGTGCGAGAAAAGCTAGACCAAGAGAAGTCAAGCAACTGGAACCACATCCCACAACTTTAGCTAGCACAAGAGCCTCTACGAGCATCCAGGACTCACATGTGGCACTTGAGGGATCTTTCCACTGGGCTGTTTGGGTGTGAGGCATGTGGACTGGATGGCATAGATCACCTGCTTTTTGGGGTCCTCAATGAATGTGCAACCATAGCCAGAGAATGGCTGCCCTGCCAAAGTCCTAATTCAACCCCAAACAGTGTGCATAGCAGTGAACAAACATGGAGTCGCAAGCATGTGCCAAGGGCCATGTTCTTTGCCATTCAGAACATTACTGCAAAATAAGAAAGGTCTGCCTTGCCTCTGAAATTGCTACCTTTGAATATGTATCTATCTTGGCTTTCTAAGTATTTTTTGTTTTGTTTTGTTTTGCTGTACAATCTGCTGTCTCTCCTTTTGTTTAATTGCATTCAGTTTTACAATTTCTCCCAGGAAAAGCAGCTAATTATAATATATTTTAGCATAGAGAGAGGCAGGTGTTAGCTAAGATGTAAGAGTCCTAATTTTAGCCTTGATAATTCATGCAGTTTAGCTGGATCTCAATGTAAAGTCACCAGACTGGGTGTGTGATCTCATCATTTTAGGCTTTCTGAAATTTGCATGGGATCGTGTGACTACAGATTTTCACTTTGAGCTTGTAAATGACAAAGGGTTGGCAATAATTGAAATGGTTGAGTTGTAATCTTGTGTCCAAGGAAATATGGTCCAATGGTAAATCCAAATAAACTGAACATGGGAAGTGCATTTGGATAAGATCATTTGGATAAGCAGCCAGGCTTCTTGGGGTTGAACCCTGTCTGTACATTTACTAGCTGTGTGACCTTGGGCAAGTAATTTAACCTCTTTGTGCTTCTGTTTCTTTATCTAAAAATTTAGGATAGGCCTGGGCACGGTGACTCACGCCTGTAATCCCAGCTCTTTGGGAGGGTGAGGCAGGTGGATCCAGAGGTCAGGAGATCCAGACCATCCTGGTTAACATGGTGAAACCCCATCTCTACTAAAAATACAAAAAATTAGCCAGGTGTGGTGGCGGGCACCTGTAGTCCCAGCTACTTGGGAGGCTGAGGCAGGAGAACGGCATCAACCCAGGAGGCAGAGCTTACAATGAGCCGAGATTGTGCCACTGCACTCCAGCCTGGGGGACAGAGCAAGACTCCACCTCAAGAAAAAAAAAAATTAGGTTAATGTCAGTATATATCCGTAGGTCGTTGTGGGGATTAAATGAGGTAAGTTATGTAAAACTCATCACAATGCCCGGGTCATAGCTAGGTATCTATATTCTTATATTCAGGGAATCATTGTATTGGAAAACCCTAAGAATTTTGGAACAACAGCAACAGCAGCAAAGGCAGAAATTAGAGAAATATCCAGAAGCAAATTCTCCTCTAACAAATATTGGCATTTCAGAACATATCTGAAACAAATGTTTGCTCTTGAGATGAGTAGGTTCCCCAGTACTGAGATCATCTTCGTTTCCATGGACATGGCATTTACAGTCAAAATATCCAATTATATCCGTGAGAATACTCCTCCAATTGTTTTGATATGTTTGTGTGTGTCTCTGTGTGTGCCTGTGTGTATGTAGGACTTTCAGGTTCAGAGATAGTAAGGGGCAGTGTCATGTAGACCAAACAACAAAACGACTTACTGAAATTTTTTCATCACTACTGGTTGTTTTAGGTAGGGACAGCTCTGGCCCAACTCTGTTGACTGCAGCTTCTGAGCTGTTCTCATAGGGCCTACAGGGGAGTTACTGATTGTTTTCCCAGGAATCTGCCAAGTGTGGTGGTGTATGATGGAACATGCCACTTCCTTATCTCTGGAACCTGAGTATGAGTTGAGAATAATGATCATTTCTGCTAATGAGTAATTAAAAACAATTTCAAGACTACCTCTAACTTCTGCATTTCTGAATGCCACCCTTCCTTAAATGCTATACCGAGGTTCTTTGCTAAGGCTCAAAGTCTTCCATTCCTCTCTCTGACTCCAAATTCAATCAATCAAGTCTCCCTTTCTAGTAGTTCTCATATTTATTTTATTCACTCTATTTAAGATCCACATTATCTTTCATTTGGACTATATAATGACCACCCATAGAGCCTTCCTGATTCTAATCTGTCTCCCTTGAAATCCCTAGTCCAGCCTCCAAAGTGCCTCTAGAGTAATCTTCTTTAAATCACAAACTTTTTCATGGTTCACCATTGCCCACAGAATCAAAGCCAAGTTTCTTTGTATTGCACAAAAGGCTTTGCATGATTTAGTTCCTGACAGTATGGCCAGCCTCATCTCCCTCCTCTTGCTGCCTGCATGCTAACTACACAAAGCTGTTTGAAGTTTTATATCTCTCTCTTCCCTTTTTCTCTCTCTGGTGTTTCATTCTTTAATGCTCTCCTAAACATTATTTCCTGTGTACAAATCATCTTCCTTTTGTGACTGTAGCATGCTTCTATTAATATTTTCAGATTTGCTCATGCCTGTAATCCCAGCACTTTGGGAGGCCAAGGTGGGCAGATCACGAGGTCAGGAGATCAAGACCCTCCTGGCCAACATGGTGAAACCCCATCTCTATTAAAAATACAAAAATTAGCTGGGTGTGGTGGTGGGTGCCTGTAATCCCAGCTACTCGGGAGGCTGAGGCAGGAGAATTGCTTGCACCCGGGAGGTGGAGGTTGCAGTGAGCCAAGATCGTGCCACTGCTCTCCAGCCTGGCGATAGAGCAAGACTCCATCTCAAAAAATAAAATAAAATAAATAAATAAATAAAATTCTGCTTAGGTTTACCCTTTCCTTGACTTCTACAGAAAAAAAAATTGTCATGACTTCCTCTGGGTTATTTTTGTACAGATACAAATGAGATTTGTACGCTGTATGGTATTTGTTTGTTTTACATCTGTTTCCTTTACTAGAGCGTATGTCTTTGAATGTGGACCATTTCATTCATTTTTATTTCTACAATTATTATCATGGCCTTTAGGTACAAGGTAGATATCCAATGTGCATTGTGAACAGTTATTAATAGTTATATAGCAATTCAAAGATTCATCTAGACAAGTATATATAACATTGGATAAGAATTGAAAATTCTAGCTTGGGCAAATGAAGCACTTATTGAGAAACATGCCTTAGATTGAAACAATTCTTCATCTGATGGCTTTGACGATGCAACCCAGGTAAATACTTGCTTACCATCCTCACAAATTCTATAACTCATCAAACTTAATTAAATGGTTAGAATCTTATCCTCTTAATTAGTGCTTGCATTTGAAAACTTTAAAAATAATGTCAATAATGACTAATAACCTTTGAGCTTTTTGGTTTACATAGTTCCGTCTCTAATTGTTGGCAGATTGCTACAGTCCTATCTTTTTGCAACACTGTATTTTGTATGAAAGTGACTTTTCCTCTTATTTCAGAGGGAGGAGAACATCTAAAACAATTACTAAGGAGAGAATATCTAAAATAATTAGGGAACAAACTTTGAGGACTCAAAAACAAGCATATGTCGTCACCTCTCAAGATGGGCATATCTGGAAGGCCTGTGTTATTCTTATTGCTGCAGTGGGGGACCCACGTCCTCCATACCCAAGCCTCTTGAAGCTTATAGAGTAGAAAATTCCTCACAATTTTCATTAAGAACCATTATATCAAGGGAACCATCATTCAGCTATAACAGATTGCAGTGTAATGTTTTTCATCTTGGGAGCAAATGTTTCTTCAATCAATTTTTTAAAGGGAGAAAGTAGTTATTTTGAATGCATGTAAAATGCAAATAAAGTGACTCTGGATGTTTGGGGAACTCATACACTAGTAAGTCCAAAACAACTTTGATTTAAAAATTGAACATTGGCAAGTCATCAATCAATACTGGCTTCTAATTGCTTTTAGTGTCTTGACTAAATAAAAATGTTATTTTAGTGGCAGAGACATTTCACCTTGAAAAGTGGCCATGGAGCATGCACAATGACTACAAGGATGTTTTCCCCGGAATACATAATCCACACGCTCAGCTTCATGCACATCCTGGATACTGCCTGCCTGTGATTGACATAAGGCATTTTAATTTTAAAATGTTTTTCAAAGTGCCGAAACATATGTTTATGCACGGTAGCTATTGAGTAGTATTACATAGAAATGCAAAATCTTGGAATAAAAGTTGACTCTGTGCAGGGCCACACAATGGAATATAATGGAAACCAGAAAAGGAGAGGACTTGCGTCATTTAGTAGGCAAGGCAAAAAAAAAAAAAAAAAAGAATCCTTTAACAATTCAGTCATGTTAAAATTGGGAGACAATACTGTCATAAGAAATACAGTCAATGTTAAGGCAGTAGAGTCCTTCTTCATCACAGCAGGTCTAGACAGCTCCCACAACAGTGTCTGCCCTCTCACAGGGTGATATGTAGCCCTTCTTAGAGGGTGGTATGAGCTCCGAAGGGAACATCAGTGCAGGGTCTTAGTTAATTTCCTTTTGCACAGCTGTCTGTGTGGTTTTAAATTTGCTAGGAGGCAGCTTAATGGGGAGAGCCTTAGGTGCACAACACTGCAACTCACCAAACCTCAAGGCAAAGTGCTCACCCGACAGAGAATGCATGTGGTCCCTTCCTGGCTGAGCCTTTGTGCCAGAATCCAGCCTTATGCACCACCTTTTCTGTCCCAGAATGGGCTTCACCGACTTGCATGATGTGGTGTGCTTGGCCAAGACTGCTTCTTGTGGTGTGTGCTAGGTGAATAAAAATTCAGCTCTCCTCCCAGTGTTCTGTGGGAATGGTGGTGACAGATATTGGATGGTTCTAAATACAGATACCAGAATGTCTACAATAAGATGCATAGAACATAATCCAAGTGAGATGCAGTGCTTCAACCAGATAGCCTGTGCCCCAATTATTTATGGCAAATAATGAGCTAGATCTGATCTAGCCCCTCCTCCAGAGGCAATGCAGTCCATTTCTTTTCTTTTTCTTTTTCTTTTTTTGGAGATGGAACCTTGCTCTGTCCCCCAGGCTACAGTGCAATGACACGATCTTGATCTCAGCTCACTGCAACTTCCGCCTCCCAGGTTCAAGCAATTCTCCTACCTTAGCCTCCCAAATAGCTTGGATTACAGGCACATGCCACCATGTCCAGCTAATTATTTAATTTTTTTTAGTAGACAGGTTTTCACCATGTTGGCCAGACAGGTCTTGAACTCCTGACCTCAGGTGATCTGCCCACTTCAACCTCCTTAAGTGCTGGGATTACAGGCATGAGCCACTGCGCCTGGCCAATACAGTCAATTTATTATGAACTCCTGTGACACTGATGATTTGTCTATATCAGTGGTTCCCAATTAAACTGACAGGAGCTTGGCACTGTGATGGCCCGGGGAGAAGGGTGACAAAAAGAATCCAGTATTGCAATTCTGCTATCAGCCAAATAGAGCTTCTTTTGCTGAAACCTTGGATTTTTAACAGCAGTGATAGCCTCTGAGAATCACCTTGGGATTTTGGAGGAAGTAAAGTTGAAAAATGACCCTTGGATACTAAACTTGTTTAGGGCAGGAATATGGTTTTCTATAACTTCATTGAGGGTGGGAATATTTGGTCAGAAACAACACTTTACTATACCTCCACTGAGTATCCAATTGTCCTCCAATTGGTTGAAAAGTGAAATTTTTCATAGAACTTCAAATCCAGTCTTCTGGTCTCGAGGTCTGGAAAGCAGGGCTCTTGTTCCAACTTTAGGCCACTGAAGAGTTTTCAAAACTTGGTATTTCCTTCTGGAGCTGCTGTAGAATCTTTAGCTTCACTGCACTACAGGACTAATGAAGGAAGGTTTTCTGAAATTATGAAGGGTACCTTTTTAGATTCCAACTTCTTCATTTGTAAAATGATGTTAGCAATGTGGTATTACCAAAATGATGTTACCATGATGATTTCTAAGGCTCCTTCTGTTCTGTCACAAATCACTCCATGATTCTGATTACCATTCTCTGTAAGACTTTCTCTTATTGTTCTGGGATACTTGAAAGAATATTTCTCATATAGTTAGAAGCTGATCATTTTAAATTCTCTTTAGACAAATGTTTCTTTCGTGTGGTGCACCATTTTCAAATGCAATTTGGGGCCGCTTTTTTCTTGTTGGATCTGAGATGGATCACATGGGCTTGCCTCTAGTCTTCATACACACAAGCAAACCAGGGTCTGGGAGATTTATAGCTTACATCATCATCGTTGTCGTAGTCATCATCCTCTTGTTGTTTTTTTTCCCCCCCCTCCAGATTTAATCTAGCAGACCACACTGACCTGGCTTAAGAATTTTTCAAATATAAATGATCTAAACGTTACCTTACTTGGCAAAACAAAGGCAGAGTAAGTAATTTTCTCAAATCTCTCTTCAGGCATGCCTTATAAGGAAGATTTTCTTTCTGGGGGGATTTAGACTCTCATTAATCTATTTCTTCTTTCAACAATAAAATGAAAAATGGAATGAGATTATCAAAATGGATAGTCTGGTGTGGACCTGATAACACGCTTTTGAAAAGTGGTTTACATTTGACATCAGTTAAGCTCCTTGGGCCAAGGCGTCTCAGGTCTGCTATGTGGGGCCTGGACTCCACTCCCAGTGTGGTCACAAATATGCTTTATTGTTTCAAAGGCCGCTCAAGGCAGTTGGAAGGATGAATGAATTCCTAGGGCGGTAAGTATTAAGTCATCGGCAAAACTATAAATATCTCCTAACCCTATCTTATGGAGAACTTATACAAAGACATTTTTGTGCAGTATGCTTTTTCCTTAACCTAGACATATATGTATTTTAAATTTGTATTATTTTACACATTTTTATACGTGGTACAAAAGGTAGGTAGTATAATGTGAGCAATACAGATACTTAAAACTTGACACATCTTTCTTTGTGCCCTTTGGCACACAGAGTGTGACTGCTTCTTCTGTAAGGATTTTTAACAATCTTGAAGGAGTGGAAAATTCTGTGTTTCTTGTAATTGCAAGGACAATGGCAGTTAAAAAAGCCAATGTATAACTTCAAAATAATCATTTCAAAGTAATTATTCAGAATGTACAGAGTAGTTTAAAGAAAAACAACAAGCTGACAACAACACACCTTATAGTATTCACTGGCTTTAAAACCTGTGCTTATAATTGAAAGTGGTATTAGCAGAAGTGACTGAATCCATGCTAGGGGAGATGTGGTTGGGACATAGATGTCATCCCTATGTTCCACTCAACTCATTAAAAATTTCTTGATCACCCCTCACACTCTTCATTCCATTCTCTCAAAATCAGATTTGTGGACTAAACCATGAAATAAATTACCTTTTCCTAATGTTCTTTAATAAAAGTGGAACCAAGTACTGCTCAATACATAAGCCAGTGAGAGAGGATCCATATGAAACTAAGCACTTTTAGCCCTCATTAAGAATAAGAGCTGGTGATGAGCTGGTGATATTTCTCACAATGATGCACTAAGACAGAAATAGTAGCCAGAGGCCAGCTACAATCCAGATTCCTAGGATCCATACTCAGAGATGCTGACTCCGTGGATCCTGGGTGGACCCAGAGCACCATACCTTTACAAAAAGGCCCTCAGCTGATCCTGACGACAATATCTGTGGCTTGAATTTTGAGAACCAGAAAAGACCGTGTTTCCGTGAAAGGGTTATTCCTGGATCCACATCACTGTATTGAGTCCAGGAACTCAATTTCTCCTACCTCCTACTTCATCCCAAGACACATAAGCACATCTGAATATGATTTCCTTGCTGCACTGAAAAGTTCTAAAGTCTAGAGAGAAGTGACTTGTTTCAAGTCATAAGCAGAAAGGGGCAGAGCCAACTAGGGAATCTAAACCTCTATACAAAGCAACAGACATCACTCTTTGGTGGGAGGTCTTTTTGCACTGAATTCTCCAAAGGCATGTGCCAAATTCATGAACAAGGCAAAAAGTGACAGTGGGTGTCAACTCTTCAGTCCTTTTCGTTGCTCTCTTTTCATTCTGAGCCTGCTCACTGCTCCTCTGCCCAGAGCCCACTTTAAGGAGCTTCTTGGCTCTCCAGGCAAGCCGCTCCTCCTCACCATCTCCGGACCATTTGATGTCTGTTTCTCAGCAGAGCTCCCTGGAGAGCTGCTATACTGTATTTATTTTCAAAGTCTAACTGTGACACTAAAAGTCCCTAATGTGGCAACACTGATGTCAACAAAGGGAAAAATCAAGTACCTGAAGGCATTCACAGCACAGCTGCCGCATCGGGTGGGACCTTCCTAGCTTCTCAGGTACAGTTGTATAACTTCTACCTTTTATTTCATGTAAACACAACTAAACTGGTTCTCCCCACCAACACCCATCAGATATCCCACAATCAAAGAACTGCCTACAGGCAGCAAAGAAGAATCACTAACTGGAGGATTTTTTGTTATTATTTTTTTAATTCACTTGGGGAAGGATCCTGAATAATTTTTTTCCTCTGCAAGTGATAGGTAGCCATCTTGCTGTATTTCTGTCCAAGCCCTGTTCCTGCTGACCCAGAATGTTAATGAAATAAAGGCAACTCAGAAACAATGTTCCAGGGTGTGGCTAAGAACAAGGGTTTTAAAAATGTTTTAATCTAGTGTAAAAGGCAGGTCTAGTACTTTCATTATAATAAGATGAGAAGGGTATCACGTTTTCTACTTTTTTTTTTTTTTTTGAGACGGAGTCTAGCTCTGTTGCCCAGGCTGGAGTGCAGTGGTGCCATCTCGGCTCACTGCAAGCTCCGCCTCCCGGGTTCACGCCATTCTCCTGCCTCAGCCTCCCGAGTAGCTGGGACTACAGGCGGCCACCACCACGCCCGGCTAATTTTTTGTATTTTTTAGTAGAGACGGGGTTTCACTGTGTTAGCCAGGATGATCTAGATCTCCTGACCTTGTGATCTGCCCGCCTCGGCCTCCCGAAGTGCTGGGATTACAGGCGTGAACCACCACGTCCGGCCCACGTTTTCTCTTTCTGCATCATTTCTCGGCTGAGGTGCTTACAGCTCTTTACAAATTCTCATTGTATACCCAAGTGAGAAAGAAACTCTTCATTTCCCCTTCTCTGGGCAGTACTTCTTAAGTAAGCTACATTGAAGACTTAGCAATTATTTGCATAATTGGAAAATTTGGTAGCAATTACCCATTCAATTTGATCAATATATCCGTTTTTCAAAATAACCAAGGAATTGCCAAATCTCCATTCAACTGTTTGTTTGACATGGCTTTGCAAAAGAATATAAAACGAAGGTTATGCGTGCATATGTGTGTGTGTACAAGGCCGAACTACCGAAGAGATTTGCCCAAGGTCATGTAATAGTTCCTTGCCATTTCCTTTATTGTCTGTCCTCAAATTCTTTTTTAGTAGAAAGCAAAAGAAGAGAAATGACGCTGGCTTCCAAATTTCATTATAAAAGCTTCCATTTAAAACAAAATGTATTGCATATGATAATTGCAACCAGAGCCAGTGAAGGCAGTGGTTTTCAGCCTTGTAGGAATTGTGGGACTGCTCTTAAACTCGCTGACTTCAATGAACCCCTAGTCCTCTAACTAGGCTGTGAATAATAGGACATTAAAAAATAGATATGTGGCACAAAACACATTTAATGTTTATTATTTTGGTTAACAAAATGCACATTTATTTGAAAATAAATTCTATTCCTTTTTAAAATTCTTTTGTTCTTTCCACTTTTATTCTGCTTTTTATTCTACCCAGGTAACTTCCAGAACATACATACCTTTCTTAACCAAAAAAAATTATGGTACTAGTTCTGTGTTATCATAGTAGAGTGTTCTCTGTTTTCTCTGAAGTCCAAGTTTGAATTGGTAAACACAAAGCTGTTTGGAAAAACAAAAATACAGCTGTTAATTAAAACCTGTCCTCCTCACCCCCAAACAACAAGCTGTTGAATTCAAATGTTGTTTTTTTATGTTGCTGTTGTTTCATACCTGCTTGTGGGTGTAAACACAGCATCCGTCCCTTCTTGATAGGTGTCAAGGAGTTCAGGGGACTTCTGTTATGACAATGAAGATGAATGACACTTACCAAATTTTCCCATTCCAAGCCTGGTACCAACCACTTTACACGTATTAATTTATGTCATCCTGCCTGAGAAGACAGAAATTATTAGCTCCTTCTTACAAGTGAAAAATTAGCCTTGCGAAGGTCAAGGACTTGCCCAAGTTCACCTTGGCTGGGCAGTAGAGGAAGCACCAAAAGTCCAGCATCCAGATTACCTCTTTCATGCTGCACTGTCTCGTGGGCAAAGCACTTACTTTTGATTCACATTGAGGTTGCGAGCCTCCTAATAGTCTTCTTCCGTCACTAACATGAATTTAACAGAGGATATTTGGCAAATTCTATTAAAAATATGTAATTCTCCATTAAAATATTCAAATTGAATTTAAAATCCATTTTACCCACACCCATGAAATTTGTAGAAAATACCCGGTTACTGAGGAGCAATTAGTTAGCTCTTTGAACTTTAATTACTCCCAGGACTGTGATTTGCATGGACAAATCAAAAAAACACAATGGAGAACAAAGAAGAGGTTCAGCAAAGAAATGAGATAGTTTTCTCACCCTTTCCCCTTATTTGTCCTTTTCTACAGGTCTTGCATTATCAAACAAACGCATGCATCATGTGCAAAGAACAGAAAGCAAGAGAGATGAAATGGGCATCTTTCTGGAAACGTTGTTTGGGAGCCTAGCTTTGAAATTTACACCTCCAGGTTGATCCTTCACTTGCCAGTACACATGTCTGAGACCAATACTCTAAGAAGAATACTGAACAGCATGAATATGTCTTCTGGATTTCCTTCCTTGGCAATGAGATGGTATTCTTGGGATAGATCATCCAGCCTTGAGCTTTTCTGCTAATCCACTCAGGAGCCAGCCTTTGGGCTCTGAAATAGATCTGCTCCTTCTCTATCAACAATATGCATGTACTGTGCACCGAAAGTCTTGGAGCACAGTATGGAGCCTGAGACTTCTTCAGGAGCTACGAATAAGGGAGTTCTTCCTGTTAAACTCATTACATTTACAAAGGCCCACCCGTCATTTTTCCTAAAATAATTTCCTTTTATGAATGTAGAGTTGAAATATTACACTAACAATTCCCATACTGGTTCCAAGATTTTTCACAGACTTGCCATACCTAAACAACTTTCTCCATACAGCTTCAAAGATAGGACTAAATATATCATCCCTATTTAACAATCTTAAAATTTGAAAAATTTTTAAAAGAGGGAATCATCTTCCCCTAATAAGAAGAGGCATACTGACCATAATTCTTCAATTACTTTTACTTTCTAATCCAAATGAGCATATAGGTGAAAGGTGTTTTTCAAAATGCAGAGTAAGTGCAAAATCTTTCATCAGACGTGAAGTATTTGATATGTCCTTGGTCATGAAAGAAATCCTCAAAATTAAGATTTCTTTTTACATTTCTTTTTTTTATAGCCAACTGTCCACATACCCATCAGAAAAAAATACCATGATGGATTTTTTTTCAATTTAATGAAGGTAACTGATCTTTTTAGAGTTTTTCTGATATGCACAGAAACTACTAAAATATGCATATTTTATATATATATATATATATATATATATATATACCTGTGTGTGTGTGAGCACACGCACGTGTGTGTGCGCCTGTGTGCCTGGGTGTGTATGTGTGTGGATACATCTTCAGCTCAAGTAGCAACAGTGACCTCTAGTGTGTCTTTTAAATTTTCTCCCTCTACAACTTTAACTCATTGTTTCTTTAACCTCTAGGGCATTATTTAAGCAAAATGTTAGAGTTCATATTTGGTCTAATTTCTGTATTGACTCTATATGCTGAGAACTGATTCTTGAGAAATCTTCTTTGATCTTGGTAATGTATGATAAAATAATTGTGCCTTCATTAATGACTGTAATTATAGTACATAAAGCTGTCATTTAAATGAATAATCACCCCCTCCCCACCCCTCAAAAAAGGTTGGCTTTATTTGCAAGATGAATTTAACTTCAGCTGAATAACTCTTTGAGCTATAAGCCAGGAGCATCCACATGCAGTCATGTATTGTTCGCAAGAGTGCTCATTTCTCATTGATGAGATCCCCTCCCCCGCTCTTTTTAATTACAATTAAGAGAGAATCAAAGAATCCATCGGGCAAAACATTTTTTTTCAGTTTCGGGGGTTTTGCCTTAGACGTGTGCTGATGTCAGGACAGAGTCCACAAGAATGAAGTGGCCTGGCTCTGGCAGCTTGTGTCAGCACTTTCATTCCAAGTTCCTCTTTTCAGGAGTTTATAACGTCGCAATAAAATTTATTATGGGCTGGGACTTGGCATACAGGAGCCTGGGCTAACACCGTAAAGTAGTTTGGAGTTTTTCTTCTTTTCTTTTTTTTTCCAAGCAAATGTTCAAATCTGTTGGGTCCTGTTTCCCTTTTGAGGGAGTTCAAAATAAAAGCCTGCTCTCATCTGGTCAGATGGCCTTGGTTTCCCCTGGTCTTGCTTTCCCTGTGGGCTGTTAGAGGAGAATTGAAAAGGGTCCCCTACCTACCCTATGGTAAACTCTTTTAGGATGAGTTGGAAACAAACAAACAAAAGTAATAAAGAAGTAAATGTTTCCCGTAAATGAAAAAGGCCCTTAAAATTGTAATTGTTGGAAAAGAGCCTCCAGGGTAGGCGAGGGAAACATGAAAAGGTATTCAAGACTGTTTTCTATAATTGGGTGATCTTCTATGCCCCCCAACAGCTGGGCTTGTTGGCAAACAAGAAACTGTATGTGGAAAACATGCTCCAATCTGTGTAAACTAAGCAAGCCATAAAAATTAGCATCATCCCCAGGTTAAAAAACAAAACAAAACATGCAGAACACAGACCCGTGGAGAATCAGGTGGGAGGATGTGAGTATGTGGTTATGAGTATGTGCAAGCAGATTTGTTTGATACTGTGGCATATAGAAAATATACACTATGCATTTATATTTAATGTATACCTTGTCATACCTCCCTTGCTTTGTCTTCTTGTTATTGCCCATGAGAATCTATGTCTCAATGACAATTCCGAGATGACCCCGTCCAGAAAAAGAACAAACAACTGAATCAGAAAAGTGATTAATCCCGTGGAAGGAAATTAATTAGGGCTGTACACAGCGCAATAAGGAATGTCAGAGTTAGAAGGAACTTAGCGTATTGCTTGACCAACCTCTCTTGTATTTTCATTTGCAAGTGAATAAGGTCCAGAATGTCAGCTTTTCCACATCAGAGCTAATATTCAACTAGAACACACAGTATATCTTTACAGGTTGTTAATGGGCAGCATGTGTTCTAATCGGACGGTGCCCAGCCTGGTTGATGTTTTTGGATACTTTTGAATATCACTGCTACCTGTGGTCACACACTGAGTTTGTGGCAATAAGCTATATCCTGAGTTTCTCTGCCAATCATCAGAAATTGTTCAGACTCCAAAATTTTTAACTTGATAGATCTACCGCAAACGCTTTCTTAAATGGCCCCCACTTAACTGCTTTGCCAGATCAGACCCGCCTGCTCTCTGTTCACTGCATAAAACCCTCCACAGGATGAATGCTAGTGTCTTCTCATCGAGGACCAATGGTATCTACAGTTTTCCCCTAAACCTGCTTATGTCATTGTACCTTTTTTTTTTTTTTTTTTTTTTTCCGAGATGGAGTCTCATACTGTCGTCCAAGCTGAAGTGCAGTGGTGTGATCTTGGCTCCCTGCAACCTCCGCCTCCTGGGTTCAAGCAATTCTTCTGCCTCAGCCTCCCAAGTAGCTGGGACTACAGGTGCACACCACCACAACGGGCTAATTTTTGTATTTTTAGTAGAGACGGGGTATCACCATATTGGCCAGGCTGGTCTCAAACTCCTGACATCGTGATCGACATGCCTCGGCCTCCCAAAGTGCTGGAATTACAGGCATGAGCCACTGCGCCTGGCCATCATTGTACTTTTTATTATAATTATGTCATTTAATAAAATATGAAGCTATGAATGTATTTTCATGAATCTATGAAAATTTAGCCAAGCACATTGAAATACTTAATATAGTTGATTTTTGTTTAAAGTAGGATTGTTAAAAAAAAAAAAAAAAAAAAGTAGGTTGTTGAAATGGGGTGGGCCAGACAACTGTGAAAAATTAGAAAAAGCTGCAAAACAATGTGGACATTCTTTTGGCAGTCAAAGTGCTTTGCAAGTATCATTATATTTTTTTCACAGAAATTTCCAAACTGGAAATTGTAGAAATATATTATGGATATGGTTTATATAAGAAAGATGCTGTGGAATTCCAGAGGACCCAGACAGGGGGAAGGACCCTCACCCCTGCATCAACAGCTGCAAAATGGATGTGCATTAAAATAAATGTTTAAGTGTAATATCATTTTAAATCATTCCCCACTTGAACAAACTTTGGATTAACTGATTAACAAGTGGTCTCATCATGTCTGAGTAGAGGGCTCTTCCACTAACTCTTTTAACTCTGTTGTCTTGAGAGGATTCCAGAAAAGAACTTGTGGTTTTGAGCTCTGGGCACAGGTAGGGGGTTTGGTATGAGTGGAGGAGAGAAGCAATGGAAGGTGGTAAAGATTTTGAAGAGGAAAAGCACGGTAAGGTGGAATAGGTCCCTTACAAATGATCTAGATCTAGAAGGCAACTGGCAAAGACTGGACATTGGATGAGAGCAAATCCAAATATGAATGATTATTCAGAATGGCTCACTTGGAGAATAAATGGGTTGTGTTGTCCTTAACAGTAATTAGTATAAGCACGCACACAGATTATTTACAGTCTATCCACTCCTACCGCTCCCCAACTTCCAGATATTTATGGACAGTAAAATGCAGACACTTTTGTGCAGGTTTCTTACAAGGTTGTTTTATGTCTTCCTCTCATCTGCCTTTGCAGATGCTGGACTGTTGTATGTGGCAGATTTACCAGAATCATATTCTTCCCAGTCATTAATTTAGCGAAGTCTCTCCCATTATGATCTTTTAATGTATTCTTTAAAATATTTTCAGTACCTATCATGGAAGCATGTAATGCTAAATGTGTTTTTAGCTGTCCTACTGAATCACCACTAAATCTTTTAATGGAGCACAGTCGTTTTGTTAAAATTATTTTTTGCTTTAAAATGCCTGAGTTAGGGATAGAGGGATAGTGTTCAGTTTGAATCTTCTGGCTTTTGTCAATTTGTGTCAGCCCTTAATGTAATCTTTCCTTTTCAGTATAAATATCATAGCAGTTCTCCCTTTTAAAACAACTAAAGAAATGGACTTTTATTTTTAAATCCAGGAAACAAGTATCAGGAAGGAGAGCTTCTTTGCTCTAGAATCTCTTTTGAATTCATGGTTTCAGCTTTTCCTTTATTTAAAGGGAATCCTTTTGAGACATTTTTATTTAGATGTTCTTTGTTGTTTTGAGAAAGAGAAAAAATATTCATGGGAAAAGAGCAAGAGAAATCCTGATTTTATTTATTATTTTGATCACTGTAAGCACCTCTCATGTCAATTTTTTTTCCTACGTTTGACTAGCAATGTGAGGGTATCCAAAGAGACACATGCTATTTTATTATAGTGCCAAAATAAAGATGTTCACTGCAGTACTGTTTAAGTTAATGAAAAATTGGAAACAATATGAATGTCTGCAAATAGAGAATTGCTTAAATTAAAATGATGAAATAGAAATGCAGTGATTAAAAGGCTGATGTTATCCATATTCATTGACACGGGTTTTTTTTTTTTTTTTTTTTTTTTTTTTTTTTTTTTTTTAGTGAAAAACAGCAGATTAGAAAAGAAGCAGAGTGTGATTCCATTTAAATAAGGTTACACACAGGTATACTTTGCTTGGGCCTCACTTTATTGTGCTTCACAAATATTCCATCTTTTACAAATTGTAGTTTCATAGCAACCCTGCGTCAACCACATCTGCTGGCAGCATTTTTACAACAGCAATGCTCACTTTGTGTCTCTGTGTCACACTTTGGTAATTCTCGTAATATTTCAAACTTTGTTATTATTATATATGTTTTGGTAATCTGTAATCTGTAATCATTGATGTTACTATTTTAATTGTTTTGGGGGGCCATGAACAGTGCTCACATAAGACGGCAAACTTATCTGATGAATGTTCTGTGTGTTCTGATTGCTCCACTGATCAGCCATTCCCTCCTTTCTCCTTCCCCTTGGGCGTCCCTATACCCTGAGACATAGCAACATTGAAATTAGACCAGTTAATAACCCTACAACGGCCTCTGAGTGTTCCAGTGAAAGGAAGAATCTCATGCCTTCACTTGAAATCAAAAGCTAGAAATGATTAAGCTTAGTGAGGAAGGCATGTGGAAATCCAAGACAGGCTGAAAGCAAGGCCTCTTGGGCCAGTTAGCTGAGTTGTGAATGCAAAGGAAAAGTTTTTCCAGAAAATTAAAAGTGTTATTCCAGTGAACATACAAAGAATAAGAGGGATAAACAGACTTATTGCTATTATGGAGAAAGTTTAATGGTTTGGGTAGAAGATCAAACCAGCCACAACATTCTCTTAAGCCAAAGCCTAACCTAGAGCAAGACCCTAACTGTCTTCGATTATATGAAGGCTGAGAGAGGTGAGGAAGCTGCAGAAGAAAGTCTGAAGCAAGCAGAGATTTCTTCAGGAGGCTTAAAAAAAAAAGCCATGTCCATAACATAAAAGTACAAGATGAAGCAGCAAGTACTGATGGAGAAGCTGCAGCCAAGTTATCCAGAAGATCTAGCTAAGATCATTGATGATAGTGACTACATTAAGTAACAAATACTCAATGCAGATAAAACAGCCTTATACTGGGAGAGGATGTCATCATGGACTCTCAAGCTAGAATGCCTGGCTTCAAAGCTTCAAAGGACAGACTGACTTCCTTGGTAGGGACTAAGGCATCTAGTGACTTTCAGTTGGAGCCAATGATTATTGACCATTCTGAAAATTCCAGGGCTCTTAAGAACTATGCTAAATCTACTCTTCCTTTGCTCTATAAATGGAACAACAAGTCTTGATGATTGCCCATCTTTTTACAGCATGGTTTAATAAATATTTTAAGCCCACTGTTGAGACCTACTGCTCAGGAAAAAAAATTCCTTTTAAAATAGTACTGCTCATTGACAATGCAGCTAGTCACCCAAGAGCTCTGATGGAGCTGTACAGGGAGCTGAACATTGTTTTCACGCCTGCTAACAACATCCATTCTGCAGCCTATGGATCAAGGAGTAATTTTGACTTTCAACTCTTATTATTTAAGAAATGTATTTTGCATGGTTATAGTTGCCATATATAGTGATTTCTCTGCTGGATCTGAGCAAGGTAAATTGAAAGCCTTTTAGAAAGGACTCACTGTTTTAGGTGTCATTAAGAACATTAGTGATTCATGAAAGGTCAAAATATCCACATTAAAAGGAATTTGGAAGAAGTTGATTCCAACCCCCAGTGATGACTATGAGGAGTTTGAGACATCAGTGGAGGAAGTAACTATAGATGTGGTAGAAATGGCAAGAGAACTAGAATTAGAAGTGGAGCCTGAAGATGTCCCTGAATTGCTGCAATCTCATGATAAAACTTTAACAGATGAGGAGTTGTCTCTTATGGATGACCGAAAAGAGCAGTTTCTTGAGGTGGAATCTACTGCTGAAGATGCTGTAATCATTGTTGAAACGGCAACAACAGATTTAGGATATTTCATAAACTTAGTTGATAAAGGAGCAGCAGTGTTTCAGAGGATTATCCCCAATTTGGAAAGAAGTTCTAATGTGCATAAAATGTGATCAAACAACATTGAATGGTACAGAGAAATCTTTCATGAAAGGAAGAGTCCATAGATATGGCAAACTTGACTGTTGAATTATTTTAAGAAATTGCCATGGCCACCCCAACCTTCAGAAACCACTAAACTGATTAATCAGCAGCCATTAACATCAAGGAAAGACCTCTCACCAGCAAAAAGATTATGACTTGCTGAAGGCTCAGAAGATCATCAACATTTTTTTAGCAATAAAGTATTTTTAAATTAAGTATGTCCATTTTTAGACATAATTCTAGTGCATACTTAATTGTCTTAATTGTATATGGTAAATAACTTTTGTATGCACTGAGAAACCAAGAACTTCATATGACTCACTTGATTGTGGTATTCACTTTATTGGGAAGGTCTGGAACTGAACCCACAATATCTCCAAGGCATGCCTATATGCACCTCTGCATATATAAACACATATGTATACAGTTAGGTACTGCATAACGGTCAATGGAAGCCCACATATAGGACAGTAGTCCTGTAAGTTTACTGTATAATACCATATTTTTACTGTAGTTTTCTCTGTTTAGACATGTTCAGAAAAACAAATATTTACTATTGTGTTACAATAGTAACAATTGGCTACAGTATTCCATATGGTAACATGCCCTACAGGTTTGTAGCCTAGAAGCAGTAGGCCCCGGGGGAGCCAAGATGGCTGAATAGGAACAGCTCCAGTCTACAGCTCCCAGCATGAGCCACCCAGAAGACGGGTGATTTCTGCATTTCCATCTGAGGTACCGGGTTCATCTCACTAGGGAGTGCAGGACAGTGGGTGCAGAGCACCATGCACGAGCCGAAGGAGGGTGAGGCATTGCCTCACTCAGGAAGTGCAAGAGGTCAGGGAGTTCCCTTTCCTAGTCAAAGAAAGGGGTGACAGACAGCACCTGGAAAATCCGGTCACTCCCACCCTAATACTGCGCTTTTCCGAGGGACTTAAAAAACGGCGCACCAGGAGATTATATACCGCACCTGGCTCAGAGGGTCCTACTCGCATGGAGTCTCGCTGATTGCTAGCACAGCAGTCTGAGATCAAACTGCAAGGTGGCAGCGAGGCTGGGGGAGGGGCGCCTGCCATTGCCCGGGCTTGCTTAGGTAAACGAAGCAGCCGGGAAGCTCCAACTGGGTGGAGCCCACCACAGCTCAAGGAGGCCTGCCTGCCTCTGTAGACTCCACCTCCGGGGGCAGGGCACAGACAAACAAAAAGACAGCAGTAAACTCTGCAGACTTAAATGTCCCTGTCTGACAGCATTGAAGAGAGCAGTGGTTCTCCCAGCACACAGCTGGAGATCTGAGAATGGGCAGACTGCCTCCTCAAGTGGGTCCCTGACCCCTGATCTCCGAGCAGCCTAACTGGGAGGCACACCCCAGTAGGGGCAGACTGACACCTCACATGGCCGGGTACTCCTCTGAGACAAAACTTCCAGAGGAACGATCAGACAGCAGCATTCGCGGTTCATGAAAATCCACTGTTCTGCAGCCACCGCTGCTGGTACCCAGGGAAACAGGGTCTGGAGTGGACCTCTAGCAAACTCCAACAGACCTGCAGCTGAGGGTCCTGTCTGTTAGAAGGAAAACTAACAAAGAGAAAGGACATCCACAGCAAAAACCCATCTGTACATCACCATCATCAAAGACCAAAAGTAGATAAAACCACAAAGATGGGGAAGAAACAGAGCAGAAAAACTGGAAACTCTAAAAAGAAGAGTACATCTCCTCCTCCAAAGGAATGCAGCTCCTCACCAGCAACGGAACAAAGCTGGACAGAGAATGACTTTGACGAGTTAAGAGAAGAAGGCTTCAGATGATCAAACTACTCCGAGCTACAGGAGGAAATTCAAACCAAAGGCAAAGAAGTTGAAAACTTTGAAAAAAATTTAGACAAATGTATAACTAGAATAACCAATACAGAGAAGTGCTTAAAGGAGCTGATGGAGCTGAAAGCCAAGGCTTGAGAACTACGTGAAGAATGTAGAAGCCTCAGGAGCCGATGCGATCAACTGGAAGAAAGGGTATCAGTGATGGAAGATGAAATGAATGAAATGAAGCGAGAAGGGAAGTTTAGAGAAAAAAGACTAGAAAGAAACAAACAAAGCCTCCAAGAAATATGGGACTATGTGAAAAGACCAAATCTACATGTGATTGGTGTACCTGAAAGTGATGGGGAGAATGGAACCAAGTTGGAAAACACTCTTCAGCATATTATCCAGGAGAACTTCCCCAATCTAGCAAGGCAGGCCAACATTCAGATTCAGGAAATACAGAGAACGCCATAAAGATACTCCTCGAGAAGAGCAACTCCAAGACACATAATTGTCAGATTCACCAAAGTTGAAATGAAGGAAAAAATGTTAAGGGCAGCCAGAGAGAAAGGTCGGGTTACCCACAAAGGGAAGCCCATCAGACTAACAGCTGATCTCTCAGCAGAAACTCTACAAGCCAGAAGAGAGCGGGGCCAATATTCAACATTCTTAAAGAAAAGAATTTTCAACACAGAATTTCATATCCAGCCAAACTAAGCTTCATAAGTGAAGGAGAAATTAAATACTTTACAGACAAGCAAATGCTCATTTTGTCACCACCAGGCCTGCCCTAAAAGAGCTCCTGAAGGAAGCACTAAACATGGAAAGGAACAACTGTTACCAGCCACTGCAAAATCATGCCAAATTGTAAAGACGATCGAGGCTAGGAAGAAACTGCATCAACTAATGAGCAAAATAACCAGCTAACATCATAATGACAGGATCAAATTCACACATAACAATATTAACTTTAAATGTAAATGGACTAAATGCTCCAATTAAAAGACACAGACTGGCAAATTGGATAAAGAGTCAAGACCCATCAGTGTGCTGTATTCAGGAAACCCATCTCATGTGCAGAGACACACATAGGCTCAAAATAAAAGGATGGAGGAAGATCTACCAAGCAAATAGAAAACAAAAAAAGGCAGGGGTTGAAATCCTAGTCTCTGATAAAACAGACTTTAAACCAACAAAGATCAAAAGAGACAAAGAAGGCCATTACATAATGGTAAAAGGATCAATTCAACAAGAAGAGCTAACTATCCTAAATATATATGCACCCAATACAGGAGCATCCAGATTTATAAAGCAAGTCCTGAGTGACCTACAAAGAGACTTAGACTCCCACACAATAATAATGGGAGACTTTAACACCCCACTGTCAACATTAGACAGATCAACGCGACAGAAAGTTAACAAGGATATCCAGGAATTGAACTCAGCCCTGCACCAAGCGGACCTGGCAGTGTGTAGAGGATGTGGAGAAATAGGAACACTTTTACACTGTTGGTGGGACCGTAAACCAGTTCAACCATTGTGGAAGTCAGTGTGGCGATTCCTCAAGGATCTAGAACTAGAAATACCATTTGACCCAGCCATCCCATTACTGGGTATATACCCAAAGGACTATAAATCATGCTGCTATAAAGACACATGCACACGTATGTTTATTGTGGCACTATTCACAATAGCAAAGACTTGGAACCAACCCAAATGTCCAACAATGATAGACTGGATTAAGAAAATGTGGCACATATACACCACGGAATACTATGCAGCCATAAAAATGATGAGTTCATGTCTTTTGTAGGGACATGGATGAAATTGGAAATCATCATTCTCAGTAAACTCTCGCAAGAACAAAAAACCAAACTCTGCATATTCTCACTCATAGATGGGAATTGAATAATGAGAACACATGGACACAGGAAGGGGAACATCACACTCTGGGGACTGTTGTGGGGTGGGGGGAAGGGGGAGGGATAGCTTTAGGAGATATACCTAATGCTAAATGACGAGTTAATGGGTGCAGCACACCAGCATGGCACATGTATACATATATAACTAACCTGCACATTGTGCACATGTACCCTAAAACTTAAAGTAGAATAATAATAAAATAAAAAATAAAATAAAATAAATAAAAAAAGAAGCAGTAGGCCATACCGTATAGCTTAAGTGTATAGCGGGCTATACCATCTAGGTTTGTGTAACTATATTCCATGATATTTACACAATGACAAAACTGCTAACTACATTTCTCAGAATGTATCCCTGTTGTTAAGCAATGCATGACTATGTATGTACAGAAAGAGAAAGAGAAAAGGCTGGGCATGGTGGTTCATGTCTGTAATCCCAGCACTTTGGGAGGCTGAGGTGAGAGGATCTCTTGAGTCCAGGAGTTGGAGACCAGCGTGGGCAATATAGGGAGAACCCATCTCCAGAAAAAAAGTGAAAAATAAAGAAATTTAGCTCGGTGTGGTGGTGTGCACCTGTGGTCCCAGCTACTTGGGAAACAGAGATGGGAGGATTGCTTAAGCCCAGGAGGTGGAGGTTGCACTGTGCTATAATCATAACACTGTAGTTGAGCCTGGGAGACAGAGCAAGAACCTATTTCAACAAAAATAAAAACAAAACAGGGAAGGAAGAGAGAGAAATATTACAATATAACCAAAATAATAACAGTGCCTAACTTTGGGTGGTAGGATTTAGGTTTTTATTATTATTTAGCTACCAAAAAAAAAAAAAAAGAAAGAAAAAGAAATCTTCTTGAAAAACTGCAATGGCTACCACTGCGTGGTGCTTTGGGGTAGATACTGTTGTTTGGCTGACCCAGCATTTATTTTCACCCTTTCTTCCCGCAGTACCTTCCCTCTTCAGACTGGAAAAGGAAAACACTTTCCCAGCTTTCCTTGCAACTAGAGTGACCATGTGACACAATTCTGGTGGTAAGGCAAAGTGAAAACGTGTGGGGGTCCACAGGAACCTAAGAAGGCTCTTCACTTTGTTGTCTAGTGAAGCAGCAGCCAACACTCCATCACTGATCTCACAGGCATAAGGGAAAACCAAGGGCATTCCAGAGATGCCAGTCCTGATAGCATCAAGCCTTGACACTGAGGCAAGCAGAGGTCTACTTGTGAGAAAAATTAACTCCTCCTTGTTTCCCATTTGTATGGTATGTAAGTACTTGCAGCTAAAATTATTCGTAATTGATGAGGAATGAAAAATAAAATCACCTTTTAACCCCTCCATCATTCCAAATGCCCAGAGTTTACTATTCAAGAAAGCACTTTTATTTCTTCCTCTCTCTATTTCTGTCTGTCTCTCTCTGTCTCTCTCTCTCACACACACACACGTGTATATATGCATTAATGTAGGTGCACATGTACATATATTTATCTACCTTGCTTTCTGAAAATGAAAATATATATTTAAATTGTTCCTTCTATAACTTGTTTTTATTTAAAAAGTAATGGCATGATTATCCTTATTGGTTCATTTAATTCTATCATATTCTTTTTAACAGCTTTATTGAGATATAATTCACATACCCATTGAAAGTGTGTGATTCAATGTTTTTTGTATATGAAAAGTTGTGTAATCGTCACTACAATTGGTCTTAGAACATTTTCATCACCACTGTCCAAGAAAACCCTGCATCCATGAGCAGTCACTTCCCGTTTCCCCCCAACTTTCCAGCCCTAGGCAACCACTGCCTTATTCTTTATAACAGCAGCTTAGTTTTCTGTAGCTGGATTTAACATAAATCAATCACTTCTCTACTGATAACTAGGTCACGTGCAGTTTTTCATCATTACAAATAATGTTGTGATGAACACTCTTATATACCTCCTCCTTTACCCCTTATTACATAGCTTAACTTTTCTACTTGCATACATTCATCTTTAGAATCAGGGAAAGGAATCTATTGACACTAGGAAATGCAGGTTGTGGCCTACAGAGAGGCACTTAGTGGCAATGACTCAGCTGGGGGCTGGATCCAGCTTGGGCTCCACCTGCCAAGGGAGGTGTGTGTTCTGGAACAGGCTGCATAAGCCCAGGGGAAGTGGTGCCATTTGATAAGAGTCTACCCAGGGGATTTCTGTGTTGTAGAAGGTCTCCTAGGACACTGCTTCTTCAAGTTTACCAAAAGGCAGGGTCCTAGGGGAAAGTAGTGGAAGGTGGGGTTGGTTGGTGATATAGTTTGGCTGTATCCCCACCCAACCCAAATCTCATCTTGAATTGTAATGCCCATAATTCCCATGTGTTGTGGAAGGGACCCAGTGGGAGATAATTGAATCATGGGGTGGTTTCCCCCATACTGTTCTCATGATTGTGAATAAGTCTCTTGAGAACTGCTGGTTTTATAAGGGGTTTCCCCTTTCCCTTGGCTCTCATTCTCTCTTGCCTGCTGCCATGTAAGATGTGCCTTTCACCTTCCACCATGATTGTGAGGCTTCCTCAGCCACGTGGAACTGTGAGTCCATTAAACCTCTTTTTCTTTATAAATCACCCAGTTTGGGGTAAGTCTTTATCAGCAGCTTGAAAATTGACTAATACAGTCGGTTGAGGGAGAGTTTACAACTCTTGCACGTTCTTACAGGCCATAGTAAGGAGTTTGGATTGTATTCTGAGAGTGACAGGAAGCCATCAAAATCTTTTAAGTAGGGAAATAGTGTAACCTGATTTTTATCATAAAGAGATCACTCTGGTTGCTGTGTGAAGAATTTACTGTAAGCAAGCAAAAGCGAAAGATGGTGATAGATTAGAAAACTATTGTAGTGGCCCTGGTAAGAGATGGATTCAGTGTCAGAGAATTCAGAATTTAGGAAGAGAGATGAAGTATACGTGTTAGGATGATGCGAGGTAAAAAGCGATGTATGTCATAAAACAATTATGTAAAAGAGACACATGCAATACTATTGAAATTCATGAGTGGAAGGAATTATTTGTACTACATCCTGGAGCTCAGGAGTAGCTTTGTGATTAAGAATTGTAGTTGGGCCTTGACGAATGGGTAGAAAATATCTTTTGGAAGTAGTGGGAGACTGGGGAAGGTTGGTGGGTAGATAGAGGTATTCAAGAGGAGATAACATCTTAGAATCTGTAATATTTACCACTCATACCTAAGGTGCCAGGCATTAAACAGGATTGTTCGACATGAGAAAGGTCCAACTTAAGACTAAGGACCTAGGCACTGAGAAAATGGACTGCTCTTCTGAGGAATGGCCCAAGCTTTGGCTTCCATGATCACAGTCTTCTACAAATGAGACATTCCCTTAAGTCACTAGAGTGGGCTGAATGGTGGCCCTCAAGGATATATTCATTTTATAATTCCCAGACCCGTGAATAACACCTTATATAGCAAAGGAGTGAATATTGCCTTATATGGCAAAAAATGTAATTCAGTTAAGGATCTTCAGAGGAGGTGATTTTCCTGAGTTATCTAGATAGACCCTAAATACAATCAACATGTATCCTTATAAAGGTGCTGTAGGAAGATTTGAAATAGACACACAGACACAAAAGAGGAGAAGGCAAGCTGAAGATAGAGGCAGAAATTGGGCCGCAAGCCCAGGAATGCTGGCAGCCACTGAAGCTGGAAGAGGCAAGGAACAGGTTCCCTCTTGTAGCCTCAGAGGGAACACAGCCCTGCTGACACCTTGATCCCAGCTCAGTCATACTGACTTAGGATTTCTGGCCGCCAGAACTGTAATATAGTAAATTTAGGTTGTTTTTAAGCCATCAAGTTTGTAGCAATTTGTTACAATGGCCACAAGAACTGAATACAGTCACATATATGTGAATGCATTATTTGGAAATGTTTGAGCTGCACTGGGCTAGGATGTTACCCAGCCTGAGGGAAATAGTTGTATATTTTACAACAGTTTTATGTTTACAAAGACATTTTGGAAACTCAATACCTTAACTCAAGTCTGTAAGCCTAGTGGGAGGATTACAGGACCACACTGGGTGAGGGGAAAGATATTTTAAATTAGGAGCAGGAGGCTAATGCGGTGCTATTACAGTCATAACCTTGAGAACACTGTTTTCAATGAGAGAACGTGCTCTCTCGTGAGTGCCTCTTCCACTAGGGAGTTTTGATGGGTTTGAGGCCTGGGTTAATGGTGTGACCTTGAACAAGTCATTGCAGAGCTCTCAATCCCAAATATTTATCTCTAAAATGGAGAAATGAATTCTTACTTCATGTAGGATTTGAATATTAAAGAGGACACATGCAAATGCACTATGTAAATTGTAACATGTTATGAATTTAGTAGCACTGTTATTATTTTCTATGCATGAGACCTGAAGTTTCCAAGTTGAGGAGACAAATGACATCCTAGATTGGATGCCTGTTACTGCACCAGCTTTTGGTGAAGATGAAACAAGGGCAAAGCTATTTATGAGGGCAAACCAGGTGCCAAATATTGTGTGAAATAAGTCACTTCATCCTTACAGCAACCTTTAGGGGATAGGCATTATAACCTCCATTTTACAGAGGAATTGTTATATATTGGAGAGTCTAGCACAGTCCTAGCACATAGTAGGTGCTCAATAAACGACAGCTGATACTAAACTGGGTCTCCACTGGGCCCTAAAATTTCTGCTTCAATTCTACATTAGGCCTATTCCATTACATAAAGCAAATTTTAAAAGGGCCGTGATTTGAATCAAATGATTCTCCTCTGTTGCTTTCTGTGGAGCTCATTTAAAACAATAAGTACCTGCTTTGACTACAGTTCATAACCAGGCACAAGCCTCTGCTGCTGGCTGCCCCGGCCATGAAGTGGATAAATAAACAGAACCAGGGATCTTTGTATCACGGTAGCTTGATCGTCCATGAAGCCTCTACGGAAGGAGAATGATGCCTATACCAGCCTCCAGAAGCATTCCTCAAGCTTCCCTTTCTGTAAGCACAGGAGAGGAAGGGCCGCAGGGAGGTCCTTCCAACGCCTGCGCTTTGTAAGCTAATTATCATCTTAGGTAGCTGGCAGTCCTCAGGCTTTCCTTCTGGGCCTCTCTAGAAAGTGCCATGAAGCTGCGTCAGTGATTTCAGTAATCCCTTTTATTATTCATCTTCAAAATATCTACTTAGTGGAAGTTAATCTCCAACCTCACATCATGTCAAATGTCCTGTGTACAGGACAGGAGGTTGGATTTCCTGGTTTGAGGGTAAGAATGGCTTGTATGTGGGTGCTTAGTGATTCAGAAGAGGTTATTTGGCAGAATGAGAATCTTTTTATACAGGCAGAACACTAAAGGGGCCTTTAGTAAAACGCACTATCAATTTATAAGGAAAAATACACCACCCTGATGCATTTCAAGAATAACACATTTACTTTGTCCCTAACAATGATCATAAGAAGTTCAGACTCTAAGAAAAGAGGGGTGTTAGATGCCTGTTTACATGGGAGAAGTAGGAGGAGATAAAAGAGAAAGGAAGGGCATTAATAACAGCAAGGGTGCATAAATGTCAATAAGCAAAGGCATGTGATAGTAGAGGAGGAGCAGCAAAGTCCAAGAATAATGACACCCCAAGGGATAAGGGGATGAGCAGCCTACAAGAGGTCCTATGCATAGCAGGACGTTGGGTCTGATCAGGTAAATGCAGGAAGGTTTTATGGAGATGATGGCAGTTAAGTGCTGCCCTTGCAAGCTGGGAGGGTGTTTACAGCCAAAGCTACAGAGAGCACAGACTAAATAATGGGAATCCTATATGTGAAAGCAAGAACACACGCAGGAAAATACAAAGCCTCTCAAGGAGTTTTTCAATCTTATGATTCACAGATTAATATACAGATCATTATGTATGGCTAATTATTCATTTAATTCAGGGCTAGGCAGGCAGACCAGAACTTGCCCATGGGAAAGGCTTTAAAAATTCTTATTCAGAGACACATGTGCATCAGGGATTCATTGAATAAAAAGGAAATTGTTTATGAGATTAAACCCAAATTTAAAGGTGGAGCCACCTGGCATAAAACCCCACATGGGCATATACAAAGCGAGTTATAACTCAGGCATTAACCCTATCCACAGACTTCTCCAGCATACAGCAACACTGTAGTAATAAAAGCACAGACCTTAGTGTTGCAGAGGAGCTCAAGATGACATTGTCCAGCCCCTATGCTTCAAAGAGAGATCTGAGATTCCTGCTGTAGGGCGTGAAGTCCAGAAAGTGACTTGTCCAAGCACATATTGTTTGTAAGTGGAAGAGATGGAGTTATACCCTGAGTTCTTAGCTTTATGCAGAGGTCCAACTTTCCAATTCAGCAGTCACCTCCTCCTGCCTGTACGAAGCAAGGATTTGAGCTCAGCTCGCTATATCTGAGAAGAGATGACCCTGGAGGAGAAGTATGCTAACCTGGCCCAATTCACCAATAGTTGGGTGCCCCAGAAGTATCTCCAAGTGAGATCTTGACATTGTCTCAAAAAACTCTCTGCTCCATACTCTTAACTGATCCCAACATTCTAGTGATTCCTACAGTTACTCCTGAAAATCTTCAAAAAATATTGGCTAAAATTCATATACCTCTGAAGGGATGCTACATAAGTAATTATTGGCTATTAGCTCCTTAGAATGGCTGAGTCCATCGGGTATTTCTGTAGTGGTAGCTAGTGAGTATAATGTAATAAATAGAGAAACGGATTTGAAACATTTTTAATAGCAGAGCCTATTTTCAAAAATATATTGTGAAACCCCAATCTAGTAACATTTATTTATTATAAAGTTTATCAGTTAGATGAATAAGGTTGCTTCAAAGAATTTTTAATTGAGGGTAGGGAAGGAAAGTTGCACCCTCAAGAAGGCATAATATTTAATATTTGTCTGTACAATCCCTGGATTGTTACTGTATACCCAGTTCTAGAAAACACAGATCAAAAAACAATGGTTAACATGGTCTCCTAATTGGTTGCACACACCAAAGAATTCCCATGTGGGATGGAGGAGACAGTACTAAAACTTCTATTTATTTAACAATACTTAGAAGTTTTAAAATCTTTTAAAACTTTATCTCATCTTTTAAATTTTAATTTTTGCACATTTTCATATGTAGCTTATGTATATAACTTATAAATAAATAAATAAATATGCAGGTATTGAAGGATTGTTCAGAAGTTTCTATTGAGAGAATACATGTAGCATGGATAGAGATAATTTGAGGCCCTGTTCAGGACAGGCAGAGAGACCTGGGTGGAACCACAAAGGGTCAAATCCAAATCCATAAGCAAATCTGAGCTTGTTGGACCTGAAGCTTAGCCAATTTTGGAGTGCTTCTTTAAGAAAAGGCATGTGAAACTGTGAGTATAAATGTAGATATGGAATAGAATATATAGTTAGCACTATAAAAGAGGAATCACAGCACATTACTGGAGGTTTATGGATTGGGGTTCCTTTCTTCTGAGATTTCTTAAGCAATTTAGCAGAAATTTAACACAGAAATGATTCCTACTGGCAGCTTGGTTTCTCTTCTTCACTCTAGAACTCTTTTTTTTTTTTTTTTTTTTGAGATGGAGTCTCGCTCTGTCACTAGGCAGGAGTGCTGTGGTGCAATTTCGGCTCACTGCAACCTCCGCCTCTCGGGTTCAAGCGATTCCCCTGCCTCAGCCTCCCAAGTAGCTGGGACTACAGGAGCACACCACCATGCCCAGCTAATTTTTTGTATTTTAGTAGAGACGTGATTTCACCATGTTGGCCAGGATGGTCTCAATCTCCTGACCTCGTGATCCACTCGCCTCCCAAAATGATGGCATTACAGGCGTGAGCCACCGCACCCCACCAAGACCTCTTAACAAATTCCAACACTCCCAGGCGCTCCAATGAATAAGACGCTCAAGGCACCTATGGCTACCAGCTATTTGGGGAGAAGAGATGGGCACAGAAGGAAGGAAAAGGATTTGCAGAAGGGTAGAAAAAGGACTTACAAACCCATCACCGAAGAACCTTTCTAGAACTGGCAGATGCTTGTCCTTATTTTGCATAAATTGAATGTTATCAGTGACTTTGAGTTAAAGGGGAAATTTTATGGGATGGTGCCATAAAGATGTTAAGCACAAGGGTTGGAGTTAGACACCACCAGTTTCCATTCTAGGATGATCAGTGGTCCCAGAGTACTGGGACTGTCAGAGGTTTAGCACCGAAAGTTCCACACCCCAGGACACTCAGGTCTCACAGTTGGTCTCCCCTTCCGAACCAGCTCTATTACTTAGTAACTGCCAAAACCATGGAAAAATTAGCTATCCGGCTAAACCCGTTTCCTCATCTATGAAATGGGGATAACAGGACTATTTCACTCAGTGTTCTTTTGAAAATAGAATGAGATCCTGGACTCTTTTTGGTTGGTAAGCTATTGATTATTGCCACAATTTCAGATCTTATTATTGGTCTATTCAAAGATTCAACTTCTTCCTGGTTTAGTCTTGGGAGAGTGTGTGTGTCGAGGAATTTATCCATTTCTTCTAGATTTTCTAGTTTATTTGCACAGAGGTGTTTGTAGTATTCTCTGATGGTAGTTTGTATTTCTGTGGGATCGGTGGTGATATCCCTTTATCATTTTCTATTGCATCTATTTGATTCTTCTCTCTTTTTTTCTTTATTAGTCTTGCTAGCGGTCTGTCAATTTTGTTGATCCTTTCAAAAAACCAGCTCCTGGATTCATTAATTTTTTGAAGGGTTTTTTGTGTCTCTATTTCCTTCAGTTCTGCTCTGATTTTAGTTATTTCTTGCCTTCTGCTAGCTTTTGAATGTGTTTGCTCTCACTTTTCTAGTTCTTTTAATTGTGATGTTAGGGTGTCAACTTTGGATCTTTCCTGCTTTCTCTTGTGGGCATTTAGTGCTATAAATTTCCCTCTACACACTGCTGTGAATGTGTCCCAGAGATTCTGGTACGTTGTGTCTTTGTTCTCGCTGGTTTCAAAGAACATCTTTATTTCTGCCTTCATTTTGTTATGTACCCAGTAGTCATTCAGGAGGAGGTTGTTCAGTTTCCACATAGTTGAGTGGTTTTGAGTGAGTTTCTTAATCCTGAGTTCTAGTTTGATTGCACTGTGGTCTGAGAGACAGTTTGTCATAATTTCTGTTGTTTTACATTTGCTGAGGAGAGCTTTACTTCCAACTACATGGTCAATTTTGGAATAGGTGTGGTGTGGTGCTGAAAAAAATGTATATTCTGTTGATTTGAGGTGGAGAGTTCTGTAGATGTCTATTAGGTCCACTTGGTGCAGGGCTGAGTTCAATTCCCGGGTATCCTTGTTAACTTTCTGTCTCATTGATCTGTCTAATGTTGACAGTGGGGTATTAAAGTCTCCCATTATTATTGTGTGGGAGTCTAAGTCTCTTTGTAGGTCACTCAGGACTTGCTTTATGAATCTGGATGCTCCTGTATTGGGTGCATATATATTTAGGATAGTTAGCTCTTCTTGTTGAATTGATCCCTTTACCATTACGTAATGGCCTTCTTTGGACCAGATGCATTCACAGCCGAATTCTACCAGAGGTGCAAGGAGGAACTGGTACCATTCCTTATGAAACTATTCCAATCAATAGAAAAAGAGGGAATCCTCCCTAACTCATTTTATGAGGCCAGCATCATCCTGATACCAAAGCCGGGCAGAGACACAACAAAAAAAAGAGAATTTTAGACCAATATCCTTGATGAACATTGATGCAAAAATCCTCAATAAAATACTGGCAAACCAAATCCAGCAGCACATCAAAAAGCCTATCCACCATGATCAAGTGGGCTTCATCCCTGGGATGCAAGGTTAGTTCAATATACACAAATCAATAAATGTAATCCAGCATATAAACAGAACCGAAGACAAAAACCACATGATTATCTCAATAGATGCAGAAAAGGCCTTTGACAAAATTCAACAACCCTTCCTGCTAAAAACTCTCAATAAATTAGGTATTGATGGGATGTATCTCAAAATAATAAGAGCTATCTATGACAAATCCACAGCCAATATCATACTGAATGGGCAAAAACTGGAAGCATTCCCTTTGAAAACTGGCACGAGACAGGGATGCCCTCTCTCACCACTCCTATTCAACATAGTGTTGGAAGTTCTGGCCAGGGCAATTAGGCAGGAGAAGGAAATAAAGGGTATCCAATTAGGAAAAGAGGAAATCAAATTGTCTCTGTTTGCAGATGACATGATTGTATATCTAGAAAACCCCATTGTCTCAGCCCAAAATTTCCTTAAGCTGATAAGCAACTTCAGCAAAGTCTCAGGATACAAAATCAATGTACAAAAATCACAAGCATTTTTATATACCAATAACAGACAAACAGAGAGCCAAATCATGAGTGAACTCCCATTCACAATTGCTTCAAAGAGAATAAAATACTTGGGAATCCAACTTGCAAGGGACGTGAAGGACCTCTTCAAGGAGAACTATAAACCACTGCTCAATGAAATAAAAGAGGATACAAACAAAAGGAAGAACATTCCATGCTCATGGGTAGGAAGAATCAATATCGTGAAAATGGTCATACTGCCCAAGGTAATTTATAGATTCAATGCCATCCCCATCAAGCTACCAACGACTTTCTTCACACAATTGGAAAAAACTACTTTAAAGTTCATATGGAACCAAAAAAGAGCCCGCATCGCCAAGTCAATCCTAAGCCAAAAGTACAAAGCTGGAGGCATCATGCTACCTGACTTCAAACTATAATACAAGGCTACAGTAACCAGAACAGCATGGTACTGGTACCAAAACAGAGATATAGATCAATGGAACAGAACAGAGTCCTCAGAAATAACGCCGCATATCTACAACTATCTTATCTTTGACAAACCTGAGAGAAACAAGCAATGGGGAAAGGATTCCCTATTTAATAAATGGTGCTGGGAAAACTGCCTAGCCATATGTAGAAAGCTGAAACTGGATCCCTTCCTTACACCTTATACAGAAATTAATTCAAGATGGATTAAGGACTTAAACGTTAGACCTAAAACCATAAAAACCCTAGAAGAAAACCTAGGCATTACCATTCAGGACATAGGCATGGGCAAGGACTTCATGTCTAAAACACCAAAAGCAATGGCAACAAAAGCCAAAATTGACAAATGGGATCTCATTAAACTGAAGAGCTTCTGCACAGCAAAAGAAACTACCATCAGAGTGAACAGGCAACCTATAAAATGGGAGAAAATTTTCACAATCTACTCATCTGACAAAGGGCTAATATCCAGAATCTACAATGAACTCAAACAAATTTACAAGAAAAAAACAAACAACCGCATCAAAAAGTGGGCAAAGGATATGAACAGACACCTCTCAAAAGAAGACATTTATACAGCCAAAAGACACATGAAAAAATGCTCATCATCACTGGCCATCATAGAAATGCAAATCAAAACCACAATGAGATACCATCTCACACCAGTTAGAATGGCAATCATTAAAAAGTCAGGAAACAACAGGTGCTGGAGAGGATGTGGAGAAATAGGAACACTTTTACACTGTTGGTGGGACTGTGAACTAGTTCAACCACTGTGGAAGTCAGTGTGGCGATTCCTCAAGGATCTAGAACTAGAAATACCATTTGACCCAGCCATCCCATTACTGAGTATATACCCAAAGGACTATAAATCATGCTGCTATAAAGACACATGCACATGTATGTTTATTGCAGCGCTATTCACTATAGCAAAGACTTGGAACCAACCCAAATGTCCAACAATGATAGACTGGATTAAGAAAATGTGGCACATATACACCATGGAATACTATGCAGCCATAAAAAAGGATGAGTTCATGTCCTTTGTAAGGACATGGATGAAATTGGAAATCATCATTCTCAGTAAACTATCGCCAAGGACAAAAAACCAAACACCACGTTCTCACTCGTAGATGGGAATTGAACAATGAGAACACATGGACACAGGAAGGGGAACATCACACTCTGGGGACTGTTGTGGGGTGGGGGTAGGGGGGAGGGATAGCACTGGGAGATATACCTAATGCTAAATGGCGAGTTAATGGGTGCAGCACAGCAGCATGGCACATGTATACATATGTAACTAATCTGCACATTGTGCACATGTACCCTAAAACTTAAAGTATAATAATAAATAAATAAATATATATATATATAAATAAATAAATAAAAAGAAAATAGAGTAAGATAATCGTCACTGAAAGATCCAGAAGGCTGAGGAGAGGACAGGCAGGGTGCTGGTGGAAAGAGGGGCTGCTGTGGGATCTGGTGCTGTGTGGACCTTTGCCAGCTTCTGTCTAACCCTTCCTCCAATGTTCAGTGTCCCTGAATTTTCACAGCAGCTTTTATTTATGGGAAGGGAACAATTCTCCAGAGAGCTTCTTGCTTTCAGGAAGGCCTGAGAACTGCATCATCCTACCAGGTCCATGAGTAAAAATACAGAGGAGACCTCGTGAACACCTCTGACCTTTCCAATATCCCATATTCCCCATCTCTGCAGTTAAGTGCTTTTCATGCTTGTAGAAGGCCAAGAAAGTAGAGATGCTTTCTTTTCTTTTCGTTTTTTTCTTTAGAAAGAAAAAGGAGAAAGCATCCAATCCAGAGATTAAGACATTTAAAACACAAGAGTAAAAAAGCAAATTATGCATTAGGGAGGCTGCCATGGTACAGAAGAAAGGGAATGACTTTCTTTTTTATATACTCATTTGTGTATCAGAACTGCAGGATTGGGACTCTGCTCCTCCCAATATGAGCTGTGTGACCTTGAACAACTCACTTAAACTTTCTTGGTTTTTTGTTTCCTCTTTCATAATATGAAAAATCAAAGAATACGATACCCATAAAGTTATTGGAGGGGGGTTAAATAAATGAAATAATATAAATAAAGCACTTAGCCCAGGGCCTGCCATTTTTCTTTTTATGAAAGTAAAATACGAATACAATTTTTGCACCTTCCTGATAGAGCCATCAGTCATAACAACAGGATCCAAACTTGTCTTTTTTCATGTAAGCAAACTTATAATAAAGCATATAGAACACGTTTCAAAATATGTGTTTAAAATTGAACTGAGGAGGAAGAAAAACTCATGTCCTTCATGGGTTTTTTTGTTGTTTGTTTGTTTTAGATAGATTCTCACTCTTTTACTCAGGCTGGAGTGCAGTGACATGATCACAGCTCACTGCAGCCTCGAACTCCTGGACTCAAACAATCCTCAGCCACCCAAGTAATTAGGACTACAGGTGTGCACTTCTATCTATGCCCAGCTAACTTTTATTTTATTTTTTTGTAGAGACAGAATCTCACTGTGTTACCCAGGCTGCTCAAGTACATTTAATTTCATTGATAAAAGGAATTTCTGAAAAGAAGACTGTGTAGACTATGGCTTGGAATTATCCTCAAAGGGCATGTGTCCTGGGGCTTCGGGAGGCTGAGACAGGAGATGAGGTCTCATGCACTGGAGCAAAGAACCCTCTCAAAACTCCCTCTGTGTGTACTGTCTGCAAAAGTGCTGTGCAAATGACATGGGAATAAGAGGTAGAGAGTTATAAGTGTGATGATCTCATGTTTGGAGAACCATCTGTGGATCTCAAGCCACCCTTACCAGCACTTTAAAATCTGGGTTTAAAACATGTGGGACCGGCCGGGCGCGGTGGCTCAGGCCTATAATCCCAGCACTTTGGGAGGCCGAGGCGGGTGGATCACGAGGTCAGGAGATTGAGACCATCCTGGCTAACACGGTGAAACCCTGTCTCTACTAAAAGTACAAAAAATTAGCCGGGTGTAGTGGTGGGCGCCTGTAGTCCCAGCTACTCGGGAGGCTGAGGCAGGAGAATGGCGTGAACCTGGGAGCAGGAGCTTGCAGTGAGCCGAGATCGCGCCACTGCACTCCAGCCTGGGCGACAGAGCGAGACTCCGTCTCAAAAAAAAAAAAAAAAAAAAAAAAAAAAAAAAAAAAAAAAAATGTGGTACCACTAGGTTAAGGAGAAACATTGCTAGGAGAGGTTTTGCAGGTTGTTACCGAATGCTTTCTCACTTTCCCTGTGCCAATTTGGAAACCAGCGAACACTGCAATATGCATGCTGACCTGGAGGCTATAAAATGCATCCTCCCAAAGATTGGCAGAAGATGTAAAAACACTGGAAATAGGACTCAGTGAAACTTGAGGAGTTTATAGTCATGTGGGCTGCATCCAAATGTAGCTTAGGCATTTAGGTGCCTAAATATTTTATGGAAGACAGTAGAGGTCAAACACTCCTTCTTTAAGTACAAGTAATATACGGACTTATAATTTCCATGGATTCAGATGGAATCAGGAGGCAAGAAAATATTAGGTGGCCACCTTAGGAACGTGAAAATTGCCTCATGCAAGAGTTTCTATAGGTAGAGAACAAGTTACAACCTTCCCTTTCAGCAGCTATACACCAAAAGGCAAAAAATTGACTCCCAAAATGGAAAGAAAATAGGCTTCAGCACACATCCTCTCTTTTCTCAGGTGGAGTATACAATAGGGACGAGATGTGGATGACTGGAGAAAACAACGGGATGAAAAGAGGTGAGAGGAAGGGAGGTGGAGGAGAGGAGAGAGAGAAGAGAAACTAGCAAGAAAAGTGGAATAAAAAGAATATGGCTGTCAGATTTATGGTTTGGGATTTTCAAGTTGACAAATGAGCCACTGTTTTTAGCTTCCACTGGCATCCAAGGGAAACATGTAAACAATCTTAATTCTGAAATCACTATTGCACGATGAGCAAGTGTCAAATACTTTAGATCCAGGTAGATGCAAAATGCTGACCTGGGTGGCAAATACCAGCAAAACCTGGGCATGCTGAATCTGTCTACTATTTGCCGTATGTGTAGCCCTTATGACTTTCTTTCAAGTGTTGCCCATGCAACCATAGATGCCTTGCTGCCTTATGCATGGGGCAAGGATGAAAAACTTCCAATTAATTTTAACGATGAAATAACTCAAGCCCTTTGATTAACTAATGCTCTACATTGGTTGATGCCCATCAGCTACTTGCGAACATACCATGCCCCAACAATTTGGCTCAATGCAGATATTAACAGTAAAATAAAATATCCCTTTACCTAAAGTAAACACCATCATGCGGATAAGTGAAGAGTAAAATAAGATGAGAATTTGGTTCATTGTATTTATGAGTCTTATGCACAAAGGATACTCTATTTTGGAGCCTTTCAGCTCTGCCAGAACTTTAACAATGGCTCTTCCATAGAATAATTTATGATCAGAGTTCTTGCTTTAACTGATTCCTTCTTAATGCTCGGTTGCAATAGAAAATAAAAATAAAATCAGTAATATCCTATGTGCTTTCCTCTTGAGATTTCTATTTAAGTCCCCAAATAAATTTTCATGTCACAAAAGCATTCAGATATTTTTCCATCTCTGCCAACAGATTGGGCTAGACAATATACCCCAGCACTATTTAAAGATCAACCACATAAAATAAATAAAAATGCACTTGGTATAAACAGTGACAAAAAGTATAAACATTCAAATGTTCCATTTGCCTTACAGAGAAATATTTGAAATAGGAGTCAACATTCAATTTTGGGGGTAAAGATTTTTTAAACATTCTGTTATTATTGACCAAGGCAATCTTGAAATACTTTAGCAATAGATAATACCTTGGATGTTGGATAAAATGCTAACTCCTTAGGCTGACATGAAAAGTGATCGCTATCTACCTTACTTCATGCCTCTGTCACAAACAGTCCTACAACACCTGCACATCATCTGCTCCAGCCAGTCTAGTTTAGGTATTATTCCCATTGCCCCAGCCTATCTGGACACTCTTGCCCTGCTCATTTGCTGGGGTTCATCTCCATGTAATAGGTCCTTCTGTTTCCTTCTCTGCCTTCAAAAGGCTCCTTCAGAGCCACTGCCAATTTCACATCCACCAACTTTCCTGAATAACATAAAGTTAGCTCTCCTTCCTTCCAAACTAGTATTATTTCTTGTCAGTATAATTCATTTGGAAAAAAAAAAAAGAATAAAACCTTTACTTTCTTGCCCTATCTCTCTAAACAGTGTTCTAAGTATAGTTATGTCTTGTTTCACCAATCCTGCTTTAAGCGTTTCAGGGATAGGATTTATGTCCCTCACTGAATTTGGTGTCTTCACAAAGCAACAGAACAAGTTGAAGAGATGTTCATGTAAGATCTGGATAATATTATGTCTTGGACTTACCCTCTAGCCTTATCAAGAAATACTCATAAATGTCAATCCATAAGACCGTAATTCACCAAGACAAGAAACATGATTGATTAGATAGAAATTATGAAGAAATAGACCTTGAAACTCCTTCTAGTAAGCAAGGAGATACAGACTTTTATTATTTTGTAACAGTTTTTCTTTAGTTCAATAAAATCTTCCTGGGAGGACATAAAATCCATTGTCCTTTCTAAACCCACAGCTTATTATAAGCCACCTATTAGAACAATACAGATAAGTTGAGTATCTCATATTACACTAAGCATTTTAAAGCAAAGATATTGCCACTACTAGTCTGCATTTGTAAAAGCAGAACAATAATAGTAATAGGAGTTTTGCTGTTGACATTTCTTTAAAGGATCCAAGACTTACTTATCATTTGCAACTCTAACTAATACAGGTTACTTTTGTTGACTAGAGTCTTTGTTTGTTTTCTAAGTTTGCAGGTTTGCTTCAGTAGATTGACAAAACAGGAGATTTAAAAATAAACCACACATAGACTGAATAGTAAGAGGCTTTATGAACATATACAGGTGAAAGCCTTATTTGTCTCATCAGTCACTCCCTTTTCCAAAGGCAGCATTCCTGTCCATTGCTCTGACTCCATGGATCTACCTTAGTTTCTGTACTCTGTGATGGCACTTGATGCTCATCACTTTCCAAGTTGGGAGATGTGGCCTTGGCCACAAAGCTCTCAATATTTTATCAGGTCTTTGTTCTGCACCTGATTCAGCTTTTCTTAATGCTGCACCTTACCAAGCTTCTTCATACATCATTAAACAGCAACTATTGTGCTTGTGCCCCCTTTCTGATCGACTGCAATGTTAAGAACACATTGAACACCACACATGCTTTTCCCAACTTGAGCTCATCATAGTCATGAACAGTCAACAGTATTTCCAAATTAAGCCCCCCACGGAGCTCTTGTTACTACTAAAGCAAGTACATGTCCTTGGTCTTTCAGAGAGGTACAATATTAATGCCAGATAATGAATTTGCCAACCAACCTGAATTTGGGGGTATCTCTTTCTCCTAGAGTTGTCAGAGTCTAAATTGTAAGAACTTCACAAAAGACCAATATTAAAGTGACAGCATTGTAAACCATGGATCTAGAACCATTTCAATTAACATTTTTGAGAACATCATCTAGGAGAGAAATAGGGAAGTAGCAAGTACACAGATCCTGTCTTCGAGGAATTTGAAGGCAACATAGGAGAGAAGAAAAATGTATGAGAAAGCATTATGACAGCACCATCTTTTGACAGATGCTTGTAGCTGTGTTTTGGAAACCCCTCCAGGTTCCTACCTCTATCTTAGCACTTACCTACTATGTTGAAATCATCTGAGAACATAGCTGCTAGTGGACAGGGGTTGCTTCATTCATCTTTGAATCCATCGTGCCTGATACGGTATCTAAAACACTTTAGTAACTGAACATATATGCTGAACTAACCTGATCGTGGTGGTATGTGAGATCAAAGAGGGGAAAGATTGGGGGGTCTGATGTGGAAAGAGGAGAAGCATAAAGATACCACCCAGGAAACCTTGCTAAATACAAAGAATGGATATTTTCTTTTCTGTTTCTCTTCTATAAAACACATCATCTGACTTGAAGGCAGAGAATGCATTTTAAGAAGACAAGCATTCTCATCTAGGTAACTATAATGCTGGAGGATGAAGAGAACCAGTTGCAAAATTATGCACTTTGCATCCTGGCTTTCCCTTTGAAATGATACTCTTGTAAACCTGAACTCGCTGCTCACAGAAGCATTTCACTACTTTTGTGTAAGACATTACTCTCCTCTCCCTCCACCCCGCTCCACCCTCCCTAGGCTTCTGGAAACCTGGAGTCAGTATCGGCAGACACATATGAAATGGCAACTCAAGGATTTATCTTGCTCTTGCATCAGAAAACGCAACTTTGCCAGAATTATTTAGAAAGGTGAGGTTGTGGTCTGAAATATCCAGATAATAACTTCAAAAGTCTGTATTTATCACTATGTGTATTGATGGAGCTGGCATGAGAGAGATTGAAGATGGAAACTTTAGAAACCTTGGAAGATTTCACGTGATCTGGGGAAAGGGAGATTTTCTCTCCCCTCTCCCCAGAAAAACAAACCATGAGTCTAGAAAACAAGTTGTGAGCTGCCCCAGCAGCATGAATTTGTGCCTGAACTAGACATTGCTCAATAATTTCCCGGAAATGCTCCTTAAAAAGCATTTTGCAAAAGCTGTGGGTCTACAGGCAGGCAAAATTTCTCTGAAGTGTCAGGTTTTATTTTCCTATGAATTTTGCATTTTACACTACATTATATCCATGTGCATTTCAATATAAGTCCTTTCCCTACCTCCTCTGATTTTTGATCACACAGTGATATCCTATAGCTGGCCCACTTTGAGCAACAGGACTCTAAAATATAAATTCTAAAATATAGATCAGAAATTTCTCTTTTCCCAAAGTGTTAGGTTGCTGAAGACCTATGGCTTCTTTCCTGAGGCTGTATCGCCTATAACCATGCCCAACAAATGTGGACATTTATAAATGTCACATTTCTGCTTCTCAATTAAATGGCTGTTACTTAATCATGAATATGGCCAATATTTATTGAGCATTTGCTATATGCAAGGTACTGAGCTAGGTCTCTGTAGGTGAAGGAATAAATCAGAGTGTGAGAAACAGTGATGGCTCATCTTTCTCACCCAAGCTCAGAGAGCTTGGGACGGAGAATACTCTGAATTAAAGTATGGATGTGCCACCCAACCCCCTCAGCAGGAGATCTTTGAAGCCAGTCGGCCTTGGAGGTGGAACCTACTCGCTTCCACCCCCAGGTGCACTCAGAAAGATGTAAAAATATAGACCTAATTTTCTGAGAATGGGGCAGAACTCATAGTTTTGTTTGTTTATGTAACACCTTCATTTAAGCACAATTCTATTAATTTTCCCAGGTGGTTAATTTTTTTATCTGCTGGTTGGTGGCGGCATATTTTCTTTCCTGACATTTCTGGGAATATCTGAGACACAATTCTCTTACCACAGATTTATAATAGGAAGTTTGATTAACAGAAAAATGGCAAGGGTAGACAGCAGAGTTCCAGGGAGGACAGAGAAAGAAACGCTATCTGTCTTTTTCACTGTTGTTACCCCAGTGCTTTTTGTGGCTCCATAAATATTTATCTATAGTAAATAATCAATTCCAGAAAATTGTTGACCTGTCTCAGTGTGTAAAATTATTTACTTAACTCCTGTACTTGAAAAGCCTGGGAGTGTGCTGCCTCGTGCTTCCATTCATGCTGCAGTTTCCTTTCAATAAGAAATCTACCAAAGGTGGCCTCTCAAGTCCTTACTATGATGGGCGATCCAACTGTCACCAGCAGGTACCTGGGTGCTTGCACCTTTTGTGGGCACTATGGGACATCCTGTTATCATGGAGGTGGGGATCCTTTTCATCCAGATAGTCCAGCCGATGATTCCTCTACAGAAAACAATTTTCAAGCCCATTGGAAAGATAGAAAAAACACACTTGTTTTTTTCAAAAGCTCATCATTTTCTCCTTTCTATTTTTCTCTCAGTAGAGGCACTTGGCACATCCCTTGAGTCTTCCAAGAACCTCACTGTGTTTAGGCTTCCTCTTCTTCTTTTAGCATATTTCTGTATTATGTTGTTCTTACACTCCTACATGATCATTAACAATGTTATCACATTCCAGTGAATTTAATAAACATACATGGAGTGTGTGCAGCAAGACGGCCCTGTGCTAGGAAGACTGGAAGACACAGTGATGAGTAAGGCTACTATGGAAATTGCTCTCAGGAAACCACCTGCGGAGCCAGTCATGCACATTCCCAGCCTTAGCCTAACAAACCAAAAGAGCAACGTTCATGGAAGGCTTGGGGTCACCAACGAGCAAGGGGTATGTCCATCTGGAAGGGTTGCAGACTGCTTCACAAGTTGAAGATAACATTTCCATTGAACAGTGGATCCGAATTTGACCAGGAAAGGAGGATGGTGAGGAATAGCATTCCCAGTGGTGGGCAGAGACACTGAGGCAAAAGAACACAGAATATCTTTTGGAAATGACAAGTTATTCCTTGTAAAAGGGGAAATATCTGGAACCTTTCATCACAGATAAGGCTGGGAGGGTAAGTTAGAGTCAATGGAGCACCTGTGAGGCCAAACAAGGAAAGAAAGAATTACAGCTCTAGAAGAGTCCTGAGCAGGACCTCTGGGACGTTGGGAAAATTCTTTCCCCATATGCAGCATGGCATGCATTCTGTAAGAAAACTTCACGTGACTTGTCTGCTACTGTATATCCAGCTAACTCAGGAGGCTAAATATTTCTCTTCTCCTTTTAATCATTTAGCTAACCATGGCTGCCAATTTATGAAGAGATTCTTTAAAACCTGAAGAGCTCAATGTAGCAGTAAGATTGGCCAGGGAACTGTACAGGATTGCCACATTCCTATGAATTCATTCTGCTTCCCATATGCACAGAGCTGAAACATAAAAACAAGACTCTACTGTCTGTCTAGGAGGGGTGTGCTATGGTTAGGCTTTGTGTCCCCACCCAAATCTCAACTTGAATTGTAATCCCCAGGTGTTGAGGGAGAGACCTAGTTGGAGGTGATTGGACCGTGGGAGCAGTTTCCCCATGCTGTTCTCATGATACTGAGGGAATTCTCATGAGATCTGATGGTTTTACTAATGGCAGTTTCCCCTGGGCTTTACACACTCTGTCTCTCACCTGCCATCATGTAAGGTGTACCTGCTTCCCCTTCTGCCATGATTCTAAGTTCCCTGAGGCCTCCCCAGCCATGCGGAACTGTGAATCAATTAAACCTCCTTTCTTTATAAATTACCCAGTCTCCAGCAGTTCTTTATAGCAGTGCAAGAACGAACTAATACAGGCTGGCTTCAAAACACATTTTTAGTATTATATTCTTCCTTCATGTCATAGAATATTAAGGATAATTTTTGAAAACTCATTTATCTCTCCAGATTTTAATCTCTGTCTTCTTCTTGTCTTTTCCCATTTTCCACCACCAAAAATAATAATCTATTACACATAGCACAACATGGACTATCTAGAACCTGCAGAGAATAGTGAAGAAAAGAAGCAGAACCTGAAGACAGAAGAAGAAAGCGGAATAGATGCTGAAAGCTACAAGGAAATGTCAATATTTGGTGGATGGCAGAAAGTGTCCCCTGTAACTAGATGTAGATTTTACTTCAAAAGAATCCCACTGAAGCAACCCTTCTGGGGTTAGAAACCACTGTGACGCTTTTGAGCCTCTAAACCCTCAAATTTAACTTGGTCTTGACAAGAATAAGGTCTGGGCTGCTGCACATGGTGTGATTTTATTCCCCTGGTTGTCCTAGAAGTGGAAAAAGAATCACTTTCAAATGAGAATTTTATTGTTTTCATCACAGGAGCTTCAGTTGGGCTATTAAAAAAGGCTTTCTTTTATGAAATTTCTCTTAGAAAACAACGGATTATAAGATAACAGGAAATGACCTCAGGCAAGTGAAAAAGTACTGGTAAAGCTGTGAGAAAACTTTCCAGAAGTTTCTCTGTATTTGTGTGTTCTGTCAAACTGCAGCCACATTCAGCCTTCCCTTTCTCCACCCCTGGGCAGTAAAACTGTGAGATGGCTAATTTCTCGTCTGTTCCCCCTTCACTTAGGTAACTGCACAGCAGGCATGATCTGACCCAGTCTTCTGTAAACAACTCCCTACCCCTAGCCAAGGAGGCTTAACCTTTGAGAGGAAACGGATATGTTGTTTTCTGGCATTTGAAGAATGTAAAGCAGTATACCTGCCCCAACTGCTATCCAAACCATGAGTGAAATTGCAGTGCTCTTTGGGAGTAAACTGGAGTTTGGCAAAAGAAAGCAACGAGATAGAGGGAGAGACCTTGAAGCATTTTCTGAACTTTGCCTTCATTTGGCAAACAAATCTTTAACTTCAGAATCTGTCCTGGGCCAGCTTAGTTGTGTGGAGTGGAGAGAAGAACCTATTGTTGCACTGAGGAGACAGAATGTGTCCACAGATGCTAGTAACCCAAATCACTCTGCATAGAAACGTAAATACAAAGTCAGCTCCAGTACCCATCTTGGTGACCTTCGACCCATCATCCCAGGCCCTGATGGAGGAAAAGGGCTCCAAAAGAGAAGATTCCTTTCTCATGAAAAAAGGGAAGTGAGTAACACTCGATGTTTACCATGCTCATTGCCTCTTTTACAAAGAATTGGAATTCCTCTGACATTAGATATAGTCTGTAGGCATTGCATCACAACTTCAGGGGAATTTCTAGTTCTCTAGAGCTCACTTTCCCAGCCCAGCTCTTAGGAGACCCATTCCATGGAAGGCATCTAACTTACACGTCAGGGACCTCAGGGCAGTCTCTAATCCTGGGCAGCCCTGAACTGGACATCCAATGTATTGGTGCTTCCATCACTCTATCAATACAACTGTTTGAGCTGCCTCACCCCATTGGGATTTCTGGGGGTGAGATCTGATGATAGATATAAAAGTGATCTGAAATAAAAGTCCACTTGCTTTTTACCTGAAAGGGCTCATATCTGAGATCTGCTGAGAAAGGTCTAACAGCAGTAACAGCAGTGCAAGGAACTTCGGCTTTATTCCAGAGCAGGCTAACTAGAGGTGGGAAATTCCATATATCTAAGATCCAAACAACTAGAAAGCACAAATAATTGGTTGGCATGGGGTGAGGGGAGGAACTTCTTTCCTCCATGTCTACTATGAGAAACATAAATACAGTCATCTCTCACTATGCAGGATAGGTTCTAGGATCCCCTTGCAGAGACCAAAATCTGCAAATACTCAAGTCCCTTATATAAAACGGTGTAGTAATTGCATATACACATACCTCCCATATCCTTTAAATCATGTCTAGATTACTTACGATGCCTAATACTATATAAATGCTATTAATACACAAAAATTTGGTATACTGTATTGTTAGGGATTACAGAGCAAAAAAAAAGTCTGCACATATTCAATGCATACACTTTTATTTCCCCCGAGTATTTTCTAGCCACAGCTGGTGGAATCCATGGATGCAAAACTCATGGATATGAAGGATGGATTGTATATAAGATGTGATAAGGGACCATAAAAGAGAGTGATATGGTTTTGCTGTGTCCCCACCCAAATCACAACTTGAATTGTATCCCCCAGAATTCCCACATGTTGTGGGAGGGACCCAGGGGGAGGTAATTGAATCATGAGGTCCAGTCTTTCCCATGCTATTCTTATGATAATGAATAAATCTTACAAGGTCTGATGGGTTTATCAGGGATTTCCACTTTTTCTTCTTCCTCATTTTCTCTTGCCACTGCCAAGTAAGAAGTGCCTTTCACCCCGTCATAATTCTGAGGCCTCCCCAGCCACATGGAACTGTAAGTCTAATTAAACCCCTTTTTCTTCTCAGTCTCGGGTATGTCCTTATCAGCAGCATGAAAACAGACCAATACAGAGGGCAACTTCCTATATCATGTAGTAGGGGAGAAGAGGGAAGGAATTCCTTCAAAATTAACCTAATATTATTTCCCTTTTGCATCTATTTTACAATTTGATGATAATTAAGGCCTTTAATGAGGATAAAAATTACCATATAAATTTTAAGTAAGTTTTGTACCATAAAACAATGTATTACTTTAAGGAGAGTTTCATCATCTGGTATAACACCCAACCTCAAGTGGCATGTATTTCGACACTCTTAGAAGTGACCAACATTTCTAAACTAACCCATACACTCCTCAATTATTTCCAAGACATGGAAATTGATGTTTACACACACATGTAGGAAAGTACAGCAAATAGACTTTTAGGGATATTTCTAGATTTTACTACACATTTGGAAGAAATTTGAAAAAAACTAGTCCAATAACCAGTTATAGTTAGTATCCAAGATATTTGGTGATGAAAGTTAGGATTTTTTAAAAATGTCTAAATGTGCATGATACAGTTTGGTTCCATGTCCTCACCCAAATCTTACCTTGAATGATAATCCCCATGTGTCAAGGGTAGGACCAAGTGGACGTAATTGGATCATGGGGAGCAGTTTTCCCCATCATTTTCTCATGATATAAGTGAGTCTCACGAGATCTGACGGTTTTATAAGCATTTGGCATTTCCCCTGCTTGCACTCACTCCATCCTGCAACCCTGTGAAGAAAGCACCTGCTTCTTTTTTTTTTTTTGGTTTCATTTTTATTTTTTTATTATACTTTAAATTTTAGGGTACATGTGCACAACGTGCAGGTTTGTTACATATGTATACATGTGCCTTGTTGGAGTGCTGCACCCATTAACTCGTCATTTAACATTAGGTATATCTCCTAATGCTATCCCTCCCCCCTACCCCCTCCCCCAACCCCACAAAAGGCCCAGTTGTGTGATGTTCCCCTTACTGTGTCCATCTATTCTCATTGTTCAATTCCCACCTATGAGTGAGAACATGCAGTGTTTGGTTTTTTGTCCTTGTGATAGTTTGCTGAGAATGATGGTTTCCAGCTTCATCCATGTCCCTACAAAGGACATGAAATCATCATTTTTATGGCTGCATAGTATTCCATGGTGTATATGTGCCACATTTTCTTAATCCAGTCTATCATTGTTGGACATTTGGGTTGGTTCCAAGTCTTTGCTATTGTGAATAATGCCGCAATAAACATACGTGTGCATGTGTCTTTATAGCAGCATGACTTATAATCCTTTGGGTATATACCCAGTAATGGGATGGCTGGGTCAAATGGTATTTCTAGTTCTAGATCCTTGAGGAATCACCACACTGACTTCCACAATGGTTGAACTAGTTTACAGTCCCACCAACAGTGTAAAAGTGTTCCTATTTCTCCACATCCTCTCCAGCACCTGTTGTTTCCTGACTTTTTAATGATTGCCATTCTAACTGGTGTGAGATGGTATCTCATTGTGGTTTTGATTTGCATTTCTATGATGGCCAGTGATGGTGAGCATTTTTTCATGTGTTTTTTGGCTGCATAAATGTCTTCTTTTGAGAAGTATCTGTTTACGTCCTTTGCCCACTTTTTGATGGGGTTGTTTTTTTTTTTCTTGTAAATTTGTTTGAGTTCATTGTAGATTCTGGATATTAGCCCTTTGTCAGATGAGTAGGTTGCGAAAATTTTCTCCCATTTTGTAGGTTGCCTGTTCACTCTGATGGTAGTTTCTTTTGCTGTGCAGAAGCTCTTCAGTTTAATGAGATCCCATTTGTCAACTTTGGCTTTTGTTGCCATTGCTTTTGGTGTTTTAGACATGAAGTCCTTGCCCATGCCTATGTCCTGAATGGTAATGCCTAGGTTTTCTTCTAGGGTTTTTATGGTTTGAGGTCTAAAGTTTAAGTCTTTAATCCATCTTGAATTAATTTTTGTATAAGGTGTAAGGAAAGGATCCAGTTTCAGCTTTCTACGTATGGCTAGCCAGTTTTCCCAGCACCATTTATTAAATAGGGAATCCTTTCCCCATTGCTTGTTTCTCTCAGGTTTGTCAAAGATAAGATAGTTGTAGATATGCGGCATTATTTCTGAGGGCTCTGTTCTGTTCCATTGATCTATATCTCTGTTTTGGTACCAGTACCATGCTGTTTTGATTACTGTAGCCTTGTAGTATAGTTTGAAGTCAGGTAGCGTGATGCTTCCAGCTTTGTTCTTTTGGCTTCGGATTGACTTGGCAATGCACGCTCTTTTTTGGTTTCCTATGAACTTTGAAGTAGTTTTTTCCAATTCTGTGAAGAAAGTCATTGGTAGCTTGATGGGGATGGCATTGAATCTATAAATTACCTTGGGCAGTATGACCATTTTCACAATATTGATTCTTCCTACCCATGAGCATGGAATGTTCTTCCATTTGTTTGTATCCTCTTTTATTTCATTGAGCAGTGGTTTGTAGTTCTCCTTAAAGAGGTCCTTCACATCCCTTGTAAGTTGGGTTCCTAGGTATTTTATTCCCTTTGAAGCAATTGTGAATGGGAGTTCACTCATGATTTGGCTCTTTGTTTGTCTGTTATTAGTGTATAAAAATGTCTGTGATTTCTGTACATTGATTTTGTATCCTGAGACTTTGCTGAAGTTGCTTATTAGCTTAAGGAGATTTTGGGCTGAGACGATGGGGTTTTCAAAATGAAGGCAGAAATAAAGATGTTCTTTGAAACCAATGAGAACCAAGACACAACATACCAGAACCTCTGGGACACATTCAAAGCAGTGTGTAGAGGGAAATTTATAGCACTAAATGCCCACAAGAGAAAGCAGGAAAGATCTAAAATGGACACCCTAACATCACAATTAAAAGAACTAGAGAAGCGAGAACAAACACATTCAAAAGGTAGCAGAAGGCAAGAAATAACTAAGATCAGAGCAGAACTGAAGGAAATAGAGACATAAAAAACCCTTCAAAAAATCAATGAATCCAGGAGCTGGTTTTTTTGAAAAGATCAACAAAATTGATAGACTGCTAGCAAGACTAATAAAGAAGAAAAGAGAGAAGAATCAAATAGACTCAATAAAAAATGATAAAGGGGATATCACCACTGATCCCACAGAAAAACAAACTACCATCAGAGAATAGTATAAACACTTCTATGCAAATAAACTAGAAAAT